>NW_027125229.1:0-326250 GCF_033026475.1 Channa argus
CACTGTTGAACATGAAGATCTATCTGTAATTTTTGGGGGGAGGATCTGGTGAATTCGTTCTCTAATAGCTACAATTTTATTCATAAAGAAGCTCATGAAGTCATTGCTGCTCAAAGTTAAGGGAATAGTAGGCTCAACAGAACTATGGCTCTTAGTCAGCCTGGCTACAGTGCTGAACAGAAACCGGGGGTTGTTCTTATTTTCTTCTATTAATGATGAATAATATGCTGTTCTGGCATCACTGAGAGCTTTTTTGTACATTTTTAAACTATTTTTCCAGGCTAAATGAGATTCTTCTAACTTTCTGGAACACCACTTCCTTTCTAACTTTCGTATTTCCTGTTTTAAGTTGCGTGTTTGTGAACTATACCATGGAGATCGCCTCTGCTGGTTTACTGCCTTCTTTTTTAGAGGGGCAACACTATCGAGTATTGTACGTAGTGAGGCGGCAGAATTGTCAACAAGATAATCTACTTGTGCAGGAGTAACATTAAGGAGACTACTTTCCATTGTATTAACATATGGTGAAGCAAATGATGAAGAAATAATTTCTTTAAATTTGTTGACAGCTTTTTCACTTAAGCATCTGCTATAGTGGAATTTTTCCCTACCTGCTATATAGTCTGTTATTGTAAATTCAAATGTTATTAAAAAATGGTCAGACAGAAGAGAGTCGTGAGGAAATATGGTTAAATTATCCGCTTCAATTCCATAGGGGCGGCTATAGCTCAGTTGGTAAAGGCAGTTGCTTACGGACCACAGGGTGAGTGGTTCGATCCCCGGCCCTGGCTATATGTCGAAGTGTCTCTGGGCAAGACACTGAACAGCCCATCGCCCCCTCCCCAGCGATGCAGTGCCGGTAGAAATTGGGGAGGGTTGCGTCAGGAAGGGCATCCGGCGTAAAAACTGTGCCAAATCAACATGCGGACAATGATCCGCTGTGGCGACCCCGAACTCACGGGATAAGCCGAAAGGAGAGTAGTAGTAGATCCGCTTCAATTCCATACGTAAGGACAAGGTCTAACGTGTGACTAAAACAGTGAGTGGGTTTATTTACATTTTGGGAAAAACCAATTGAATCTAATAATGAATTAAACGTAGTGCTCAGGCAGTTACTGTCAGCATCTACATGGATGTTAAAGTCACCCACTATAATGACTTTATCTGTACTAAGCACTAAATCAGCTAGAAAATCAGAAAATTCAATCAAAAACTCTGAATAAGGGACTGGAGGACGGTACACGATAACAAATAATAGTGGTTTTTGAGTTTTCCAGTTTGGGTGTGAAAGGCTAAGAGTAAGACTCTCAAATGAGTTATAACTATGTTTAGGTCTAGGAATTATTGATAAGCTACAATGGAAGATTGCTGCAACTCCTCCACCTCGGCCTGTGCTTCTAGGAACATGGTAATTAATATGACTTGGGGGGGTTGACTCATTTAAACTGACATATTCTTCCTGCTGCAACCAAGTTTCAGTGAGACAGAATAAATCGAATTGATGATCACTTATTAAGTCATTTACTAACAGAGATTTAGAAGAGAGAGATCTGATATTTAATAATCCACATTTAATAGTTTTGGGGTTTTGTTCTGTAAGAGGAGTAGTCTTAACTTTTATTAGGTTATTATGATTAACTCCTCTTGTTGTCATATTTACTTTATGTAATTTAGGTCGGGGAACAGACACAGTCTCTATAGGTATGTTGGAGTTGTGGGGGGGTGACGGTTGTAAGGACACTGCAAAGAGGCTTGTAAGACTGGATCTCTGCATCCTAGGCTCAACTCTGGATTGTCATACTTTTGGTTGTTTAATAAAACCAGCCATATTTCTGGATAAGAAAGCTGCACCATCTAAAGTAGGATGGATGCCATCTCTCCTAATCAGCCTAGGTTTTCCCCAAAAACGTTTCCAATTGTCTATGTAGCCCACATCGTTTGCTGGACACCACCTAGACAGCCTATGAATTTACACTATTGATTTCTGGCTTAATAAAAGCTGTTGCAATGATATTTCCATGCTAAATTGAGTTGTTCTGTGTCAAATATGAAGGCAAACCCACTTTCTTGTCAGTATTTTGCTGCAATTGGCAGAAATCAGCTCATTCGGCCTGAAAATGCTTTTAAGCGCATAAAAACTTAAAATCTTCATTTCTGGCTAAATAAAAGCTGTTGCAATAATATTTCCATGCTGAACTGAGTTGTTCTGGGTCAAATATGAAGGCAAACCCACTTTCCCTTCAGTATTTTGCTGCAATTGGCAGAAACAAGCATATTTGCTCATTCGGCCTAAAAAACTTCCACTCTTGATTTCTGGCTAAATAAAAGCTGTTGCAATGATATTTCCATGCTGAACTGAGTTGTTCTGGGTCAAATATGAAGGCAAACCCACCTTCCTTTCAGTATTTTGCTGCAATTGTCAGAAATCAGCTTATTTGGCCTGAAAATGCTTTTAAGCGCATATAAATCTTCCACTCTTGATTTCTGGCAAAATAAACGCTGTTGCAATGATATTTAAATGCTGAACTGAGTGGTTCTGGGTCAAATATGAAGGCAAACCCACTTTCCCTTAAGTATTTTGCTGCAATTAGCAGAAAAAAGCATATTTGTTCATTCAGCCTTAAAATGCTTTTATACGCATATAAATTTACACTCTTGATTTCTGGCTAAATAAAAGTTGTTGCAATGATATTTCCATGCTGAACTAAGTAGTTCTGGGTCAAATATGAAAGCAAACCCACTTTCCCTTCAGTATTTTGCTGCAATTGGCAGAAACAAGCATATTTGCTCATTCGGCCTAAAAAACTTCCTCTCTTGATTTCTGGCTAAATAAATGGTGTTGCAATGATATTTCCATGCTGAACTGAGTTGTTCTGAGTCAAATATGAATGCAAACCCACTTTCCCTTCAGTATTTTGCTGCAATTGGCAGAAATCAGCTCATTTGGCCTGAAAATGCTTTTAAGCGCATACAAACTTACACTCTTGAGTTCTGGCTAAATAAAAGCTGTTGTAATGATATTTAAATGCTGAACTGAGTTGTTCTGGGTCAAATATGAAGGCAAACCCACTTTCCTGTCAGTATTTTGCTGCAATTGGCAGAAACAAGCATATTTGCTCATTCGGCCTAAAAAACTTCCACTCTTGATTTCTGGCTAAATAAAAGCTGTTGCAATGATATTTCCATGCTGAACTGAGTTGTTCTGGGTCAAATATGAAGGCAAACCCACTTTTCTTTCAGTATTATGCTGCACTTGAACAACTCATATCATAACAAGCATATTTGTTCATTCGGCCAGAAAATGCTTTTAATCGCATAAAAATCTTCCACTCTTGATTTCTGGCTAAATAAACGCTGTTGCAATGATTTTTAAATGCTGAACTGAGTTGTTCTGGGTCAAATATGAAGGCAAACCCTCTTTCCTTTCAGTATTTTGCTACAATTGGCAGAAATCAGCTCATTCGGCCTGAAAATGCTTTTAAGCGCCTAAAAACTTACATTCTTGATTTCTGGCTAAATAAAAGCTGTTGCAATGATATTTCCATGCTGAACTGAGTTGTTCTGGGTCAAATATGAAGGCAAACCGACTTTTCTTTCAGTATTATGCTGCACTTGAACAACTCATATCATAACAAGCATATTTGTTCATTCGGCCAGAAAATGCTTTTAATCGCATATAAATTTACACTCTTGATTTCTGGCTAAATAAAAGCTGTTGCAATGATATTTTCATGCTGAACTGAGTTGTTCTGGGTCAAATATGATGGCAAACCCACTTTCCTTTCAGTATTTTGCTGCAATTGGCAGAAAAAAGCATATGTGCTCATTCGGCCTGAAAATGCTTTTAAGCGCATATAAATTTACACTCTTCATTTCTGGGTAAATAAAAGCTGTTGCAATAATATTTCCATGCTGAACTGAGTTGTTCTGGGTCAAATATGAATGCTAACCCACTTTCCTTTCAGTATTTTGTTGCAAATGGCAGAAATCAGCTCATTCGGCCTGAAAATGCTTTTAAGCGCATAAAAATCTTCCACTCTTGATTTCTGGCTAAATAAAAGCTGTTGCAATGATATTTCCATGCTGAACTGAGTTGTTCTGGGTCAAATATGAAGGCAAACCCACTTTCCCTTCAGTATTTTGCTGCAATTGGCAGAAACAAGCATAATTTCTCATTCGGCCTAAAAAACTTCCACTCTTGATTTCTGGCTAAATAAATGCTGTTGCAATGATATTTCCATGCTGAACTGAGTTGTTCTGAGTCAAATATGAAGGCAAACCCACTTTCCTTTCAGTATTTTGCTGCAATTGGTAGAAATCAGCTCATTCGGCCTGAAAATGCTTTTAAGCGCATAAAAACTTACACTCTTGAGTTCTGGCGAAATAAAAGCTGTTGTAATGATATTTCAATGCTGAACTGAGTTGTTCTGGGTCAAATATGAAGGCAAACCCACTTTCCTGTCAGTATTTTGCTGCAATTGTCAGAAACAAGCATATGTGCTCATTCGGCCTGAAAATGCTTTTAAGCGCATAAAAACTTACAATCTTGATTTCTGGCTAGATAAAAGCTATTGTAATGAAATTTAAATGCTGAACTGAGTTGTGCTGGGTCAAATATGAGGGCAAACCCACTTTCCTGTCAGTATTTTGCTGCAATTGGCAGAAACAAGCATATTTGCTCATTCGGCCTAAAAAACTTCCACTCTTGATTTCTGGCTAAATAAAAGCTGTTGCAATGATATTTCAATGCTGAACTGAGTTGTTCTGTGTCAAATATGAAGGCAAACCCACTTTTCTTTCAGTATTATGCTGCACTTGAACAACTCATATCATAACAAGCATATTTGTTCATTCGGCCAGAAAATGCTTTTAATCGCATATAAATTTACACTCTTGATTTCTGGCTAAATAAAAGCTGTTGCAATGATATTTTCATGCTGAACTGAGTTGTTCTGGGTCAAATATGATGGCAAACCCACTTTCCTTTCAGTATTTTGCTGCAATTGGCAGAAATCAGCTTATTTGGCCTGAAAATGCTTTTAAGCGCATAAAAATCTTCCACTCTTGATTTCTGGCTAAATAAACGCTGTTGCAATGATATTTAAATGCTGAACTGAGTTGTTCTGGGTCAAATATGAAGGCAAACCCACTTTTCTTTCAGTATTATGCTGCACTTGAACAACTCATATCATAACAAGCATATTTGTTCATTCGGCCAGAAAATGCTTTTAATCGCATATAAATTTACACTCTTGATTTCTGGCTAAATAAAAGCTGTTGCAATGATATTTTCATGCTGAACTGAGTTGTTCTGGGTCAAATATGAAGGCAAACCCACTTTCCCTTCAGTATTTTGCTGCAATTGGCAGAAACAAGCATAATTTCTCATTCGGCCTAAAAAACTTCCACTCTTGATTTCTGGCTAAATAAATGCTGTTGCAATGATATTTCCATGCTGAACTGAGTTGTTCTGAGTCAAATATGAAGGCAAACCCACTTTCCTTTCAGTATTTTGCTGCAATTGGTAGAAATCAGCTCATTCGGCCTGAAAATGCTTTTAAGCGCATAAAAACTTACACTCTTGAGTTCTGGCGAAATAAAAGCTGTTGTAATGATATTTCAATGCTGAACTGAGTTGTTCTGGGTCAAATATGAAGGCAAACCCACTTTCCTGTCAGTATTTTGCTGCAATTGTCAGAAACAAGCATATGTGCTCATTCGGCCTGAAAATGCTTTTAAGCGCATAAAAACTTACAATCTTGATTTCTGGCTAGATAAAAGCTATTGTAATGATATTTAAATGCTGAACTGAGTTGTGCTGGGTCAAATATGAGGGCAAACCCACTTTCCTGTCAGTATTTTGCTACAATTGGCAGAAACAAGCATATTTGCTCATTCGGCCTAAAAAACTTCCACTCTTGATTTCTGGCTAAATAAAAGCTGTTGCAATGATATTTCCATGCTGAACTGAGTTGTTCCGGGTCAAATATGAAGGCAAAGCCACCTTCCTTTCAGTGTTTTGCTGCAATTGTCAGAAATCAGCTTATTTGGCCTGAAAATACTTTTAAGCGCAAAAAATCTTCCACTCTCGATTTCTGGCTAAATAAAAGCTGTTGCAATGACATTTCCATGCTGAATAGCATTTTTCTGGGTCAAATATGAAGGCAAACCCACTTTCCTTTCAGTATTTTGCTGCAATTGGCAGAAACAAGCATATGTGCTCATTCGGCCTGACAATGCTTTTAAGCGAAAAAAACTTACACTCTTGAGTTCTGGCTAAATAAAAGCTGTTGTAATGATATTTAAATGCTGAACTGAGTTGTTCTGTGTCAAATATGACGGCAAACCCACCTTCCTTTCAGTATTTTGCTGCAATTGGCAGAAATCAGCTTATTTGGCCTGAAAATGCTTTTAAGCGCATAAAAATCTTCCACTCTTGATTTCTGGCTAAATAAACGCTGTTGCAATGATATTTAAATGCTGATCTGAGTTGTTCTGGGTCAAATATGATGGCAAACCCACTTTCCTTTCAGTATTTTGCTGCAATTGGCAGAAAAAAGCATATGTGCTCATTCGGCCTGAAAATGCTTTTAAGCGCATATAAATTTACACTCTTCATTTCTGGGTAAATAAAAGCTGTTGCAATAATATTTCCATGCTGAACTGAGTTGTTCTGGGTCAAATATGAAGGCTAACCCACTTTCCTTTCAGTATTTTGTTGCAAATGGCAGAAATCAGCTCATTCGGCCTGAAAATGCTTTTAAGCGCATAAAAATCTTCCACTCTTGATTTCTGGCTAAATAAAAGCTGTTGCAATGATATTTCCATGCTGAACTGAGTTGTTCTGGGTCAAATATGAAGGCAAACCCACTTTCCCTTCAGTATTTTGCTGCAATTGGCAGAAACAAGCATAATTTCTCATTCGGCCTAAAAAACTTCCACTCTTGATTTCTGGCTAAATAAATGCTGTTGCAATGATATTTCCATGCTGAACTGAGTTGTTCTGAGTCAAATATGAAGGCAAACCCACTTTCCTTTCAGTATTTTGCTGCAATTAGTAGAAATCAGCTCATTCGGCCTGAAAATGCTTTTAAGCGCATAAAAATCTTCCACTCTTGATTTCTGGCTAAATAAAAGCTGTTGCAATGATATTTCCATGCTGAACTGAGTTGTTCTGGGTCAAATATGAAGGCAAACCCACTTTCCCTTCAGTATT
The DNA here is from genome assembly GCF_033026475.1 of Channa argus. NCBI lineage: Eukaryota > Metazoa > Chordata > Actinopteri > Anabantiformes > Channidae > Channa > Channa argus. The sequence continues at coordinate 7,217 of NW_027125229.1, forward strand.
TTGCTGCAATTGGCAGAAACAAGCATAATTTCTCATTCGGCCTAAAAAACTTCCACTCTTGATTTCTGGCTAAATAAATGCTGTTGCAATGATATTTCCATGCTGAACTGAGTTGTTCTGAGTCAAATATGAAGGCAAACCCACTTTCCTTTCAGTATTTTGCTGCAATTAGTAGAAATCAGCTCATTCGGCCTGAAAATGCTTTTAAGCGCATAAAAACTTACACTCTTGAGTTCTGGCGAAATAAAAGCTGTTGTAATGATATTTAAATGCTGAACTGAGTTGTTCTGGGTCAAATATGAAGGCAAACCCACTTTCCTGTCAGTATTTTGCTGCAATTGTCAGAAACAAGCATATGTGCTCATTCGGCCTGAAAATGCTTTTAAGCGCATAAAAACTTACAATCTTGATTTCTGGCTAGATAAAAGCTATTGTAATGATATTTCCATGCTGAACTGAGTTGTTCCGGCTCAAATATGAAGGCAAAGCCACCTTCCTTTCAGTATTTTGCTGCAATTGTCAGAAATCAGCTTATTTGGCCTGAAAATGCTTTTAAGCGCAAAAAAATCTTCCACTCTTGATTTCTGGCTAAATAAAAGCTGTTGCAATGACATTTCCATGCTGAATAGCATTTTTCTGGGTCAAATATGAAGGCAACCCCACTTTCCTTTCAGTATTTTGCTGCAATTGGCAGAAACAAGCATATGTGCTCATTCGGCCTGACAATGCTTTTAAGCGAAAAAAACTTACACTCTTGAGTTCTGGCTAAATAAAAGCTGTTGTAATGATATTTAAATGCTGAACTGAGTTGTTCTGGGTCAAATATGACGGCAAACCCACCTTCCTTTCAGTATTTTGCTGCAATTGTCAGAAATCAGCTTATTTGGCCTGAAAATGCTTTTAAGCGCATAAAAATCTTCCACTCTTGATTTCTGGCTAAATAAACGCTGTTGCAATGATATTTAAATGCTGAACTGAGTTGTTCTGGGTCAAATATGAAGGCAAACCCACTTTCCTTTCAGTATTTTGCTGCAATTGGCAGAAACAAGCATATGTGCTCATTCGGCCTGACAATGCTTTTAAGCGAAAAAAACTTACACTCTTGAGTTCTGGCTAAATAAAAGCTGTTGTAATGATATTTAAATGCTGAACTGAGTTGTTCTGGGTCAAATATGACGGCAAACCCACCTTCCTTTCAGTATTTTGCTGCAATTGTCAGAAATCAGCTTATTTGGCCTGAAAATACTTTTAAGCGCATAAAAATCTTCCACTCTTGATTTCTGGCTAAATAAACGCTGTTGCAATGATATTTAAATGCTGAACTGAGTTGTTCTGGGTCAAATATGAAGGCAAACCCACTTTTCTTTCAGTATTATGCTGCACTTGAACAACTCATATCATAACAAGCATATTTGTTCATTCGGCCAGAAAATGCTTTTAATCGCATATAAATTTACACTCTTGATTTCTAGCTAAATAAAAGCTGTTGCAATGATATTTTCATGCTGAACTGAGTTGTTCTGGGTCAAATATGAAGGCAAACCCACTTTCCTTTCAGTATTTTGCTGCAATTGGCAGAAAAAAGCATATGTGCTCATTGGGCCTGAAAATGCTTTTAAGCGCATAAAAACTTACCCTCTTGAGTTCTGGCTAAATAAAAGCTGTTGTAATGATATTTAAATGCTGAACTGAGTCTTTCTGGGTCAAATATGAAGGCAAACCCACTTTCCCTTCAACATTTTACTGCAATTGGCAGAAATCAGCTTATTTGGCCTGAAAATGCTTTTAAGCGCATAAAAATCTTCCACTCTTGATTTCTGGCTAAATAAAAGCTGTTGCAATGACATTTCCATGCTGAATAGCATTTTTCTGGGTCAAATATGAAGGCAAACCCACTTTCCTTTCAGTATTTTGCTGCAATTGGCAGAAACAAGCATATGTGCTCATTCGGCCTGAAAATGCTTTTAAGCGCATAAAAACTTACACTCTTGAGTTCTGGCTAAATAAAAGCTGTTGTAATGATATTTAAATGCTGAACTGAGTTGTTCTGGGTCAAATATGAAGGAAAACCCACTTTCCTGTCAGTATTTTGCTGCAATTGGCAGAAATCAGCTCATTCGGCCTGAAAATGCTTTTAAGCGCATAAAAACTTCCACTCTTGATTTCTGGCTAAATAAAAGCTGTTGCAATGATATTTCCATGCTGAACTGAGTTGTTCTGGGTCAAATATGAAGGCAAACCCACTTTCCCTTCAGTATTTTGCTGCAATTGGCAGAAATCAGCATATTTGTTCATTCACCTTTAAAATGCTTTTAAGCGCCTAAAAACTTCCACTCTTGATTTCTGGCTAAATAAATGCTGTTGCAATGATATTTCCATGCTGAACTGAGTTGTTCTGGGTCAAATATGAAGGCAAACCCACTTTCCCTTCAGTATTTTGCTGCAATTGGCAGAAATCAGCTTATTTGGCCTAAAAATGCTTTTAAGCGCATAAAAATCTTCCACTCTTGATTTCTGACTAAATAAAAGCTGTTGCAATGACATTACCATGCTGAATAGCATTTTTCTGGGTCAAATATGAAGGCAAACCCACTTTCCTTTCAGTATTTGGCTGCAATTGGCAGAAACAAGCATATGTGCTCATTCGGCCTGAAAATGCTTTTAAGCGCATAAAAACTTACAATCTTGATTTCTGGCTAAATAAAAGCTGTTGTAATGATATTTAAATGCTGAACTGAGTTGTTCTGGTTCAAATATGAAGGCAAACCCACTTTCCCTTCAGTATTTTGCTGCAATTGGCAGAAACAAGCATATTTGCTCATTCGGCCTAAAAAACTTCCACTCTTGATTTCTGGCTAAAAAAAAACTGTTGCAATGATATTTCCATGCTGAACTGAGTTGTTCCGGGTCAAATATGAAGGCAAACCCACTTTCCCTTCTGTATTTTGCTGCAATTGGCAGAAATCAGCTTATTTGGCCTGAAAATGCTTTTAAGCGCATAAAAATCTTCCACTCTTGATTTCTGGCTAAATAAAAGCTGTTGCAATGACATTTCCATGCTGAATTGCATTTTTCTGGGTCACATATGAAGGCAAACCCACTTTCCTTTCAGTATTTTGCTACAATTGGCAGAAACAAGCATATGTGCTCATTCGGCCTGAAAATGCTTTTAAGCGCATAAAAACTTACAATCTTGATTTCTGGCTAAATAAAAGGTGTTGCAATGATATTTCCATGCTGAACTGAGTTGTTCTGGGTCAAATATGAAGGCAAACCCACCTTCCTTTCAGTATTTTGCTGCAATTGGCAGAAACAAGCATATTTGCTCATTCGGCCTAAAAAACTTCCACTCTTGATTTCTGGCTAAATTAAAGGTGTTGCAATGATATTTCCATGCTGAACTGAGTTGTTCTGGGTCAAATATGAAGGCAAACTCACTTTCCCTTCAGTATTTTGCTGAAATTGGCAGAAATCAGCTCATTTGGCCTGAAAATGCTTTTAAGCGCATAAAAACGTACACTCTTGATTTCTGGCTAAATAAAGGCTGTTGCAATGATATTTCAATGCTGAACTGAGTTGTTCTGTGTCAAATATGAAGGCAAACCCACTTTACCTTCAGTATTTTGCAGCAATTGGCAGAAATCAGCTGATTTGGCCTGAAAATGCTTTTAAGCGCATAAAAACTTACCCTCTTGAGTTCTGGCTAAATAAAAGCTGTTGTAATGATATTAAAATGCTGAACTGAGTTGTTCTGGGTCAAATATGAAGGCAAACCCACTTTCCTGTCAGTATTTTGCTGCAATTGGCAGAAACAAGCATATTTGCTCATTCGGCCTAAAAAACTTCCACTCTTGATTTCTGGCTAAAAAAAAACTTTTGCAATGATATTTCCATGCTGAACTGAGTTGTTCCGGGTCAAATATGAAGGCAAACCCACTTTCCCTTCAGTATTTTGCTGCAATTGGCAGAAATCAGCTTATTTGGCCTGAAAATGCTTTTAAGCGCATAAAAATCTTCCACTCTTGATTTCTGGCTAAATAAAAGCTGTTGCAATGATATTTCAATGCTGAACTGAGTTGTTCTGTGTCAAATATGAAGGCAAACCCACTTTACCTTCAATATTTTGCTGCAATTGGCAGAAATCAGCTGATTTGGCCTGAAAATTCTTTTAAGCGCATACAAACTTACACTCTCTCTTTCTGGCTAGATAAAAGCTGTTGCAATGACATTTCCATGCTGAACTGAGTTGTTCCGGGTCAAATATGAAGGCAAACCCACTTTCCCTTCAGTATTTTGCTGCAATTGGCAGAAACAAGCATATGTGCTCGTTCGGCCTGAAAATGCTTTTAAGCGCATAAAAACTTACAATCTTGATTTCTGGCTAATTAAAAGCTGTTGTAATGATATTAAAATGCTGAACTGAGTTGTTCTGGGTCAAATATGAAGGCAAACCCACTTTCCTGTCAGTATTTTGCTGCAATTGGCAGAAACAAGCATATTTGCTCATTCGGCCTAAAAAACTTCCACTCTTGATTTCTGGCTAAAAAAAAACTGTTGCAATGATATTTCCATGCTGAACTGAGTTGTTCCGGGTCAAATATGAAGGCAAACCCACTTTCCCTTCAGTATTTTGCTGCAATTGGCAGAAATCAGCTTATTTGGCCTGAAAATGCTTTTAAGCGCATAAAAATCTTCCACTCTTGATTTCTGGCTAAATAAAAGCTGTTGTAATGATATTAAAATGCTGAACTGAGTTGTTCTGGGTCAAATATGAAGGCAAACCCACTTTCCTTTCAGTATTTTGCTACAATTGTCAGAAACAAGCATATGTGCTCATTCGGCCTGAAAATGCTTTTAAGCGCATAAAAACTTACAATCTTGATTTCTGGCTAAATAAAAGCTGTTGTAATGATATTAAAATGCTGAACTGAGTTGTTCTGGGTCAAATATGAAGGCAAACCCACTTTCCTGTCAGTATTTTGCTGCAATTGGCAGAAACAAGCATATTTGCTCATTCGGCCTAAAAAACTTCCACTCTTGATTTCTGGCCTAAAAAAAACTGTTGCAATGATATTTCCATGCTGAACTGAGTTGTTCCGGGTCAAATATGAAGGCAAACCCACTTTCCCTTCAGTATTTTGCTGCAATTGGCAGAAATCAGCTTATTTGGCCTGAAAATGCTTTTAAGCGCATAAAAATCTTCCACTCTTGATTTCTGGCTAAATAAAAGCTGTTGTAATGATATTAAAATGCTGAACTGAGTTGTTCTGGGTCAAATATGAAGGCAAACCCACTTTCCTTTCAGTATTTTGCTACAATTGTCAGAAACAAGCATATGTGCTCATTCGGCCTGAAAATGCTTTTAAGCGCATAAAAACTTACAATCTTGATTTCTGGCTAAATAAAAGCTGTTGTAATGATATTAAAATGCTGAACTGAGTTGTTCCGGGTCAAATATGAAGGCAAACCCACTTTCCCTTCAGTATTTTGCTGCAATTGGCAGAAATCAGCTTATTTGTCCTGAAAATGCTTTTAAGCGCATAAAAATCTTCCACTCTTGATTTCTGGCTAAATAAAAGGTGTTGCAATGATATTTCCATGCTGAACTGAGTTGTTCTGGGTCAAATATGAAGGCAAACCCACCTTCCTTTCAGTATTTTGCTGCAATTGGCAGAAACAAGCATATTTGCTCATTCGGCCTAAAAAACTTCCACTCTTGATTTCTGGCTAAATTAAAGGTGTTGCAATGATATTTCCATGCTGAACTGAGTTGTTCTGTGTCAAATATGAAGGCAAACTCACTTTCCCTTCAGTATTTTGCTTAAATTGGCAGAAATCAGCTCATTTGGCCTGAAAATGCTTTTAAGCGCATAAAAACGTACACTCTTGATTTCTGGCTAAATAAAAGCTGTTGCAATGATATTTCCATGCTGAACTGAGTTGTTTTGGCTCAAATATGAAGGCAAACCCACTTTCCTTTCAGTATGTTGCTGCATTTGGCAGAAACAGGCATATTTGCTCATTCGGCCTGAAAATGCTTTTAAGCGCATAAAAACTTACACTCTTGATTTCTGGCTAAATAAAGGCTGTTGCAATGATATTTCAATGCTGAACTGAGTTGTTCTGAGTCAAATATGAAGGCAAACCCACTTTACCTTCAGTATTTTGCAGCAATTGGCAGAAATCAGCTGATTTGGCCTGAAAATGCTTTTAAGCGCATAAAAACTTACCCTCTTGAGTTCTGGCTAAATAAAAGCTGTTGTAATGATATTAAAATGCTCAACTGAGTTGTTCTGGGTCAAATATGAAGGCAAACCCACTTTCCTGTCAGTATTTTGCTGCAATTGGCAGAAACAAGCATATTTGCTCATTCGGCCTAAAAAACTTCCACTCTTGATTTCTGGCTAAAAAACAACTGTTGCAATGATATTTCCATGCTGAACTGAGTTGTTCCGGGTCAAATATGAAGGCAAACCCACTTTCCCTTCAGTATTTTGCTGCAATTGGCAGAAATCAGCTTATTTGGCCTGAAAATGCTTTTAAGCGCATAAAAATCTTCCACTCTTGATTTCTGGCTAAATAAAAGCTGTTGCAATGATATTTCAATGCTGAACTGAGTTGTTCTGTGTCAAATATGAAGGCAAACCCACTTTACCTTCAATATTTTGCTGCAATTGGCAGAAATCAGCTGATTTGGCCTGAAAATGCTTTTAAGCGCATACAAACTTACACTCTCTCTTTCTGGCTAGATAAAAGCTGTTGCAATGACATTTCCATGCTGAACTGAGTTGTTCTGTATCAAATATGAAGGCAAACCCACTTTCCTGTCAGTATTTTGCTGCAATTGTCAGAAACAAGCATATGTGCTCGTTCGGCCTGAAAATGCTTTTAAGCGCATAAAAACTTACAATCTTGATTTCTGGCTAAATAAAAGCTGTTGTAATGATATTAAAATGCTGAACTGAGTTGTTCTGGGTCAAATATGAAGGCAAACCCACTTTCCTGTCAGTATTTTGCTGCAATTGGCAGAAACAAGCATATTTGCTCATTCGGCCTAAAAAACTTCCACTCTTGATTTCTGGCTAAAAAAAAACTGTTGCAATGATATTTCCATGCTGAACTGAGTTGTTCCGGGTCAAATATGAAGGCAAACCCACTTTCCCTTCAGTATTTTGCTGCAATTGGCAGAAATCAGCTTATTTGGCCTGAAAATGCTTTTAAGCGCATAAAAATCTTCCACTCTTGATTTCTGGCTAAATAAAAGCTGTTGCAATGACATTTCCATGCTGAATTGCATTTTTCTGGGTCACATATGAAGGCAAACCCACTTTCCTTTCAGTATTTTGCTACAATTGTCAGAAACAAGCATATGTGCTCATTCGGCCTGAAAATGCTTTTAAGCGCATAAAAACTTACAATCTTGATTTCTGGCTAAATAAAAGCTGTTGTAATGATATTAAAATGCTGAACTGAGTTGTTCTGGGTCAAATATGAAGGCAAACCCACTTTCCTGTCAGTATTTTGCTGCAATTGGCAGAAACAAGCATATTTGCTCATTCTGCCTAAAAAACTTCCACTCTTGATTTCTGGCTAAAAAAAAACTGTTGCAATGATATTTCCATGCTGAACTGAGTTGTTCCGGGTCAAATATGAAGGCAAACCCACTTTCCCTTCAGTATTTTGCTGCAATTGGCAGAAACAAGCATATGTGCTCGTTCGGCCTGAAAATGCTTTTAAGCGCATAAAAACTTACAATCTTGATTTCTGGCTAAATAAAAGCTGTTGTAATGATATTAAAATGCTGAACAGAGTTGTTCTGGGTCAAATATGAAGGCAAACCCACTTTCCTGTCAGTATTTTGCTGCAATTGGCAGAAACAAGCATATTTGCTCATTCGGCCTAAAAAACTTCCACTCTTGATTTCTGGCTAAAAAAAAACTGTTGCAATGATATTTCCATGCTGAACTGAGTTGTTCCGGGTCAAATATGAAGGCAAACCCACTTTCCCTTCAGTATTTTGCTGCAATTGGCAGAAATCAGCTTATTTGGCCTGAAAATGCTTTTAAGCGCATAAAAATCTTCCACTCTTGATTTCTGGCTAAATAAAAGCTGTTGCAATGACATTTCCATGCTGAATTGCATTTTTCTGGGTCACATATGAAGGCAAACCCACTTTCCTTTCAGTATTTTGCTACAATTGTCAGAAACAAGCATATGTGCTCATTCGGCCTGAAAATGCTTTTAAGCGCATAAAAACTTACAATCTTGATTTCTGGCTAAATAAAAGCTGTTGTAATGATATTAAAATGCTGAACTGAGTTGTTCTGGGTCAAATATGAAGGCAAACCCACTTTCCTGTCAGTATTTTGCTGCAATTGGCAGAAACAAGCATATTTGCTCATTCGGCCTAAAAAACTTCCACTCTTGATTTCTGGCTAAAAAAAAACTGTTGCAATGATATTTCCATGCTGAACTGAGTTGTTCCGGGTCAAATATGAAGGCAAACCCACTTTCCCTTCAGTATTTTGCTGCAATTGGCAGAAATCAGCTTATTTGGCCTGAAAATGCTTTTAAGCGCATAAAAATCTTCCACTCTTGATTTCTGGCTAAATAAAAGCTGTTGCAATGACATTTCCATGCTGAATTGCATTTTTCTGGGTCACATATGAAGGCAAACCCACTTTCCTTTCAGTATTTTGCTACAATTGGCAGAAACAAGCATATGTGCTCATTCGGCCTGAAAATGCTTTTAAGCGCATAAAAACTTACAATCTTGATTTCTGGCTAAATAAAAGGTGTTGCAATGATATTTCCATGCTGAACTGAGTTGTTCTGGGTCAAATATGAAGGCAAACCCACCTTCCTTTCAGTATTTTGCTGCAATTGGCAGAAACAAGCATATTTGCTCATTCGGCCTAAAAAACTTCCACTCTTGATTTCTGGCTAAATTAAAGGTGTTGCAATGATATTTCCATGCTGAACTGAGTTGTTCTGGGTCAAATATGAAGGCAAACTCACTTTCCCTTCAGTATTTTGCTGAAATTGGCAGAAATCAGCTCATTTGGCCTGAAAATGCTTTTAAGCGCATAAAATCGTACACTCTTGATTTCTGGCTAAATAAAGGCTGTTGCAATGATATTTCAATGCTGAACTGAGTTGTTCTGTGTCAAATATGAAGGCAAACCCACTTTACCTTCAGTATTTTGCAGCAATTGGCAGAAATTAGCTGATTTGGCCTGAAAATGCTTTTAAGCGCATAAAAACTTACCCTCTTGAGTTCTGGCTAAATAAAAGCTGTTGTAATGATATTAAAATGCTCAACTGAGTTGTTCTGGGTCAAATATGAAGGCAAACCCACTTTCCTGTCAGTATTTTGCTGCAATTGGCAGAAACAAGCATATTTGCTCATTCGGCCTAAAAAACTTCCACTCTTGATTTCTGGCTAAAAAACAACTGTTGCAATGATATTTCCATGCTGAACTGAGTTGTTCCGGGTCAAATATGAAGGCAAACCCACTTTCCCTTCAGTATTTTGCTGCAATTGGCAGAAATCAGCTTATTTGGCCTGAAAATGCTTTTAAGCGCATAAAAATCTTCCACTCTTGATTTCTGGCTAAATAAAAGCTGTTGCAATGATATTTCAATGCTGAACTGAGTTGTTCTGTGTCAAATATGAAGGCAAACCCACTTTACCTTCAATATTTTGCTGCAATTGGCAGAAATCAGCTGATTTGGCCTGAAAATGCTTTGAAGCGCATACAAACTTACACTCTCTCTTTCTGGCTAGATAAAAGCTGTTGCAATGACATTTCCATGCTGAACTGAGTTGTTCTGTATCAAATATGAAGGCAAACCCACTTTCCTGTCAGTATTTTGCTACAATTGGCAGAAACAAGCATATGTGCTCGTTCGGCCTGAAAATGCTTTTAAGCGCATAAAAACTTACAATCTTGATTTCTGGCTAAATAAAAGCTGTTGTAATGATATTAAAATGCTGAACTGAGTTGTTCTGGGTCAAATATGAAGGCAAACCCACTTTCCTGTCAGTATTTTGCTGCAATTGGCAGAAACAAGCATATTTGCTCATTCGGCCTAAAAAACTTCCACTCTTGATTTCTGGCAAAAAAAAAACTGTTGCAATGATATTTCCATGCTGAACTGAGTTGTTCCGGGTCAAATATGAAGGCAAACCCACTTTCCCTTCAGTATTTTGCTGCAATTGGCAGAAATCAGCTTATTTGGCCTGAAAATGCTTTTAAGCGCATAAAAATCTTCCACTCTTGATTTCTGGCTAAATAAAAGCTGTTGCAATGACATTTCCATGCTGAATTGCATTTTTCTGGGTCACATATGAAGGCAAACCCACTTTCCTTTCAGTATTTTGCTACAATTGTCAGAAACAAGCATATGTGCTCATTCGGCCTGAAAATGCTTTTAAGCGCATAAAAACTTACAATCTTGATTTCTGGCTAAATAAAAGCTGTTGTAATGATATTAAAATGCTGAACTGAGTTGTTCTGGGTCAAATATGAAGGCAAACCCACTTTCCTGTCAGTATTTTGCTGCAATTGGCAGAAACAAGCATATTTGCTCATTCTGCCTAAAAAACTTCCACTCTTGATTTCTGGCTAAAAAAAAACTGTTGCAATGATATTTCCATGCTGAACTGAGTTGTTCCGGGTCAAATATGAAGGCAAACCCACTTTCCCTTCAGTATTTTGCTGCAATTGGCAGAAATCAGCTTATTTGGCCTGAAAATGCTTTTAAGCGCATAAAAATCTTCCACTCTTGATTTCTGGCTAAATAAAAGCTGTTGCAATGACATTTCCATGCTGAATTGCATTTTTCTGGGTCACATATGAAGGCAAACCCACTTTCCTTTCAGTATTTTGCTACAATTGGCAGAAACAAGCATATGTGCTCATTCGGCCTGAAAATGCTTTTAAGCGCATAAAAACTTACAATCTTGATTTCTGGCTAAATAAAAGGTGTTGCAATGATATTTCCATGCTGAACTGAGTTGTTCTGGGTCAAATATGAAGGCAAACCCACTTTCCTGTCAGTATTTTGCTGCAATTGGCAGAAACAAGCATATTTGCTCATTCGGCCTAAAAAACTTCCACACTTGATTTCTGGCTAAAAAAAAACTGTTGCAATGATATTTCCATGCTGAACTGAGTTGTTCCGGGTCAAATATGAAGGCAAACCCACTTTCCCTTCAGTATTTTGCTGCAATTGGCAGAAATCAGCTTATTTGGCCTGAAAATGCTTTTAAGCGCATAAAAACGTACACTCTTGATTTCTGGCTAAATAAAGGCTGTTGCAATGATATTTCAATGCTGAACTGAGTTGTTCTGTGTCAAATATGAAGGCAAACCCACTTTACCTTCAGTATTTTGCAGCAATTGGCAGAAATCAGCTGATTTGGCCTGAAAATGCTTTTAAGCGCATAAAAACTTACCCTCTTGAGTTCTGGCTAAATAAAAGCTGTTGTAATGATATTAAAATGCTGAACTGAGTTGTTCTGGGTCAAATATGAAGGCAAACCCACTTTCCTGTCAGTATTTTGCTGCAATTGGCAGAAACAAGCATATTTGCTCATTCGGCCTAAAAAACTTCCACTCTTGATTTCTGGCTAAAAAAAACTGTTGCAATGATATTTCCATGCTGAACTGAGTTGTTCCGGGTCAAATATGAAGGCAAACCCACTTTCCCTTCAGTATTTTGCTGCAATTGGCAGAAATCAGCTTATTTGGCCTGAAAATGCTTTTAAGCGCATAAAAATCTTCCACTCTTGATTTCTGGCTAAATAAAAGCTGTTGCAATGACATTTCCATGCTGAATTGCATTTTTCTGGGTCAAATATGAAGGCAAACCCACTTTCCTTTCAGTATTTTGCTACAATTGGCAGAAACAAGCATATGTGCTCATTCGGCCTGAAAATGCTTTTAAGCGCATAAAAACTTCCACTCTTGATTTCTGGCTAAATAAAAGCTGTTGCAATGATATTTCCATGCTGAACTGAGTTGTTCTGGGTCAAATATGAAGGCAAACCCACTTTCCCTTCAGTATTTTGCTGCAATTGGCAGAAATCAGCATATTTGTTCATTCACCTTTAAAATGCTTTTAAGCGCCTAAAAACTTCCACTCTTGATTTCTGGCTAAATAAATGCTGTTGCAATGATATTTCCATGCTGAACTGAGTTGTTCTGGGTCAAATATGAAGGCAAACCCACTTTCCCTTCAGTATTTTGCTGCAATTGGCAGAAATCAGCTTATTTGGCCTAAAAATGCTTTTAAGCGCATAAAAATCTTCCACTCTTGATTTCTGACTAAATAAAAGCTGTTGCAATGACATTACCATGCTGAATAGCATTTTTCTGGGTCAAATATGAAGGCAAACCCACTTTCCTTTCAGTATTTGGCTGCAATTGGCAGAAACAAGCATATGTGCTCATTCGGCCTGAAAATGCTTTTAAGCGCATAAAAACTTACAATCTTGATTTCTGGCTAAATAAAAGCTGTTGTAATGATATTTAAATGCTGAACTGAGTTGTTCTGGGTCAAATATGAGGGCAAACCCACTTTCCTGTCAGTATTTTGCTGCAATTGGCAGAAACAAGCATATTTGCTCATTCGGCCTAAAAAACTTCCACTCCTTATTTCTGGCTAAATAAAAGCGGTTGCAATGATATTTCCATGCTGAACTGAGTTGTTCTGGTTCAAATATGAAGGCAAACCCACTTTCCCTTCAGTATTTTGCTGCAATTGGCAGAAACAAGCATATTTGCTCATTCGGCCTAAAAAACTTCCACTCTTGATTTCTGGCTAAATAAATGCTGTTGCAATGATATTTCCATGCTGAACTGAGTTGTTCTGGGTCAAATATGAAGGCAAACTCACTTTCCCTTCAGTATTTTGCTGAAATTGGCAGAAATCAGCTCATTTGGCCTGAAAATGCTTTTAAGCGCATAAAAACTTACACTCTTGATTTCTGGCTAAATAAAAGCTGTTGCAATGATATTTCAATGCTGAACTGAGTTGTTCTGTGTCAAATATGAAGGCAAACCCACTTTACCTTCAATATTTTGCTGCAATTGGCAGAAATCAGCTGATTTGGCCTGAAAATGCTTTTAAGCGCATACAAACTTACACTCTCTCTTTCTGGCTAGATAAAAGCTGTTGCAATGACATTTCCATGCTGAACTGAGTTGTTCTGTATCAAATATGAAGGCAAACCCACTTTCCTGTCAGTATTTTGCTGCAATTGTCAGAAACAAGCATATGTGTTCGTTCGGCCTGAAAATGCTTTTAAGCGCATAAAAACTTACCCTCTTGAGTTCTGGCTAAATAAAAGCTGTTGTAATGATATTAAAATGCTGAACTGAGTTGTTCTGGGTCAAATATGAAGGCAAACCCACTTTCCTGTCAGTATTTTGCTGCAATTGGCAGAAACAAGCATATTTGCTCATTCGGCCTAAAAAACTTCCACTCTTGATTTCTGGCTAAAAAAAACCTGTTGCAATGATATTTCCATGCTGAACTGAGTTGTTCCGGGTCAAATATGAAGGCAAACCGACTTTCCCTTCAGTATTTTGCTGCAATTGGCAGAAATCAGCTTATTTGGCCTGAAAATGCTTTTAAGTGCATAAAAATCTTCCACTCTTGATTTCTGGCTAAATAAAAGCTGTTGCAATGACATTTCCATGCTGAATTGCATTTTTCTGGGTCAAATATGAAGGCAAACCCACTTTCCTTTCAGTATTTTGCTACAATTGGCAGAAACAAGCATATGTGCTCATTCGGCCTGAAAATGCTTTTAAGCGCATAAAAACTTACAATCTTGATTTCTGGCTAAGTAAAAAGTGTTGCAATGATATTTCCATGCTGAACTGAGTTGTTCTGGGTCAAATATGAAGGCAAACCCACCTTCCTTTCAGTATTTTGCTGCAATTGGCAGAAACAAGCATATTTGCTCATTCGGCCTAGAAAACTTCCACTCTTGATTTCTGGCTAAATTAAAGGTGTTGCAATGATCTTTCCATGCTGAACTGAGTTGTTCTGGGTCAAATATGAAGGCAAACTCACTTCCCCTTCAGTATTTTGCTGAAATTGGCAGAAATCAGCTCATTTGGCCTGAAAATGCTTTTAAGCGCATAAAAACGTACACTCTTGATTTCTGGCTAAATAAAGGCTGTTGCAATGATATTTCAATGCTGAACTGAGTTGTGCTGTGTCAAATATGAAGGCAAACCCACTTTACCTTCAGTATTTTGCTGCAATTGGCAGAAATCAGCTGATTTGGCCTGAAAATGCTTTTAAGCGCAGAAAAACTTACCCTCTTGAGTTCTGGCTAAATAAAAGCTGTTGCAATGATATTTCCATGCTGAACTGAGTTGTTCTGGGTCAAATATGAAGGCAAACCCACTTTCCCTTCAGTATTTTGCTGCAATTGGCAGAAATCAGCTTATTTGGCCTAAAAATGCTTTTAAGCGCATAAAAATCTTCCACTCTTGATTTCTGGCTAAATAAAAGCTGTTGCAATGACATTTCCATGCTGAATAGCATTTTTCTGGGTCAAATATGAAGGCAAACCCACTTTCCTTTCAATATTTTGCTGCAATTGGCAGAAATCAGCTGATTTGGCCTGAAAATCCTTTTAAGCGCATACAAACTTACACTCTCTCTTTCTGGCTAGATAAAGGCTGTTGCAATGACATTTCCATGCTGAACTGAGTTGTTCTGTATCAAATATGAAGGCAAACCCACTTTCCTGTCAGTATTTTGCTGCAATTGTCAGAAACAAGCATATGTGCTCGTTCGACCTGAAAATGCTTTTAAGCGCATAAAAATCTTCCACTCTTGATTTTTGGCTAAATAAAAGCTGTTGCAATGACATTTCCATGCTGAATTGCATTTTTCTGGGTCAAATATGAAGGCAAACCCACTTTCCTTTCAGTATTTTGCTACAATTGGCAGAAACAAGCATATGTGCTCATTCGGCCTGAAAATGCTTTTAAGCGCATAAAAACTTACAATCTTGATTTCTGGCTAAATAAAAGGTGTTGCAATGATATTTCCATGCTGAACTGAGTTGTTCTGGGTCAAATATGAAGGCAAACCCACCTTCCTTTCAGTATTTTGCTGCAATTGGCAGAAACAAGCATATTTGCTCATTCGGCCTAAAAAACTTCCACTCTTGATTTCAGGCTAAATTAAAGGTGTTGCAATGATCTTTCCATGCTGAACTGAGTTGTTCTGTTTCAAATATGAAGGCAAACTCACTTTCCCTTCAGTATTTTGCTGAAATTGGCAGAAATCAGCTCATTTGGCCTGAAAATGCTTTTAAGCGCATAAAAACGTACACTCTTGATTTCTGGCTAAATAAAGGCTGTTGCAATGATATTTCAATGCTGAACTGAGTTGTTCTGTGTCAAATATGAAGGCAAACCCACTTTACCTTCAGTATTTTGCTGCAATTGGCAGAAATCAGCTGATTTGGCCTGAAAATGCTTTTAAGCGCATAAAAACTTACCCTCTTGAGTTCTGGCTAAATAAAAGCTGTTGTAATGATATTTAAATGCTGAACTGAGTTGTTCTGGGTCAAATATGAAGGCAAACCCACTTTCCCTTCAGTATTTTGCTGCAATTGGCAGAAATCAGCTTATTTGGCCTGAAAATGCTTTTAAGCGTATAAAAATCTTCCACTCTTGATTTCTGGCTAAATAAAAGCTGTTGCAATGATATTTCCATGCTGAACTGAGTTGTTCTGGGTCAAACATGAAGGCAAACCCACTTTCCCTTCAGTATTTTGCTGCAATTGGCAGAAATCAGCTTATTTGGCCTGAAAATGCTTTTAAGCGCATAAAAATCTTCCACTCTTGATTTCTGGCTGAATAAAAGCTGTTGCAATGATATTTCCATGCTGAACTGAGTTGTTCTGTGTCAAATATGAAGGCAAACCCACTTTCCCTTCAGTATTTTTCTGCAATTGGCAGAAATCAGCTTATTTGGCCTAAAAATGCTTTTAAGCGCATAAAAATCTTCCACTCTTGATTTCTGGCTGAATAAAAGCTGTTGCAATGATATTTCCATGCTGAACTGAGTTGTTCTGGGTCAAATATGAAGGCAAACCCACTTTCCTTTCAGTATTTTGCTGCAATTGGCAGAAACAAGTATATGTGCTCATTCGGCCTGAAAATGCTTTTAAGCGCATAAAAACTTACAATATTGATTTTTGGCTAAATAAAAGCTGTTGCAATGATATTTCCATGCTGAACTTAGTTGTTCTGGTTCAAATATGAAGGCAAACCGACTTTCCCTTCAGTATTTTGCTGCAATTGGCAGAAACAAGCATATTTGCTCATTCGGCCTAAAAAACTTCCACTCTTGTATTCTGGCTAAATAAAAGCTGTTGTAATGATATTTAAATGCTGAACTGAGTTGTTCTGGGTCAAATATGAGGGCAAACCCACTTTCCTGTCGGTATTTTGCTGCAATTGGCAGCAACAAGCATATTTGTTCATTCGGCCTAGAAAACTTCCACTCTTGATTTCTGGCTAAATTAAAGGTGTTGCAATGATCTTTCCATGCTGAACTGAGTTGTTCTGGGTCAAATATGAAGGCAAACTCACTTCCCCTTCAGTATTTTGCTGAAATTGGCAGAAATCAGCTCATTTGGCCTGAAAATGCTTTTAAGCGCATAAAAACGTACACTCTTGATTTCTGGCTAAATAAAGGCTGTTGCAATGATATTTCAATGCTGAACTGAGTTGTGCTGTGTCAAATATGAAGGCAAACCCACTTTACCTTCAGTATTTTGCTGCAATTGGCAGAAATCAGCTGATTTGGCCTGAAAATGCTTTTAAGCGCAGAAAAACTTACCCTCTTGAGTTCTGGCTGAATAAAAGCTGTTGCAATGATATTTCCATGCTGAACTGAGTTGTTCTGGGTCAAATATGAAGGCAAACCCACTTTCCCTTCAGTATTTTGCTGCAATTGGCAGAAATCAGCTTATTTGGCCTAAAAATGCTTTTAAGCGCATAAAAATCTTCCACTCTTGATTTCTGGCTAAATAAAAGCTGTTGCAATGACATTTCCATGCTGAATAGCATTTTTCTGGGTCAAATATGAAGGCAAACCCACTTTCCTTTCAATATTTTGCTGCAATTGGCAGAAATCAGCTGATTTGGCCTGAAAATCCTTTTAAGCGCATACAAACTTACACTCTCTCTTTCTGGCTAGATAAAGGCTGTTGCAATGACATTTCCATGCTGAACTGAGTTGTTCTGTATCAAATATGAAGGCAAACCCACTTTCCTGTCAGTATTTTGCTGCAATTGTCAGAAACAAGCATATGTGCTCGTTCGACCTGAAAATGCTTTTAAGCGCATAAAAATCTTCCACTCTTGATTTTTGGCTAAATAAAAGCTGTTGCAATGACATTTCCATGCTGAATTGCATTTTTCTGGGTCAAATATGAAGGCAAACCCACTTTCCTTTCAGTATTTTGCTACAATTGGCAGAAACAAGCATATGTGCTCATTCGGCCTGAAAATGCTTTTAAGCGCATAAAAACTTACAATCTTGATTTCTGGCTAAATAAAAGGTGTTGCAATGATATTTCCATGCTGAACTGAGTTGTTCTGGGTCAAATATGAAGGCAAACCCACCTTCCTTTCAGTATTTTGCTGCAATTGGCAGAAACAAGCATATTTGCTCATTCGGCCTAAAAAACTTCCACTCTTGATTTCTGGCTAAATTAAAGGTGTTGCAATGATCTTTCCATGCTGAACTGAGTTGTTCTGTTTCAAATATGAAGGCAAACTCACTTTCCCTTCAGTATTTTGCTGAAATTGGCAGAAATCAGCTCATTTGGCCTGAAAATGCTTTTAAGCGCATAAAAACGTACACTCTTGATTTCTGGCTAAATAAAGGCTGTTGCAATGATATTTCAATGCTGAACTGAGTTGTTCTGTGTCAAATATGAAGGCAAACCCACTTTACCTTCAGTATTTTGCTGCAATTGGCAGAAATCAGCTGATTTGGCCTGAAAATGCTTTTAAGCGCATAAAAACTTACCCTCTTGAGTTCTGGCTAAATAAAAGCTGTTGTAATGATATTTAAATGCTGAACTGAGTTGTTCTGGGTCAAATATGAAGGCAAACCCACTTTCCCTTCAGTATTTTGCTGCAATTGGCAGAAATCAGCTTATTTGGCCTGAAAATGCTTTTAAGCGTATAAAAATCTTCCACTCTTGATTTCTGGCTAAATAAAAGCTGTTGCAATGATATTTCCATGCTGAACTGAGTTGTTCTGGGTCAAACATGAAGGCAAACCCACTTTCCCTTCAGTATTTTGCTGCAATTGGCAGAAATCAGCTTATTTGGCCTGAAAATGCTTTTAAGCGCATAAAAATCTTCCACTCTTGATTTCTGGCTGAATAAAAGCTGTTGCAATGATATTTCCATGCTGAACTGAGTTGTTCTGGGTCAAATATGAAGGCAAACCCACTTTCCCTTCAGTATTTTTCTGCAATTGGCAGAAATCAGCTTATTTGGCCTAAAAATGCTTTTAAGCGCATAAAAATCTTCCACTCTTGATTTCTGGCTGAATAAAAGCTGTTGCAATGATATTTCCATGCTGAACTGAGTTGTTCTGGGTCAAATATGAAGGCAAACCCACTTTCCTTTCAGTATTTTGCTGCAATTGGCAGAAACAAGTATATGTGCTCATTCGGCCTGAAAATGCTTTTAAGCGCATAAAAACTTACAATGTTGATTTTTGGCTAAATAAAAGCTGTTGCAATGATATTTCCATGCTGAACTTAGTTGTTCTGGTTCAAATATGAAGGCAAACCGACTTTCCCTTCAGTATTTTGCTGCAATTGGCAGAAACAAGCATATTTGCTCATTCGGCCTAAAAAACTTCCACTCTTGTATTCTGGCTAAATAAAAGCTGTTGTAATGATATTTAAATGCTGAACTGAGTTGTTCTGGGTCAAATATGAGGGCAAACCCACTTTCCTGTCAGTATTTTGCTGCAATTGGCAGCAACAAGCATATTTGCTCATTCGGCCTAAAAAACTTCCACTCTTGATTTCTGGGTAAAAAAAAACTGTTGCAATGATATTTCCATGCTGAACTGAGTTGTTCCGGGTCAAATATGAAGGCAAACCCACTTTCCCTTCAGTATTTTGCTGCAATTGGCAGAAACAAGTATATGTGCTCATTCGGCCTGAAAATACTTTTAAGCGCATAAAAACTTAAACTCCTTATTTCTGGCTAAATAAAAGCGGTTGCAATGATATTTCCATGCTGAACTGAGTTGTTCTGGTTCAAATATGAAGGCAAACCCACTTTCCCTTCAGTATTTTGCTGCAATTGGCAGAAACAAGCATATTTGCTCATTCGGCCTAAAAAACTTCCACTCTTGATTTCTGGCTAAATAAAAGCTGTTGCAATGATTTTCAATGCTGAACTGAGTTGTTCTGTGTCAAATATGAAGGCAAACCCACTTTACCTTCAGTATTTTGCTGCAATTGGCAGAAATCAGCTGATTTGGCCTGAAAATGCTTTTAAGCGCATACAAACTTACACTCTCTCTTTCTGGCTAGATAAAAGCTGTTGCAATGACATTTCCATGCTGAACTGAGTTGTTCTGTATCAAATATGAAGGCAAACCCACTTTCCTGTCAGTATTTTGCTGCAATTGTCAGAAACAAGCATATGTGCTCGTTCGGCCTGAAAATGCTTTTAAGCGCATAAAAATCTTCCACTCTTGATTTCTGGCTGAATAAAAGCTGTTGCAATGATATTTCCATGCTGAACTGAGTTGTTCTGGGTCAAACATGAAGGCAAACCCACTTTCCCTTCAGTATTTTGCTGCAATTGGCAGAAATCAGCTTATTTGGCCTGAAAATGCTTTTAAGCGTATAAAAATCTTCCACTCTTGATTTCTGGCTGAATAAAAGCTGTTGCAATGATATTTCCATGCTGAACTGAGTTGTTCTGGGTCAAATATGAAGGCAAACCCACTTTCCCTTCAGCATTTTGCTGCAATTGGCAGAAATCAGCTTATTTGGCCTAAAAATGCTTTTAAGCGCATAAAAATCTTCCACTCTTGATTTCTGGCTGAATAAAAGCTGTTGCAATGATATTTCCATGCTGAACTGAGTTGTTCTGGGTCAAATATGAAGGCAAACCCACTTTCCTGTCAGTATTTTGCTGCAATTGGCAGAAACAAGCATATGTGCTCATTCGGCCTGAAAATGCTTTTAAGCGCATAAAAACTTACAATGTTGATTTTTGGCTAAATAAAAGCTGTTGTAATGATATTTAAATGCTGAACTGAGTTGTTCTGGGTCAAATATGGAGGCAAACCCACTTTCATTTCAGTATCTTGCTGCAATTGGCAGAAACAAGTATATGTGCTCATTCGGCCTGAAAATGCTTTTAAGCGCATAAAAACTTACAATGTTGATTTTTGGCTAAATAAAAGCTGTTGCAATGATATTTCCATGCTGAACTTAGTTGTTCTGGTTCAAATATGAAGGCAAACCGACTTTCCCTTCAGTATTTTGCTGCAATTGGCAGAAACAAGCATATTTGCTCATTCGGCCTAAAAAACTTCCACTCTTGATTTCTGGCTAAATAAAAGCTGTTGTAATGATATTTAAATGCTGAACTGAGTTGTTCTGGGTCAAATATGAGGGCAAACCCACTTTCCTGTCAGTATTTTGCTGCAATTGGCAGCAACAAGCATATTTGCTCATTCGGCCTAAAAAACTTCCACTCTTGATTTCTGGGTAAAAAAAAACTGTTGCAATGATATTTCCATGCTGAACTGAGTTGTTCCGGGTCAAATATGAAGGCAAACCCACTTTCCCTTCAGTATTTTGCTGCAATTGGCAGAAACAAGTATATGTGCTCATTCGGCCTGAAAATACTTTTAAGCGCATAAAAACTTAAACTCCTTATTTCTGGCTAAATAAAAGCGGTTGCAATGATATTTCCATGCTGAACTGAGTTGTTCTGGTTCAAATATGAAGGCAAACCCACTTTCCCTTCAGTATTTTGCTGCAATTAGCAGAAACAAGCATATTTGCTCATTCGGCCTAAAAAACTTCCACTCTTGATTTCTGGCTAAATAAAAGCTGTTGCAATGATTTTCAATGCTGAACTGAGTTGTTCTGTGTCAAATATGAAGGCAAACCCACTTTACCTTCAGTATTTTGCTGCAATTGGCAGAAATCAGCTGATTTGGCCTGAAAATGCTTTTAAGCGCATACAAACTTACACTCTCTCTTTCTGGCTAGATAAAAGCTGTTGCAATGACATTTCCATGCTGAACTGAGTTGTTTTGTATCAAATATGAAGGCAAACCCACTTTACCTTCAGTATTTTGCTGCAATTGGCAGAAATCAGCTGATTTGGCCTGAAAATGCTTTTAAGCGCATACAAACTTACACTCTCTCTTTCTGGCTAGATAAAAGCTGTTGCAATGACATTTCCATGCTGAACTGAGTTGTTTTGTATCAAATATGAAGGCAAACCCACTTTCCTGTCAGTATTTTGCTGCAATTGTCAGAAACAAGCATATGTGCTCGTTCGGCCTGAAAATGCTTTTAAGCGCATAAAAATCTTCCACTCTTGATTTCTGGCTAAATAAAAGCTGTTGCAATGACATTTCCATGCTGAATTGCATTTTTCTGGGTCAAATATGAAGGCAAACCCACTTTCCTTTCAGTATTTTGCTACAATTGGCAGAAACAAGCATATGTGCTCATTCGGCCTGAAAATGCTTTTAAGCGCATAAAAACTTACAATCTTGATTTCTGGCTAAATAAAAGCTGTTGTAATGATATTTAAATGCTGAACTGAGTTGTTCTGGGTCAAATATGAAGGCAAACCCACTTTCCCTTCAGTATTTTGCTGCAATTGGCAGAAATCAGCTTATTTGGCCTGAAAATGCTTTTAAGCGTATAAAAATCTTCCACTCTTGATTTCTGGCTAAATAAAAGCTGTTGCAATGATATTTCCATGCTGAACTGAGTTGTTCTGGGTCAAACATGAAGGCAAACCCACTTTCCCTTCAGTATTTTGCTGCAATTGGCAGAAATCAGCTTATTTGGCCTGAAAATGCTTTTAAGCGCATAAAAATCTTCCACTCTTGATTTCTGGCTGAATAAAAGCTGTTGCAATGATATTTCCATGCTGAACTGAGTTGTTCTGGGTCAAATATGAAGGCAAACCCACTTTCCCTTCAGCATTTTGCTGCAATTGGCAGAAATCAGCTTATTTGGCCTAAAAATGCTTTTAAGCGCATAAAAATCTTCCACTCTTGATTTCTGGCTGAATAAAAGCTGTTGCAATGATATTTCCATGCTGAACTGAGTTGTTCTGGGTCAAATATGAAGGCAAACCCACTTTCCTGTCAGTATTTTGCTGCAATTGGCAGAAACAAGCATATGTGCTCATTCGGCCTGAAAATGCTTTTAAGCGCATAAAAACTTACAATGTTGATTTTTGGCTAAATAAAAGCTGTTGTAATGATATTTAAATGCTGAACTGAGTTGTTCTGGGTCAAATATGGAGGCAAACCCACTTTCCTTTCAGTATCTTGCTGCAATTGGCAGAAACAAGTATATGTGCTCATTCGGCCTGAAAATGCTTTTAAGCGCATAAAAACTTACAATGTTGATTTTTGGCTAAATAAAAGCTGTTGCAATGATATTTCCATGCTGAACTTAGTTGTTCTGGTTCAAATATGAAGGCAAACCGACTTTCCCTTCTGTATTTTGCTGCAATTGGCAGAAACAAGCATATTTGCTCATTCGGCCTAAAAAACTTCCACTCTTGATTTCTGGCTAAATAAAAGCTGTTGTAATGATATTTAAATGCTGAACTGAGTTGTTCTGGGTCAAATATGAGGGCAAACCCACTTTCCTGTCAGTATTTTGCTGCAATTGGCAGCAACAAGCATATTTGCTCATTCGGCCTAAAAAACTTCCACTCTTGATTTCTGGGTAAAAAAAAACTGTTGCAATGATATTTCCATGCTGAACTGAGTTGTTCCGGGTCAAATATGAAGGCAAACCCACTTTCCCTTCAGTATTTTGCTGCAATTGGCAGAAACAAGTATATGTGCTCATTCGGCCTGAAAATGTTTTTAAGCGCATAAAAACTTAAACTCCTTATTTCTGGCTAAATAAAAGCGGTTGCAATGATATTTCCATGCTGAACTGAGTTGTTCTGGTTCAAATATGAAGGCAAACCCACTTTCCCTTCAGTATTTTGCTGCAATTGGCAGAAACAAGCATATTTGCTCATTCGGCCTAAAAAACTTCCACTCTTGATTTCTGGCTAAATAAAAGCTGTTGCAATGATATTTCAATGCTGAACTGAGTTGTTCTGTGTCAAATATGAAGGCAAACCCACTTTACCTTCAGTATTTTGCTGCAATTGGCAGAAATCAGCTGATTTGGCCTGAAAATGCTTTTAAGCGCATACAAACTTACACTCTCTCTTTCTGGCTAGATAAAAGCTGTTGCAATGACATTTCCATGCTGAACTGAGTTGTTCTGTATCAAATATGAAGGCAAACCCACTTTCCTGTCAGTATTTTGCTGCAATTGTCAGAAACAAGCATATGTGCTCGTTCGGCCTGAAAATGCTTTTAAGCGCATAAAAATCTTCCACTCTTGATTTCTGGCTAAATAAAAGCTGTTGCAATGACATTTCCATGCTGAATTGCATTTTTCTGGGTCAAATATGAAGGCAAACCCACTTTCCTTTCAGTATTTTGCTACAATTGGCAGAAACAAGCATATGTGCTCATTCGGCCTGAAAATGCTTTTAAGCGGATAAAAACTTACAATCTTGATTTCTGGCTAAATAAAAGGTGTTGCAATGATATTTCCATGCTGAACTGAGTTGTTCTGGGTCAAATATGAAGGCAAACCCATCTTCCTTTCAGTATTTTGCTGCAATTGGCAGAAACAAGCATATGTGCTCATTCGGCCTGAAAATGCTTTTAAGCGCATAAAAACTTACAATCTTGATTTCTGGCTAAGTAAAAGGTGTTGCAATGATATTTCCATGCTGAACTGAGTTGTTCTGGGTCAAATATGAAGGCAAACCCACCTTCCTTTCAGTATTTTGCTGCAATTGGCAGAAACAAGCATATTTGCTCATTCGGCCTAAAAAACTTCCACTCTTGATTTCTGGCTAAATTAAAGGTGTTGCAATGATCTTTCCATGCTGAACTGAGTTGTTCTGGGTCAAATATGAAGGCAAACTCACTTCCCCTTCAGTATTTTGCTGAAATTGGCAGAAATCAGCTCATTTGGCCTGAAAATGCTTTTAAGCGCATAAAAACGTACACTCTTGATTTCTGGCTAAATAAAGGCTGTTGCAATGATATTTCAATGCTGAACTGAGTTGTGCTGTGTCAAATATGAAGGCAAACCCACTTTACCTTCAGTATTTTGCTGCAATTGGCAGAAATCAGCTGATTTGGCCTGAAAATGCTTTTAAGCGCATAAAAACTTACCCTCTTGAGTTCTGGCTGAATAAAAGCTGTTGCAATGATATTTCCATGCTGAACTGAGTTGTTCTGGGTCAAATATGAAGGCAAACCCACTTTCCCTTCAGTATTTTGCTGCAATTGGCAGAAATCAGCTTATTTGGCCTAAAAATGCTTTTAAGCGCATAAAAATCTTCCACTCTTGATTTCTGGCTAAATAAAAGCTGTTGCAATGACATTTCCATGCTGAATAGCATTTTTCTGGGTCAAATATGAAGGCAAACCCACTTTCCTTTCAATATTTTGCTGCAATTGGCAGAAATCAGCTGATTTGGCCTGAAAATCCTTTTAAGCGCATACAAACTTACACTCTCTCTTTCTGGCTAGATAAAGGCTGTTGCAATGACATTTCCATGCTGAACTGAGTTGTTCTGTATCAAATATGAAGGCAAACCCACTTTCCTGTCAGTATTTTGCTGCAATTGTCAGAAACAAGCATATGTGCTCGTTCGACCTGAAAATGCTTTTAAGCGCATAAAAATCTTCCACTCTTGATTTTTGGCTAAATAAAAGCTGTTGCAATGACATTTCCATGCTGAATTGCATTTTTCTGGGTCAAATATGAAGGCAAACCCACTTTCCTTTCAGTATTTTGCTACAATTGGCAAAAACAAGCATATGTGCTCATTCGGCCTGAAAATGCTTTTAAGCGCATAAAAACTTACAATCTTGATTTCTGGCTAAATAAAAGGTGTTGCAATGATATTTCCATGCTGAACTGAGTTGTTCTGGGTCAAATATGAAGGCAAACCCACCTTCCTTTCAGTATTTTGCTGCAATTGGCAGAAACAAGCATATTTGCTCATTCGGCCTAAAAAACTTCCACTCTTGATTTCTGGCTAAATTAAAGGTGTTGCAATGATCTTTCCATGCTGAACTGAGTTGTTCTGGGTCAAATATGAAGGCAAACTCACTTTCCCTTCAGTATTTTGCTGAAATTGGCAGAAATCAGCTCATTTGGCCTGAAAATGCTTTTAAGCGCATAAAAACGTACACTCTTGATTTCTGGCTAAATAAAGGCTGTTGCAATGATATTTCAATGCTGAACTGAGTTGTTCTGTGTCAAATATGAAGGCAAACCCACTTTACCTTCAGTATTTTGCTGCAATTGGTAGAAATCAGCTGATTTGGCCTGAAAATGCTTTTAAGCGCATAAAAACTTACCCTCTTGAGTTCTGGCTAAATAAAAGCTGTTGTAATGATATTTAAATGCTGAACTGAGTTGTTCTGGGTCAAATATGAAGGCAAACCCACTTTCCCTTCAGTATTTTGCTGCAATTGGCAGAAATCAGCTTATTTGGCCTGAAAATGCTTTTAAGCGTATAAAAATCTTCCACTCTTGATTTCTGGCTAAATAAAAGCTGTTGCAATGATATTTCCATGCTGAACTGAGTTGTTCTGGGTCAAACATGAAGGCAAACCCACTTTCCCTTCAGTATTTTGCTGCAATTGGCAGAAATCAGCTTATTTGGCCTGAAAATGCTTTTAAGCGCATAAAAATCTTCCACTCTTGATTTCTGGCTGAATAAAAGCTGTTGCAATGATATTTCCATGCTGAACTGAGTTGTTCTGGGTCAAATATGAAGGCAAACCCACTTTCCCTTCAGTATTTTGCTGCAATTGGCAGAAATCAGCTTATTTGGCCTAAAAATGCTTTTAAGCGCATAAAAATCTTCCACTCTTGATTTCTGGCTGAATAAAAGCTGTTGCAATGATATTTCCATGCTGAACTGAGTTGTTCTGGGTCAAATATGAAGGCAAACCCACTTTCCTTTCAGTATTTTGCTGCAATTGGCAGAAACAAGTATATGTGCTCATTCGGCCTGAAAATGCTTTTAAGCGCATAAAAACTTACAATGTTGATTTTTGGCTAAATAAAAGCTGTTGCAATGATATTTCCATGCTGAACTGAGTTGTTCCGGGTCAAATATGAAGGCAAACCCACTTTCCCTTCAGTATTTTGCTGCAATTGGCAGAAACAAGTATATGTGCTCATTCGGCCTGAAAATACTTTTAAGCGCATAAAAACTTAAACTCCTTATTTCTGGCTAAATAAAAGCGGTTGCAATGATATTTCCATGCTGAACTGAGTTATTCTGGTTCAAATATGAAGGCAAACCCACTTTCCCTTCAGTATTTTGCTGCAATTGGCAGAAACAAGCATATTTGCTCATTCGGCCTAAAAAACTTCCACTCTTGATTTCTGGCTAAATAAAAGCTGTTGCAATGATTTTCAATGCTGAACTGAGTTGTTCTGTGTCAAATATGAAGGCAAACCCACTTTACCTTCAGTATTTTGCTGCAATTGGCAGAAATCAGCTGATTTGGCCTGAAAATGCTTTTAAGCGCATACAAACTTACACTCTCTCTTTCTGGCTAGATAAAAGCTGTTGCAATGACATTTCCATGCTGAACTGAGTTGTTCTGTATCAAATATGAAGGCAAACCCACTTTCCTGTCAGTATTTTGCTGCAATTGTCAGAAACAAGCATATGTGCTCGTTCGGCCTGAAAATGCTTTTAAGCGCATAAAAATCTTCCACTCTTGATTTCTGGCTAAATAAAAGCTGTTGCAATGACATTTCCATGCTGAATTGCATTTTTCTGGGTCAAATATGAAGGCAAACCCACTTTCCTTTCAGTATTTTGCTACAATTGGCAGAAACAAGCATATGTGCTCATTCGGCCTGAAAATGCTTTTAAGCGCATAAAAACTTACAATCTTGATTTCTGGCTAAATAAAAGCTGTTGTAATGATATTTAAATGCTGAACTGAGTTGTTCTGGGTCAAATATGAAGGCAAACCCACTTTCCCTTCAGTATTTTGCTGCAATTGGCAGAAATCAGCTTATTTGGCCTGAAAATGCTTTTAAGCGTATAAAAATCTTCCACTCTTGATTTCTGGCTAAATAAAAGCTGTTGCAATGATATTTCCATGCTGAACTGAGTTGTTCTGGGTCAAACATGAAGGCAAACCCACTTTCCCTTCAGTATTTTGCTGCAATTGGCAGAAATCAGCTTATTTGGCCTGAAAATGCTTTTAAGCGCATAAAAATCTTCCACTCTTGATTTCTGGCTGAATAAAAGCTGTTGCAATGATATTTCCATGCTGAACTGAGTTGTTCTGGGTCAAATATGAAGGCAAACCCACTTTCCCTTCAGCATTTTGCTGCAATTGGCAGAAATCAGCTTATTTGGCCTAAAAATGCTTTTAAGCGCATAAAAATCTTCCACTCTTGATTTCTGGCTGAATAAAAGCTGTTGCAATGATATTTCCATGCTGAACTGAGTTGTTCTGGGTCAAATATGAAGGCAAACCCACTTTCCTGTCAGTATTTTGCTGCAATTGGCAGAAACAAGCATATGTGCTCATTCGGCCTGAAAATGCTTTTAAGCGCATAAAAACTTACAATGTTGATTTTTGGCTAAATGAAAGCTGTTGTAATGATATTTAAATGCTGAACTGAGTTGTTCTGGGTCAAATATGGAGGCAAACCCACTTTCCTTTCAGTATCTTGCTGCAATTGGCAGAAACAAGTATATGTGCTCATTCGGCCTGAAAATGCTTTTAAGCGCATAAAAACTTACAATGTTGATTTTTGGCTAAATAAAAGCTGTTGCAATGATATTTCCATGCTGAACTTAGTTGTTCTGGTTCAAATATGAAGGCAAACCGACTTTCCCTTCAGTATTTTGCTGCAATTGGCAGAAACAAGCATATTTGCTCATTCGGCCTAAAAAACTTCCACTCTTGATTTCTGGCTAAATAAAAGCTGTTGTAATGATATTTAAATGCTGAACTGAGTTGTTCTGGGTCAAATATGAGGGCAAACCCACTTTCCTGTCAGTATTTTGCTGCAATTGGCAGCAACAAGCATATTTGCTCATTCGGCCTAAAAAACTTCCACTCTTGATTTCTGGCTAAATAAAAGCTGTTGCAATGATATTTCAATGCTGAACTGAGTTGTTCTGTGTCAAATATGAAGGCAAACCCACTTTCCCTTCAGTATTTTGCTGCAATTGGCAGAAACAAGCATATTTGCTCATTCGGCCTAAAAAACTTCCACTCTTGATTTCTGGCTAAATAAAAGCTGTTGCAATGATATTTCCATGCTGAACTGAGTTGTTCCGGGTCAAATATGAAGGCAAACCCACTTTCCCTTCAGTATTTTGCTGCAATTGGCAGAAACAAGTATATGTGCTCATTCGGCCTGAAAATGTTTTTAAGCGCATAAAAACTTAAACTCCTTATTTCTGGCTAAATAAAAGCGGTTGCAATGATATTTCCATGCTGAACTGAGTTGTTCTGGTTCAAATATGAAGGCAAACCCACTTTCCCTTCAGTATTTTGCTGCAATTGGCAGAAACAAGCATATTTGCTCATTCGGCCTAAAAAACTTCCACTCTTGATTTCTGGCTAAATAAAAGCTGTTGCAATGATATTTCAATGCTGAACTGAGTTGTTCTGTGTCAAATATGAAGGCAAACCCACTTTACCTTCAGTATTTTGCTGCAATTGGCAGAAATCAGCTGATTTGGCCTGAAAATGCTTTTAAGCGCATACAAACTTACACTCTCTCTTTCTGGCTAGATAAAAGCTGTTGCAATGACATTTCCATGCTGAACTGAGTTGTTCTGTATCAAATATGAAGGCAAACCCACTTTCCTGTCAGTATTTTGCTGCAATTGTCAGAAACAAGCATATGTGCTCGTTCGGCCTGAAAATGCTTTTAAGCGCATAAAAATCTTCCACTCTTGATTTCTGGCTAAATAAAAGCTGTTGCAATGACATTTCCATGCTGAATTGCATTTTTCTGGGTCAAATATGAAGGCAAACCCACTTTCCTTTCAGTATTTTGCTACAATTGGCAGAAACAAGCATATGTGCTCATTCGGCCTGAAAATGCTTTTAAGCGGATAAAAACTTACAATCTTGATTTCTGGCTAAATAAAAGGTGTTGCAATGATATTTCCATGCTGAACTGAGTTGTTCTGGGTCAAATATGAAGGCAAACCCATCTTCCTTTCAGTATTTTGCTGCAATTGGCAGAAACAAGCATATTTGCTCATTCGGCCTAAAAAACTTCCACTCTTGATTTCTGGCTAAATTAAAGGTGTTGCAATGATATTTCCATGCTGAACTGAGTTGTTCTGGGTCAAATATGAAGGCAAACTCACTTTCCCTTCAGTATTTTGCTGAAATTGGCAGAAATCAGCTCATTTGGCCTGAAAATGCTTTTAAGCGCATAAAAACGTACACTCTTGAT
The DNA here is from genome assembly GCF_033026475.1 of Channa argus. Taxonomy (NCBI): domain Eukaryota; kingdom Metazoa; phylum Chordata; class Actinopteri; order Anabantiformes; family Channidae; genus Channa; species Channa argus. Next base: position 37,068 of record NW_027125229.1, read on the forward strand.
TTCTGGCTAAATAAAGGCTGTTGCAATGATATTTCAATGCTGAACTGAGTTGTTCTGTGTCAAAAATCAAGGCAAACCCACTTTACCTTCAGTATTTTGCTGCAATTGGCAGAAATCAGCTGATTTGGCCTGAAAATGCTTTTAAGCGCATAAAAACTTACAATGTTGATTTTTGGCTAAATAAAAGCTGTTGCAATGATATTTCCATGCTGAACTTAGTTGTTCTGGTTCAAATATGAAGGCAAACCGACTTTCCCTTCTGTATTTTGCTGCAATTGGCAGAAACAAGCATATTTGCTCATTCGGCCTAAAAAACTTCCACTCTTGATTTCTGGCTAAATAAAAGCTGTTGTAATGATATTTAAATGCTGAACTGAGTTGTTCTGGGTCAAATATGAGGGCAAACCCACTTTCCTGTCAGTATTTTGCTGCAATTGGCAGCAACAAGCATATTTGCTCATTCGGCCTAAAAAACTTCCACTCTTGATTTCTGGGTAAAAAAAAACTGTTGCAATGATATTTCCATGCTGAACTGAGTTGTTCCGGGTCAAATATGAAGGCAAACCCACTTTCCCTTCAGTATTTTGCTGCAATTGGCAGAAACAAGTATATGTGCTCATTCGGCCTGAAAATGTTTTTAAGCGCATAAAAACTTAAACTCCTTATTTCTGGCTAAATAAAAGCGGTTGCAATGATATTTCCATGCTGAACTGAGTTGTTCTGGTTCAAATATGAAGGCAAACCCACTTTCCCTTCAGTATTTTGCTGCAATTGGCAGAAACAAGCATATTTGCTCATTCGGCCTAAAAAACTTCCACTCTTGATTTCTGGCTAAATAAAAGCTGTTGCAATGATATTTCAATGCTGAACTGAGTTGTTCTGTGTCAAATATGAAGGCAAACCCACTTTACCTTCAGTATTTTGCTGCAATTGGCAGAAATCAGCTGATTTGGCCTGAAAATGCTTTTAAGCGCATACAAACTTACACTCTCTCTTTCTGGCTAGATAAAAGCTGTTGCAATGACATTTCCATGCTGAACTGAGTTGTTCTGTATCAAATATGAAGGCAAACCCACTTTCCTGTCAGTATTTTGCTGCAATTGTCAGAAACAAGCATATGTGCTCGTTCGGCCTGAAAATGCTTTTAAGCGCATAAAAATCTTCCACTCTTGATTTCTGGCTAAATAAAAGCTGTTGCAATGACATTTCCATGCTGAATTGCATTTTTCTGGGTCAAATATGAAGGCAAACCCACTTTCCTTTCAGTATTTTGCTACAATTGGCAGAAACAAGCATATGTGCTCATTCGGCCTGAAAATGCTTTTAAGCGGATAAAAACTTACAATCTTGATTTCTGGCTAAATAAAAGGTGTTGCAATGATATTTCCATGCTGAACTGAGTTGTTCTGGGTCAAATATGAAGGCAAACCCATCTTCCTTTCAGTATTTTGCTGCAATTGGCAGAAACAAGCATATGTGCTCATTCGGCCTGAAAATGCTTTTAAGCGCATAAAAACTTACAATCTTGATTTCTGGCTAAGTAAAAGGTGTTGCAATGATATTTCCATGCTGAACTGAGTTGTTCTGGGTCAAATATGAAGGCAAACCCACCTTCCTTTCAGTATTTTGCTGCAATTGGCAGAAACAAGCATATTTGCTCATTCGGCCTAAAAAACTTCCACTCTTGATTTCTGGCTAAATTAAAGGTGTTGCAATGATCTTTCCATGCTGAACTGAGTTGTTCTGGGTCAAATATGAAGGCAAACTCACTTCCCCTTCAGTATTTTGCTGAAATTGGCAGAAATCAGCTCATTTGGCCTGAAAATGCTTTTAAGCGCATAAAAACGTACACTCTTGATTTCTGGCTAAATAAAGGCTGTTGCAATGATATTTCAATGCTGAACTGAGTTGTGCTGTGTCAAATATGAAGGCAAACCCACTTTACCTTCAGTATTTTGCTGCAATTGGCAGAAATCAGCTGATTTGGCCTGAAAATGCTTTTAAGCGCATAAAAACTTACCCTCTTGAGTTCTGGCTGAATAAAAGCTGTTGCAATGATATTTCCATGCTGAACTGAGTTGTTCTGGGTCAAATATGAAGGCAAACCCACTTTCCCTTCAGTATTTTGCTGCAATTGGCAGAAATCAGCTTATTTGGCCTAAAAATGCTTTTAAGCGCATAAAAATCTTCCACTCTTGATTTCTGGCTAAATAAAAGCTGTTGCAATGACATTTCCATGCTGAATAGCATTTTTCTGGGTCAAATATGAAGGCAAACCCACTTTCCTTTCAATATTTTGCTGCAATTGGCAGAAATCAGCTGATTTGGCCTGAAAATCCTTTTAAGCGCATACAAACTTACACTCTCTCTTTCTGGCTAGATAAAGGCTGTTGCAATGACATTTCCATGCTGAACTGAGTTGTTCTGTATCAAATATGAAGGCAAACCCACTTTCCTGTCAGTATTTTGCTGCAATTGTCAGAAACAAGCATATGTGCTCGTTCGACCTGAAAATGCTTTTAAGCGCATAAAAATCTTCCACTCTTGATTTTTGGCTAAATAAAAGCTGTTGCAATGACATTTCCATGCTGAATTGCATTTTTCTGGGTCAAATATGAAGGCAAACCCACTTTCCTTTCAGTATTTTGCTACAATTGGCAAAAACAAGCATATGTGCTCATTCGGCCTGAAAATGCTTTTAAGCGCATAAAAACTTACAATCTTGATTTCTGGCTAAATAAAAGGTGTTGCAATGATATTTCCATGCTGAACTGAGTTGTTCTGGGTCAAATATGAAGGCAAACCCACCTTCCTTTCAGTATTTTGCTGCAATTGGCAGAAACAAGCATATTTGCTCATTCGGCCTAAAAAACTTCCACTCTTGATTTCTGGCTAAATTAAAGGTGTTGCAATGATCTTTCCATGCTGAACTGAGTTGTTCTGGGTCAAATATGAAGGCAAACTCACTTTCCCTTCAGTATTTTGCTGAAATTGGCAGAAATCAGCTCATTTGGCCTGAAAATGCTTTTAAGCGCATAAAAACGTACACTCTTGATTTCTGGCTAAATAAAGGCTGTTGCAATGATATTTCAATGCTGAACTGAGTTGTTCTGTGTCAAATATGAAGGCAAACCCACTTTACCTTCAGTATTTTGCTGCAATTGGCAGAAATCAGCTGATTTGGCCTGAAAATGCTTTTAAGCGCATAAAAACTTACCCTCTTGAGTTCTGGCTAAATAAAAGCTGTTGTAATGATATTTAAATGCTGAACTGAGTTGTTCTGGGTCAAATATGAAGGCAAACCCACTTTCCCTTCAGTATTTTGCTGCAATTGGCAGAAATCAGCTTATTTGGCCTGAAAATGCTTTTAAGCGTATAAAAATCTTCCACTCTTGATTTCTGGCTAAATAAAAGCTGTTGCAATGATATTTCCATGCTGAACTGAGTTGTTCTGGGTCAAACATGAAGGCAAACCCACTTTCCCTTCAGTATTTTGCTGCAATTGGCAGAAATCAGCTTATTTGGCCTGAAAATGCTTTTAAGCGCATAAAAATCTTCCACTCTTGATTTCTGGCTGAATAAAAGCTGTTGCAATGATATTTCCATGCTGAACTGAGTTGTTCTGGGTCAAATATGAAGGCAAACCCACTTTCCCTTCAGTATTTTGCTGCAATTGGCAGAAATCAGCTTATTTGGCCTAAAAATGCTTTTAAGCGCATAAAAATCTTCCACTCTTGATTTCTGGCTGAATAAAAGCTGTTGCAATGATATTTCCATGCTGAACTGAGTTGTTCTGGGTCAAATATGAAGGCAAACCCACTTTCCTTTCAGTATTTTGCTGCAATTGGCAGAAACAAGTATATGTGCTCATTCGGCCTGAAAATGCTTTTAAGCGCATAAAAACTTACAATGTTGATTTTTGGCTAAATAAAAGCTGTTGCAATGATATTTCCATGCTGAACTGAGTTGTTCCGGGTCAAATATGAAGGCAAACCCACTTTCCCTTCAGTATTTTGCTGCAATTGGCAGAAACAAGTATATGTGCTCATTCGGCCTGAAAATACTTTTAAGCGCATAAAAACTTAAACTCCTTATTTCTGGCTAAATAAAAGCGGTTGCAATGATATTTCCATGCTGAACTGAGTTATTCTGGTTCAAATATGAAGGCAAACCCACTTTCCCTTCAGTATTTTGCTGCAATTGGCAGAAACAAGCATATTTGCTCATTCGGCCTAAAAAACTTCCACTCTTGATTTCTGGCTAAATAAAAGCTGTTGCAATGATTTTCAATGCTGAACTGAGTTGTTCTGTGTCAAATATGAAGGCAAACCCACTTTACCTTCAGTATTTTGCTGCAATTGGCAGAAATCAGCTGATTTGGCCTGAAAATGCTTTTAAGCGCATACAAACTTACACTCTCTCTTTCTGGCTAGATAAAAGCTGTTGCAATGACATTTCCATGCTGAACTGAGTTGTTCTGTATCAAATATGAAGGCAAACCCACTTTCCTGTCAGTATTTTGCTGCAATTGTCAGAAACAAGCATATGTGCTCGTTCGGCCTGAAAATGCTTTTAAGCGCATAAAAATCTTCCACTCTTGATTTCTGGCTAAATAAAAGCTGTTGCAATGACATTTCCATGCTGAATTGCATTTTTCTGGGTCAAATATGAAGGCAAACCCACTTTCCTTTCAGTATTTTGCTACAATTGGCAGAAACAAGCATATGTGCTCATTCGGCCTGAAAATGCTTTTAAGCGCATAAAAACTTACAATCTTGATTTCTGGCTAAATAAAAGCTGTTGTAATGATATTTAAATGCTGAACTGAGTTGTTCTGGGTCAAATATGAAGGCAAACCCACTTTCCCTTCAGTATTTTGCTGCAATTGGCAGAAATCAGCTTATTTGGCCTGAAAATGCTTTTAAGCGTATAAAAATCTTCCACTCTTGATTTCTGGCTAAATAAAAGCTGTTGCAATGATATTTCCATGCTGAACTGAGTTGTTCTGGGTCAAACATGAAGGCAAACCCACTTTCCCTTCAGTATTTTGCTGCAATTGGCAGAAATCAGCTTATTTGGCCTGAAAATGCTTTTAAGCGCATAAAAATCTTCCACTCTTGATTTCTGGCTGAATAAAAGCTGTTGCAATGATATTTCCATGCTGAACTGAGTTGTTCTGGGTCAAATATGAAGGCAAACCCACTTTCCCTTCAGCATTTTGCTGCAATTGGCAGAAATCAGCTTATTTGGCCTAAAAATGCTTTTAAGCGCATAAAAATCTTCCACTCTTGATTTCTGGCTGAATAAAAGCTGTTGCAATGATATTTCCATGCTGAACTGAGTTGTTCTGGGTCAAATATGAAGGCAAACCCACTTTCCTGTCAGTATTTTGCTGCAATTGGCAGAAACAAGCATATGTGCTCATTCGGCCTGAAAATGCTTTTAAGCGCATAAAAACTTACAATGTTGATTTTTGGCTAAATGAAAGCTGTTGTAATGATATTTAAATGCTGAACTGAGTTGTTCTGGGTCAAATATGGAGGCAAACCCACTTTCCTTTCAGTATCTTGCTGCAATTGGCAGAAACAAGTATATGTGCTCATTCGGCCTGAAAATGCTTTTAAGCGCATAAAAACTTACAATGTTGATTTTTGGCTAAATAAAAGCTGTTGCAATGATATTTCCATGCTGAACTTAGTTGTTCTGGTTCAAATATGAAGGCAAACCGACTTTCCCTTCAGTATTTTGCTGCAATTGGCAGAAACAAGCATATTTGCTCATTCGGCCTAAAAAACTTCCACTCTTGATTTCTGGCTAAATAAAAGCTGTTGTAATGATATTTAAATGCTGAACTGAGTTGTTCTGGGTCAAATATGAGGGCAAACCCACTTTCCTGTCAGTATTTTGCTGCAATTGGCAGCAACAAGCATATTTGCTCATTCGGCCTAAAAAACTTCCACTCTTGATTTCTGGCTAAATAAAAGCTGTTGCAATGATATTTCAATGCTGAACTGAGTTGTTCTGTGTCAAATATGAAGGCAAACCCACTTTCCCTTCAGTATTTTGCTGCAATTGGCAGAAACAAGCATATTTGCTCATTCGGCCTAAAAAACTTCCACTCTTGATTTCTGGCTAAATAAAAGCTGTTGCAATGATATTTCCATGCTGAACTGAGTTGTTCCGGGTCAAATATGAAGGCAAACCCACTTTCCCTTCAGTATTTTGCTGCAATTGGCAGAAACAAGTATATGTGCTCATTCGGCCTGAAAATGCTTTTAAGCGCATAAAAACTTAAACTCCTTATTTCTGGCTAAATAAAAGCGGTTGCAATGATATTTCCATGCTGAACTGAGTTGTTCTGGTTCAAATATGAAGGCAAACCCACTTTCCCTTCAGTATTTTGCTGCAATTGGCAGAAACAAGCATATTTGCTCATTCGGCCTAAAAAACTTCCACTCTTGATTTCTGGCTAAATAAAAGCTGTTGCAATGATATTTCAATGCTGAACTGAGTTGTTCTGTGTCAAATATGAAGGCAAACCCACTTTACCTTCAGTATTTTGCTGCAATTGGCAGAAATCAGCTGATTTGGCCTGAAAATGCTTTTAAGCGCATACAAACTTACACTCTCTCTTTCTGGCTAGATAAAAGCTGTTGCAATGACATTTCCATGCTGAACTGAGTTGTTCTGTATCAAATATGAAGGCAAACCCACTTTCCTGTCAGTATTTTGCTGCAATTGTCAGAAACAAGCATATGTGCTCGTTCGGCCTGAAAATGCTTTTAAGCGCATAAAAATCTTCCACTCTTGATTTCTGGCTAAATAAAAGCTGTTGCAATGACATTTCCATGCTGAATTGCATTTTTCTGGGTCAAATATGAAGGCAAACCCACTTTCCTTTCAGTATTTTGCTACAATTGGCAGAAACAAGCATATGTGCTCATTCGGCCTGAAAATGCTTTTAAGCGGATAAAAACTTACAATCTTGATTTCTGGCTAAATAAAAGGTGTTGCAATGATATTTCCATGCTGAACTGAGTTGTTCTGGGTCAAATATGAAGGCAAACCCATCTTCCTTTCAGTATTTTGCTGCAATTGGCAGAAACAAGCATATTTGCTCATTCGGCCTAAAAAACTTCCACTCTTGATTTCTGGCTAAATTAAAGGTGTTGCAATGATATTTCCATGCTGAACTGAGTTGTTCTGGGTCAAATATGAAGGCAAACTCACTTTCCCTTCAGTATTTTGCTGAAATTGGCAGAAATCAGCTCATTTGGCCTGAAAATGCTTTTAAGCGCATAAAAACGTACACTCTTGATTTCTGGCTAAATAAAGGCTGTTGCAATGATATTTCAATGCTGAACTGAGTTGTTCTGTGTCAAAAATCAAGGCAAACCCACTTTACCTTCAGTATTTTGCTGCAATTGGCAGAAATCAGCTGATTTGGCCTGAAAATTCTTTTAAGCGCATAAAAACTTACCCTCTTGAGTTCTGGCTAAATAAAAGCTGTTGTAATGATATTAAAATGCTGAACTGAGTTGTTCTGGGTCAAATATGAAGGCAAACCCACTTTCCTGTCAGTATTTTGCTGCAATTGGCAGAAACAAGCATATTTGCTCATTCGGCCTAAAAAACTTCCACTCTTGATTTCTGGCTAAAAAAAAACTGTTGCAATGATATTTCCATGCTGAACTGAGTTGTTCCGGGTCAAATATGAAGGCAAACCCACTTTCCTTTCAGTATTTTGCTACAATTGGCAGAAATCAGCTCATTCGGCCTGAAAATGCTTTTAGGCGCATAAAAACTTACACTCTTGTTTTCTGGCTAAACAAAAGCTGTTGCAATGATATTTCAATGCTGAACTGAGTTGTTCTGGGTCAAATATGAAGGCAAACCCACTTTACCTTCAGTATTTTGCTGCAATTGACAGAAACAAGCATATTTGCTCATTCGGCCAGAAAATGCTTGTAAGCGCATATAAATTTACACTCTTGATTTCTGGCTAAATAAAAGCTGTTGCAATGATATTTCCATGCTGAACTGAGTAGTTCTGCGTCAAATATGAAGGCAAACCCACTTTCCTTTCCGTATTTTGCCACAATTGGCAGAAATCAGCTCATTCGGCCTGAAAATGCTTTTAAGCGCATAAAAACTTAAACTTCTTATTTCTGGCTAAATAAAAGATGTTGCAATGATATTTCCATGCTGAACTGAGTTGTTCTGTATCAAATATGAAGGCAAACCCACTTTCCTGTCAGTATTTTGCTGCAATTGTCAGAAACAAGCATATGTGCTCGTTCGGCCTGAAAATGCTTTTAAGCGCATAAAAACTTACAATCTTGATTTCTGGCTAAATAAAAGCTGTTGTAATGATATTAAAATGCTGAACTGAGTTGTTCTGGGTCAAATATGAAGGCAAACCCACTTTCCTGTCAGTATTTTGCTGCAATTGGCAGAAACAAGCATATTTGCTCATTCGGCCTAAAAAACTTCCACTCTTGATTTCTGGCTTAAAAAAAACTGTTGCAATGATATTTCCATGCTGAACTGAGTTGTTCCGGGTCAAATATGAAGGCAAACCCACTTTCCCTTCAGTATTTTGCTGCAATTGGCAGAAATCAGCTTATTTGGCCTGAAAATGCTTTAAGCGCATAAAAATCTTCCACTCTTGATTTCTGGCTAAATAAAAGCTGTTGCAATGACATTTCCATGCTGAATTGCATTTTTCTGGGTTAAATATGAAGGCAAACCCACTTTCCTTTCAATATTTTGCTACAATTGGCAGAAACAAGCATATGTGCTCATTCGGCCTGAAAATGCTTTTAAGCGCATAAAAACTTACAATCTTGATTTCTGGCTAAATAAAAGGTGTTGCAATGATATTTCCATGCTGAACTGAGTTGTTCTGGGTCAAATATGAAGGCAAACTCACTTTCCCTTCAGTATTTTGCTGAAATTGGCAGAAATAAGCTCATTTGGCCTGAAAATGCTTTTAAGCGCATAAAAACGTACACTCTTGATTTCTGGCTAAATAAAAGCTGTTGCAATGATATTTCAATGCTGAACTGAGTTGTTCTGTGTCAAATATGAAGGCAAACCCACTTTACCTTCAGTATTTTGCTGCAATTGGCAGAAATCAGCTGATTTGGCCTGAAAATGCTTTTAAGCGCATAAAAACTTACCCTCTTGAGTTCTGGCTAAATAAAAGCTGTTGTAATGATATTTAAATGCTGAACTGAGTTGTTCTGGGTCAAATATGAAGGCAAACCCACTTTCCCTTCAGTATTTTGCTGCAATTGGCAGAAATCAGCTTATTTGGCCTGAAAATGCTTTTAAGCGTATAAAAATCTTCCACTCTTGATTTCTGGCTGAATAAAAGCTGTTGCAATGATATTTCCATGCTGAACTGAGTTGTTCTGGGTCAAATATGAAGGCAAACCCACTTTCCCTTCAGTATTTTGCTGCAATTGGCAGAAATCAGCTTATTTGGCCTAAAAATGCTTTTAAGCGCATAAAAATCTTCCACTCTTGATTTCTGGCTAAATAAAAGCTGTTGCAATGACATTTCCATGCTGAATAGCATTTTTCTGGGTCAAATATGAAGGCAAACCCACTTTCCCTTCAGTATTTTGCTGCAATTGGCAGAAACAAGCATATTTGCTCATTCGGCCTAAAAAACTTCCACTCTTGATTTCTGGCTAAATAAATGCTGTTGCAATGATATTTCCATGCTGAACTGAGTTGTTCTGGGTCAAATATGAAGGCAAACCCACTTTACCTTCAGTATTTTGCTGCAATTGGCAGAAATCAGCTGATTTGGCCTGAAAATGCTTTTAAGCGCATACAAACTTACACTCTCTCTTTCTGGCTATATAAAAGCTGTTGCAATGACATTTCCATGCTGAACTGAGTTGTTCTGTATCAAATATGAAGGCAAACCCACTTTCCTTTCAGTATTTTGCTGCAATTGTCAGAAACAAGCATATGTGCTCGTTCGGCCTGAAAATGCTTTTAATTCAATTCAATTCAACTTTATTTATATAGCGCCAATTCACAACAAAGTCATCTCAGGGCACTTTACAGAATAAAGTCAAGATTATAAAGATATATAAAGAGAACCCAACAATTCCCCCTGGAGCAAGCCATAGGCAACAGTGGAGAGGAAAAACTCCCTTTAACGGAAGAAACCTCCAGCAGAACCAGGCTCAGGGTGGACGGCCATCTGCCTCGACCGGTTGGGGTGAGTGGAAAGGGGAGAGAGAAAAGAACAGAGCAATAAAAAGCAATAACAAAACATCGGGCAGATTGGTAGGACCAGTAGCTGCACGCTGGAAGACACACAGCTTCAAAGCCGGGGGACACCTGCAGAAAGGGACAGAGAGAAGGGGACAGAGGAGGACAAAGACAACTACGGGAGAGAACACACAGAGTTAATGACATACAGTGGTGAGAATTGCAGGGTGAGAGGAGAGAAGAGATGGTCAAGAGGAGGAAAGGAGCTCAGTGCATTGGGGGGTGGGTCCCCCAGCAGTCTAAGCCTATGGCAGCATAACTATAACTAACTATATGCTTTATTAAAGAGGAAGGTTTTAAGCTTAGACTTAAAAGTAGAGAGGGTGTCTGCTTCCCGAATCTGAACTGGGAGCTGGTTCCACAAGAGAGGAGCTTGATAGCTAAAGGCTCTACCTCCCATTCTACTTTTGGAAATTCTGGGAACCACAAGTAGGCCTGCATTCTGAGAGCGAAGTGGTCTACTGGGATGATATGGTGCTATGAGGTCTTCTATATATGATGGAGCCTGACCATTCAGAGCTTTATATGTAAGAAGCAGGGTTTTAAATTCTATTCTAAATTTAATGGGAAGCCAATGGAGAGAAGCTAGTGAAGGTGAAATATGATCTCTCTTGCTAGTTCCAGTCAGCACTCTTGCTGCAGCATTTTGGATTAATTGCAGGCTCTTTAGGGAGTTACTGGGGCATCCTGAAAGTAGGGAATTACAGTAGTCCAACCTAGAAGTAACAAATGCATGGACCAGTTTTTCGGCATCACTTTGAGACAGTATGCTCCTAATTTTGGCAATGTTCCGTAGGTGGAAGAAGGCTGTTCTAGAGATTTGTTTTATATGTGACTTAAAGGACAGACCCTGATCAAAAATAACTCCAAGGTTCCTTGCAGTAGTACTGGAGGCCAGACTTATGCCATCTAGGGTAACAATATGGTTGGACATCATATCTCTGATATTTTTGGGCCCAAATACTATGACTTCAGTTTTGTCTGAGTTTAAAAGTAAAAAATTGTGGGACATCCAGGCCTTTATGTCTTGTAGGCATGCTTGAAGCTTTATTAACTGATTATTTTCATCTGGTTCCATAGATAAATATAGCTGGGTATCATCAGCATAACAGTGGAAATTTATGGAGTGTTTTCTAATAATGTTGCCTAAAGGAGACATATATAAAGTAAAAAGTATTGGTCCTAACACAGAGCCTTGTGGAACTCCATAGCTAACCTTTGTGTGCATGGAGGATTCATCATTAACATGAACAAATTGAAATCTATCAGACAGATAGGATTTAAACCAACCTAGTGCAGTTCCTGTAATTCCAATTTCATGTTCCAGTCTCTGTAATAAAATGTTATGATCAATGGTATCAAATGCGGCACTAAGATCTAACAGAACAAGTATAGAGATGAGTCCATTATCTGAGGCCATGAGAAGATCGTTGGTGACTTTTACCAGTGCTGTTTCTGTACTATGATGAACTCTAAATCCTGACTGAAACTCTTCATACAAATTATTCCTATGGAGGTGATCACATAATTGTTTTGCGACTACTTTTTCAATTATTTTAGAAATAAAGGGGAGATTAGATATTGGTCTGTAATTGGCTAAAACACCTGGGTCAAGACAGGGTTTTTTAAGTAATGGTTTAATTACAGCTACCTTATAGGCCTGTGGTACATAGCCTGTTTCTAAAGATAGATTGATGATATCTAATATGAACGTATCTATTAAGGGTAAAGCTTCCTTGAGCAGCTTAGTTGGAATAGGGTCTAGCAGACAGGTTGTTGGTTTAGATGAGGTAATAATTGAAGTTAGCTCAGAGAGATCTATGGGTAAAAAGCAGTCTAACAGGGAGTGGGGCCTTATCCATGATTCTAGCACTGCTGTACATGAAGATCTATCTGTAATTTTTGGGGGGAGGATCTGGTGAATACTTTCTCTAATAGCTACAATTTTATTCATAAAGAAGGTCATGAAGTCATTGCTGCTCAAAGTTAAGGGAATAGTAGGCTCAACAGAACTATGGCTCTTAGTCAGCCTAGCTACAGTGCTGAACAGAAACCGGGGGTTGTTCTTGTTTTCTTCTATTAATGATGAATAATATGCTGTTCTGGCATCACTGAGAGCTTTTTTGTACGTTTTTAAACTATTTTTCCAGGCTAAATGAGATTCTTCTAACTTTCTGGAACGCCACTTCCTTTGTAACTTTCGTGTTTCCTGTTTTAAGTTGCGTGTTTGTGAACTATACCATGGAGATCGCCTCTGCTGATTTACTGCCTTCTTTTTTAGAGGGGCAACACTATCGAGTATTGTACGTAGTGAGGCTGCAGAATTGTCAACAAGATAATCTACTTGTGCAGGAGTAACATTAAGGAGACTACTTCCCATTGTATTAACATATGGTGAAGCAAATGATGAAGAAATAATTTCTTTAAATTTGTTGACAGCTTTTTCACTTAAGCATCTGCTATAGTGGAATTTTTCCCTAACTGCTATATAGTCCGTTATTGTAAATTCAAATGTTATTAAAAAATGGTCAGACAGAAGAGAGTTGTGAGGACATATTGTTAAATTATCCGTTTCAATTCCATACGTAAGGACAAGGTCTAACGTGTGACTAAAACAGTGAGTGGGTTAATTTACATTTTGGGAAAAACCAATTGAATCTAATAATGAATTAAACGCAGTGCTCAGGCAGTTACTGTCAGCATCTACATGAATGTTAAAGTCACCCACTATAATGACTTTATCTGTACTAAGCACTAAATCAGCTAGAAAATCAGAAAATTCAATCAAAAACTCTGAATAAGGGACTGGAGGACGGTACACGATAACAAATAATAGTGGTTTTTGAGTTTTCCAGTTTGGGTGTGAAAGGCTAAGAGTAAGGCTCTCAAATGAGTTATAACTATGTTTAGGTCTAGGGTTTATTGATAAGCTACAATGGAAGATTGCTGCAACTCCTCCACCTCGGCCTGTGCTTCTAGGAACATGATAATTAATATGACTTGGGGGGGTTGACTCATTTAGACTGACATATTCTTCCTGCTGCAACCAAGTTTCAGTGAGACAAAATAAATCGAATTGATGATCGCTTATTAAGTCATTTACTAACAGAGATTTAGAAGAGAGAGATCTGATATTTAATAATCCACATTTAATAGTTTTGGGGTTTTGTTCTGTAAGAGGAGTAGTCTTAACTTTTATTAGGTTATTATGATTAACTCCTCTTGTTGTCATATTTACTTTATGTAATTTAGGTCGGGGAACAGACACAGTCTCTATAGGTATGTGGGAGTTGTGGGGGGGTGACGGTTGTAAGGATACTGCAGAGAGGCGTGTAGGACAGGATCTCTGCATCCTAGGCTCAACTCTGGATTGTCATACTTTTGGTTGTCTAATAAAACCAGCCATATTTCTGGATAAGAAAGCTGCACCATCTAAAGTAGGATGGATGCCATCTCTCCTAATCAGCCTAGGTTTTCCCCAAAAACGTTTCCAATTGTCTATGTAGCCCACATCGTTTGCTGGACACCACCTAGACAGCCAGCGGTTGAATGACGACATGCGGGTGTACTTGTCATCACTGGTCAGATTTGGCAGGGGACCAGAGAAAATTACGGAGTCCGACATTGTTTTTGCAAAGTTACACACCGATTCAACATTCATTTTAGTGACCTCCGATTTACGTAATCGGGCGTCATTAACTCCCACGTGAATAATAATATTACTGTATTTACGTTTATCCTTAGCCAGGAGTTTCAAATATGATTCAACGTCGCCCGCTCTGGCCCCAGGAAGACATTTGACTACGGCCGCTGGAGTCTCTAACTTCACGTTTCTGACTATGGAGCTGCCAATTACCAGAGTTGGTTTCTCAGCGGGTGTGTCGCTGAGTGGGGAAAATCGATTAGAAACATGAACCGACTGGAGGTGAACCTCGGGCGTCTGTTTAGCATTAGATCTCTTACGAACCGTCACCCAGCCGGACTGGCTTCCCGGCTGCTCGGGAACTGCCGGGGGACAGCTAGCAGGGGCTACGCTAGGTCGGCCCGCACCAGCTACCGGGGCCTGACTAGCGGAGTTGTTTTCCATGGTGCGGAGCCGTGCTTCCAATTCCGTGAGCCTCGCCTCCAAAGCTGCAAAAACCTTACACTTATTACATATACCATTATCACTAAAGGAGGCAGAGGAAAAACTGAACATGAGACACACCGAGCAAGTGAGAGAAGGAGAGACAGAGGGAGATAGAGAAGCCATTGCTAATGTTTAACTGCTAAGCTAGCGAAGCTAATATAAGTGAAATGTGGAATTTGTAAACTTTAGCTGGTTATGTTTTGCAAAAGCAGGTGCTTGTGCAATACAAGCGTATGTTACGACTAAGTATTAATTCTTGTGTGAAGAAATCACTTATTTAAGTAAAAATAACAGCTACAATTAATCAGTAAACAGTCTTTCGGTAGAAACCCAAGAGTGTGCAGAAACAGGAAGTGACGCAATACGCTTACCGCAAATCTGGATGGTCCACAATTGCATTCTCCATTATCATGTAACCCACAGCTGAAGCGCATAAAAACTTACAATCTTGATTTCTGGCTAAATAAAACCTGTTGTAATGATATTAAAATGCTGAACTGAGTTGTTCTGGGTCAAATATGAAGGCAAACCCACTTTCCTGTCAGTATTTTGCTGCAATTGGCAGAAACAAGCATATTTGCTCATTCGGCCTAAAAAACTTCCACTCTTGATTTCTGGCTAAAAAAAAACTGTTGCAATGATATTTCCATGCTGAACTGAGTTGTTCCGATTAAATATGAAGGCAAACCCACTTTCCCTTCAGTATTTGGCTGCAATTGGCAGAAATCAGCTTATTTGGCCTGAAAATGCTTTTAAGCGCATAAAAATCTTCCACTCTTGATTTCTGGCTAAATAAAAGCTGTTGCAATGACATTTCCATGCTGAATTGCATTTTTCTGGGTCAAATATGAAGGCAAACCCACTTTCCTTTCAGTATTTTGCTACAATTGGCAGAAACAAGCATATGTGCTCATTCGGCCTGAAAATG
This sequence comes from Channa argus, assembly GCF_033026475.1. NCBI lineage: Eukaryota > Metazoa > Chordata > Actinopteri > Anabantiformes > Channidae > Channa > Channa argus. Next base: position 52,418 of record NW_027125229.1, read on the forward strand.
CTTTTAAGCGCATAAAAACTTACAATCTTGATTTCTGGCTAAATAAAAGGTGTTGCAATGATATTTCCATGCTGAACTGAGTTGTTCTGGGTCAAATATGAAGGCAAACCCACCTTCCTTTCAGTATTTTGCTGCAATTGGCAAAAACAAGCATATTTGCTCATTCGGCCTAAAAAACTTCCACTCTTGATTTCTGGCTAAATAAAAGGTGTTGCAATGATATTTCCATGCTGAACTGAGTTGTTCTGGGTCAAATATGAAGGCAAACTCACTTTCCCTTCAGTATTTTGCTGAAATTGGCAGAAATCAGCTCATTTGGCCTGAAAATGCTTTTAAGCGCATAAAAACGTACACTCTTGATTTCTGGCTAAATAAAAGCTGTTGCAATGATATTTCAATGCTGAACTGAGTTGTTCTGTGTCAAATATGAAGGCAAACCCACTTTACCTTCAATATTGTGCTGCAATTGGCAGAAATCAGCTGATTTGGCCTGAAAATGCTTTTAAGCGCATAAAAACTTACCCTCTTGAGTTCTGGCTAAATAAAAGCTGTTGTAATGATATTTAAATGCTGAACTGAGTTGTTCTGGGTCAAATATGAAGGCAAACCCACTTTCCCTTCAGTATTTTGCTGCAATTGGCAGAAATCAGCTTATTTGGCCTGAAAATGCTTTTAAGCGTATAAAAATCTTCCACTCTTGATTTCTGGCTAAATAAAAGCTGTGGCAATGATATTTCCATGCTGAACTGAGTTGTTCTGGGTCAAATATGAAGGCAAACCCACTTTCCCTTCAGTATTTTGCTGCAATTGGCAGAAATCAGCTTATTTGGCCTGAAAATGCTTTTAAGCGCATAAAAATCTTCCACTCTTGATTTCTGGCTAAATAAAAGCTGTTGCAATGACATTTCCATGCTGAATAGCATTTTTCTGGGTCAAATATGAAGGCAAACCCACTTTCCTTTCAGTATTTTGCTGCAATTGGCAGAAACAAGCATATGTGCTCATTCGGCCTGAAAATGCTTTTAAGCGCATAAAAACTTACAATCTTGATTTCTGGCTAAATAAAAGCTGTTGTAATGATATTTAAATGCTGAACTGAGTTGTTCTGGGTCAAATATGAGGGCAAACCCACTTTCCTGTCAGTATTTTGCTGCAATTGGCAGAAACAAGCATATTTGCTCATTCGGCCTAAAAAACTTCCACTCTTGATTTCTGGCTAAATAAAAGGTGTTGCAATGATATTTCCATGCTGAACTGAGTTGTTCTGGGTCAAATATGAAGGCAAACCCACCTTCCTTTCAGTATTTTGCTGCAATTGGCAGAAATCAGCTTATTTGGCCTGAAAATGCTTTTAAGCGCATAAAAATCTTCCACTCTTGATTTCTGGCTAAATAAAAGCTGTTGCAATGATATTTCCATGCTGAACTGAGTTGTTCTGGGTCAAATATGAAGGCAAACCCACTTTCCCTTAACTATTTTGCTGCAATTGGCAAAAATCAGCTTATTTGGCCTGAAAATGCTTTTAAGCGCATAAAAATCTTCCACTCTTGATTTCTGGCTAAATAAAAGCTGTTGCAATGACATTTCCATGCTGAATAGCATTTTTCTGGGTCAAATATGAAGGCAAACCCACTTTCCTTTCAGTATTTTGCTGCAATTGGCAGAAACAAGCATATGTGCTCATTCGGCCTGAAAATGCTTTTAAGCGCATAAAAACTTACAATCTTGATTTTTGGCTAAATAAAAGCTGTTGTAATGATATTTAAATGCTGAACTGAGTTGTTCTGGGTCAAATATGAGGGCAAACCCACTTTGCTGTCAGTATTTTGCTGCAATTGGCAGAAACAAGTATATGTGCTCATTCGGCCTGAAAATGCTTTTAAGCGCATAAAAACTTACACTCTTGAGTTCTGGCTAAATAAAAGCTGTTGTAATGATATTTAAATGCTGAACTGAGTTGTTCTGGTTCAAATATGAAGGCAAACCCACTTTCCCTTCAGTATTTTGCTGCAATTGGCAGAAACAAGCATATTTGCTCATTCGGCCAAAAAAAAATTCCACTCTTGATTTCTGGCTAAATAAATGCTGTTGCAATGATATTTCCATGCTGAACTGAGTTGTTCTGGGTCAAATATGAAGGCAAACAAACTTTCCCTTCAGTATTTTGCTGAAATTGGCAGAAATCAGCTCATTTGGCCTGAAAATGCTTTTAAGCGCATAAAAACTTACACTCTTGATTTCTGGCTAAATAAAAGCTGTTGCAATGATATTTCAATGCTGAACTGAGTTGTTCTGTTTCAAATATGAAGGCAAACCCACTTTCCCTTCAGTATTTTGCTGCAATTGGCAGATACAAGCATATTTGCTCATTCGGCCAAAAAAACTTCCACTCTTGAATTCTGGCTAAATAAATGCTGTTGAAATGATATTTCCATGCTGAACTGAGTTGTTCTGGGTCAAATATGAAGGCAAACTCACTTTCCCTTCAGTATTTTGCTGAAATTGGCAGAAATCAGCTCATTTGGCCTGAAAATGCTTTTAAGCGCATAAAAACTTACACTCTTGATTTCTGGCTAAATAAAAGCTGTTGCAATGATATTTCAATGCTGAACTGAGTTGTTCTGTTTCAAATATGAAGGCAAACCCACTTTCCCTTCAGTATTTTGCTGCAATTGGCAGAAATCAGCTTATTTGGCCTAAAAATGCTTTTAAGCGCATAAAAATCTTCCACTCTTGATTTCTGACTAAATAAAAGCTGTTGCAATGACATTTCCATGCTGAATAGCATTTTGCTGGGTCAAATATGAAGGCAAACCCACTTTCCTTTCAGTATCTTGCTGCAATTGGCAGAAACAAGCATATGTGCTCTTTCGGCCTGAAAATGCTTTTAAGCGCATAAAAACTTACAATCTTGATTTCTGGCTAAATAAAAGCTGTTGTAATGATATTTAAATGCTGAACTGAGTTGTTCTGGGTCAAATATGAGGGCAAACCCACTTTCCTGTCAGTATTTTGCTGCAATTGGCAGAAACAAGCATATTTGCTCATTCGGCCTTAAAAACTTCCACTCTTGATTTCTGGCTAAAAAAAAACTGTTGCAATGATATTTCCATGCTGAACTGAGTTGTTCCGGGTCAAATATGAAGGCAAACCCACTCTGCCTTCAGTATTTTTCTGCAATTGGCAGAAATCAGCTTATTTTGCCTGAAAATGCTTTTAAGCGCATAAAAATCTTCCACTCTTGATTTCTGGCTAAATAAAAGCTGTTGCAATGACATTTCCATGCTGAATTGCATTTTTCTGCGTCAAATATGAAGGCAAACCCACTTTCCTTTCAGTATTTTGCTACAATTGGCAGAAACAAGCATATGTGCTCATTCGGCCTGAAAATGCTTTTAAGCGCATAAAAACTTACAATCTTGATTTCTGGCTAAATAAAAGGTGTTGCAATGATATTTCCATGCTGAACTGAGTTGTTCTGGGTCAAATATGAAGGCAAACCCACCTTCCTTTCAGTATTTTGCTGCAATTGGCAGAAATCAGCTTATTTGGCCTGAAAATGCTTTTAAGCGCATAAAAATCTTCCACTCTTGATTTCTGGCTAAATAAAAGGTGTTGCAATGATATTTCCATGCTGAATTGAGTTGTTCTGGGTCAAATATGAAGGCAAACCAACTTTCCTTTCAGTATTTTGCTGCAATTGGCAGAAACAAGCATATTTGCTCATTCGGCCTGAAAATGCTTTTAAGCGCATAAAAACTTACAATGTTGATTTCTGGCTAAATAAAAGCTGTTGTAATGATATTTCAATGCTGAACTGAGTTGTTCTGGGTCAAATATGGAGGCAAACCCACTTTCCTGTCAGTATTTTGCTGCAATTGGCAGAAACAAGCATATTTGCTCATTCAGCCTAAAAAACTTCCACTCTTGATTTCTGGCTAAATAAAAGCTGTTGCAATGATATTTCCATGTTGAATTGAGTTGTTCTGGGTCAAATATGAAGGCAAACCCACTTTCCCTTCAGTATTTTGCTACAATTGGCAGAAATCAGCTCATTCGGCCTGAAAATGCTTTTAAGCGCATAAAAACTTACACTCTTGATTTCTGGCTAAATAAAAGCTGTTGCAATGATATTTCCATGCTGACCTGAGTTGTTCTGGGTCAAATATTAAGGCAAGCCCACTTTCCTTTCAGTATTTTGCTGCAATTGGCAGAAACAAGCATAAGTGCTCATTCGGCCTGAAAATGCTTTTAAGCGCATAAAAATCTTCCACTCTTGATTTCTGGCTAAATAAAAGCTGTTGCAATGACATTTCCATGCTGAATAGCATTTTTCTGGGTCAAATATGAAGGCAAACCCACTTTCCTTTCAGTATTTTGCTGCAATTGGCAGAAACAAGCATATGTGCTCATTCGGCCTGAAAATTCTTTTAAGCGCATAAAAACTTACAATCTTGATTTCTGGCTAAATAAAAGCTGTTGTAATGATATTTAAATGCTGAACTGAGTTGTTCTGGGTCAAATATGAGGGCAAACCCACTTTGCTGTCAGTATTTTGCTGCAATTGGCAGAAACAAGCATATGTGCTCATTCGGCCTGAAAATGCTTTTAAGCGCATAAAAACTTACAATCTTGAGTTCTGGCTAAATAAAAGCTGTTGTAATGATATTTAAATGCTGAACTGAGTTGTTCTGGTTCAAATATGAAGGCAAACCCACTTTCCCTTCAGTATTTTGCTGCAATTGGCAGAAACAAGCATATTTGCTCATTCGGCCTAAAAAACTTCCACTCTTGATTTCTGGCTAAATAAATGCTGTTGCAATGATATTTCCATGCTGAACTGAGTTGTTCTGGGTCAAATATGAAGGCAAACCCACTTTACCTTCAGTATTTTGCTGAAATTGGCAGAAATCAGCTCATTTGGCCTGAAAATGCTTTTAAGCGCATAAAAACTTACACTCTTGATTTCTGGCTAAATAAAAGCTGTTGCAATGATATTTCCATGCTGAACTGAGTTGTTCTGTTTCAAATATGAAGGCAAACCCACTTTCCCTTCAGTATTTTGCTGCAATTGGCAGAAATCAGCTTATTTGGCCTAAAAATGCTTTTAAGCGCATAAAAATCTTCCACTCTTGATTTCTGACTAAATAAAAGCTGTTGCAATGACATTTCCATGCTGAATAGCATTTTGCTGGGTCAAATATGAAGGCAAACCCACTTTCCTTTCAGTATCTTGCTGCAATTGGCAGAAACAAGCATATGTGCTCATTCGGCCTGAAAATGCTTTTAAGCGCATAAAAACTTACAATCTTGATTTCTGGCTAAATAAAAGCTGTTGTAATGATATTTAAATGCTGAACTGAGTTGTTCTGGGTCAAATATGAGGGCAAACCCACTTTCCTGTCAGTATTTTGCTGCAATTGGCAGAAACAAGCATATTTGCTCATTCGGCCTTAAAAACTTCCACTCTTGATTTCTGGCTAAAAAAAAACTGTTGCAATGATATTTCCATGCTGAACTGAGTTGTTCCGGGTCAAATATGAAGGCAAACCCACTTTCCCTTCAGTATTTTGCTGCAATTGGCAGAAATCAGCTTATTTGGCCTGAAAATGCTTTTAAGCGCATAAAAATCTTCCACTCTTGATTTCTGGCTAAATAAAAGCTGTTGCAATGACATTTCCATGCTGAATTGCATTTTTCTGGGTCAAATATGAAGGCAAACCCACTTTCCTTTCAGTATTTTGCTGCAATTGGCAGAAATCTGCTCATCTGGCCTGAATGCTTTTAAGCACATAAAAACTTACAATCTTGATTTCTGGCTAAATAAAAGCTGTTGCAATGACATTTCCATGCTGAATTGCATTTTTCTGGGTCAAATATGAAGGCAAACCCACTTTCCTTTCAGTATTTTGCTGCAATTGGCAGAAACAAGCATATGTGCTCATTCGGCCTGAAAATGCTTTTAAGCGCATAAAAACTTACAATGTTGATTTCTGGCTAAATAAAAGCTGTTGTAATGATATTTAAATGCTGAACTGAGTTGTTCTGGGTCAAATATGGAGGCAAACCCACTTTCCTGTCAGTATTTTGCTGCAATTGGCAGAAACAAGCATATTTGCTCATTCAGCCTAAAAAACTTCCACTCTTGATTTCTGGCTAAATAATAGCTGTTGCAATGATATTTCCATGTTGAATTGAGTTGTTCTGGGTCAAATATGAAGGCAAACCCACTTTCCCTTCAGTATTTTGCTACAATTGGCAGAAATCAGCTCATTCGGCCTGAAAATGCTTTTAAGCGCATAAAAACTTACACTCTTGATTTCTGGCTAAATAAAAGCTGTTGCAATGATATTTCCATGCTGACCTGAGTTGTTCTGGGTCAAATATTAAGGCAAGCCCACTTTCCTTTCAGTATTTTGCTGCAATTGGCAGAAACAAGCATAAGTGCTCATTCGGCCTGAAAATGCTTTTAAGCGCATAAAAACTTACAATCTTGATTTCTGACTAAATAAAAGCTGTTGTAATGATATTTCCATGCTGAACTGAGTTGTTCTGGGTCAAATATGAAGGCAAACCCACTTTCCCTTCAGTATTTTGCTACAATTGGCAGAAATCAGCTCATTCGGCCTGAAAATGGTTTTAAGCGCATAAAAACTTAAAATCCTTATTTCTGGCTAAATAAAAGATGTTGCAATGATATTTCCATGCTGAACTGAGTTGTTCTGGGTCAAATATTAAGGCAAACCGACTTTCCTTTCAGTATTTTGCTGCAATTGGCAGAAACAAGCATATGTGCTCATTTGGCCTGAAAATGCTTTTAAGCGCATAAAAACTTACAATCTTGATTTCTGGCTAAATAAAAGCTGTTGCAATGATATTTCCATGCTGAATTGAGTTGTTCTGGTTCAAATATGAAGGCAAACCCACTTTCCTTTCAGTATTTTCCTTCAATTGGCAGAAATCAGCTCATTCGGCCTGAAAATGCTTTTAAGCGCATAAAAACTTACACTCTTGATTGCTGGCTAAATAAAAGCTGTTGCAATGATATTTAAATGCTGAACTGAGTTGTTCTGGGTCAAATATCAAGGCAAACCCATTTTCCTTTCAGTATTTTGCTGCAATTGGCAGAAACAAGCATATTTGCTCATTTGGCCTGAAAAACTTCCACTCTTTATTTCTGGCTAAATTAAAGCTGTTGCAATGATATCTCAATGCTGAACTGAGTTGTTATGCATCAAATATGAAGGCAAACCCACTTTCCCTTCAGTATTTTGCTGCAATTGGCAGAAATCAGCTTATTTGGCCTGAAAATGCTTTTAAGCGCATAAAAACTTAAACTCCTTATTTCTGGCTAAATAAAAGATGTTGCAATGACATTTCCATGCTGAACTGAGTTGTTCTGGGTCAAATATGAAGGCAAGCCCACTTTCCTTTCAGTATTTTGCTACAATTGGCATAAATCAGCTCATTCGGCCTGAAAATGCTTTGAAGCGCATAAAAACTTACACTCTTGATTTCTGGCTAAATAAAAGCTTTTGCAATAATATTTAAATGCTGAACTGAGTTGTTCTGGGTCAAAGATGAAGGCAAACCCACTTTCCCTTCAGTATTTTGCTACAATTGGCAGAAATCAGCTCATTCGGCCTGAAAATGGTTTTAAGCGCATAAAAACTTAAAATCCTTATTTCTGGCTAAATAAAAGATGTTGCAATGATATTTCCATGCTGAACTGAGTTGTTCTGGGTCAAATATTAAGGCAAACCGACTTTCCTTTCAGTATTTTGCTGCAATTGGCAGAAACAAGCATATGTGCTCATTTGGCCTGAAAATGCTTTTAAGCGCATAAAAACTTACAATCTTGATTTCTGGCTAAATAAAAGCTGTTGCAATGATATTTCCATGCTGAATTGAGTTGTTCTGGTTCAAATATGAAGGCAAACCCACTTTCCTTTCAGTATTTTCCTTCAATTGGCAGAAATCAGCTCATTCGGCCTGAAAATGCTTTTAAGCGCATAAAAACTTACACTCTTGATTGCTGGCTAAATAAAAGCTGTTGCAATGATATTTAAATGCTGAACTGAGTTGTTCTGGGTCAAATATCAAGGCAAACCCATTTTCCTTTCAGTATTTTGCTGCAATTGGCAGAAACAAGCATATTTGCTCATTTGGCCTGAAAAACTTCCACTCTTTATTTCTGGCTAAATTAAAGCTGTTGCAATGATATCTCAATGCTGAACTGAGTTGTTATGCATCAAATATGAAGGCAAACCCACTTTCCCTTCAGTATTTTGCTGCAATTGGCAGAAATCAGCTTATTTGGCCTGAAAATGCTTTTAAGCGCATAAAAACTTAAACTCCTTATTTCTGGCTAAATAAAAGATGTTGCAATGACATTTCCATGCTGAACTGAGTTGTTCTGGGTCAAATATGAAGGCAAGCCCACTTTCCTTTCAGTATTTTGCTACAATTGGCATAAATCAGCTCATTCGGCCTGAAAATGCTTTGAAGCGCATAAAAACTTACACTCTTGATTTCTGGCTAAATAAAAGCTTTTGCAATAATATTTAAATGCTGAACTGAGTTGTTCTGGGTCAAAGATGAAGGCAAACCCACTTTCCCTTCAGTATTTTGCTACAATTGGCAGAAATCAGCTCATTCGGCCTGAAAATGGTTTTAAGCGCATAAAAACTTAAAATCCTTATTTCTGGCTAAATAAAAGATGTTGCAATGACATTTCCATGCTGAACTGAGTTGTTCTGGGTCAAATATGAAGGCAAGCCCACTTTCCTTTCAGTATTTTGCTACAATTGGCATAAATCAGCTCATTCGGCCTGAAAATGCTTTGAAGCGCATAAAAACTTACACTCTTGATTTCTGGCTAAATAAAAGCTTTTGCAATAATATTTAAATGCTGAACTGAGTTGTTCTGGGTCAAAGATGAAGGCAAACCCACTTTCCCTTCAGTATTTTGCTGCAATTGGCAGAAATCAGCTCATTTGGCCTGAAAATGCTTTTAAGCGCATAAAAACTTACAATCTTCATTTCTGGCTAAATAAAAGCTGTTGCAATAATATTTCCATGCTGAACTGAGTTGTTCTGGGTCAAATATGAAGGCAAACCCATTTTCCTTTCAGTATTTTGCTGCAATTGGCAGAAACAAGCATATTTGCTCATTCGGCCTGAAAAACTTCCACTCTTTATTTCTGGCTAAATTAAAGCTGTTGCAATGATATTTCCATGCTGAACTGAGTTGTTCTGGGTCAAATATTAAGGCAAACCCACTTTCTTTTCAGTATTTTGCTGCAATTGGCAGAAACAAGCATATGTGCTCATTCGGCCTGAAAATGCTTTTAAGCGCATAAAAACTTACAATCTTGATTTCTGGCTAAATAAAAGCTGTTGTAATGATATTTAAATGCTTAACTGAGTTGTTCTGGGTCAAATATGAGGCAAACCCACTTTCCTTTCCGTATTTTGCTACAATTGGCAGAAATCAGCTCATTCGGCCTGAAAATACGTTTAAGCGCATAAAAGCTTAAACTCCTTATTTCTGGCTAAATAAAAGATGTTGCAATGATATTTCCATGTTGAACTGAGTTGTTCTGGGTCAAATATGAAGGCAAGCCCACTTTCCTTTCAGTATTTTGCTACAATTGGCATAAATCAGCTCATTCGGCCTTAAAATGCTTTTAAGCGTATAAAAACTTACACTCTTGATTTCTGGCTAAATAAAAGCTTTTGCAATAATATTTAAATGCTGAACTGAGTTGTTCTGGGTTAAAGATGAAGGCAAACCCACTTTCCCTTCAGTATTTTGCTGCAATTGGCAGAAATCAGCTCATTTGGCCTGAAAATGCTTTTAAGCGCATAAAAACTTCCACTCTTGATTTCTGGCTAAATAAAAGCTTTTGCAATGATATTTCCATGCTGAATTGAGTTGTTCTGGGTCAAATATGAAGGCAAACCCACTTTCCCTTCAGTATTTTGCTGCAATTGGCAGAAATCAGCTCATTTGGCCTGAAAATGCTTTTAAGCGCATAAAAACTTACAATCTTCATTTCTGGCTAAATAAAAGCTGTTGCAATAATATTTCCATGCTGAACTGAGTTGTTCTGGGTCAAATATGAAGGCAAACCCATTTTCCTTTCAGTATTTTGCTGCAATTGGCAGAAACAAGCATATTTGCTCATTTGGCCTGAAAAACTTCCACTCTTTATTTCTGGCTACATTAAAGCTGTTGCAATGATATCTCAATGCTGAACTGAGTTGTTCTGGGTCAAATATGAAGGCAAACCCACTTTCCTTTCAGTATTTTGCTACAATTGGCAGAAATCAGCTCATTCGGCCTGAAAATGCTTTTAAGCGCATAAAAACTTACACTCTTGTTTTCTGGCTAAACAAAAGCTGTTGCAATGATATTTCAATGCTGAACTGAGTTGTTCTGGGTCAAATATGAAGGCAAACCCACTTTACCTTCAGTATTTTGCTGCAATTGACAGAAACAAGCATATTTGCTCATTCGGCCAGAAAATGCTTGTAAGCGCATATAAATTTACACTCTTGATTTTTGGCTAAATAAAAGCTGTTGCAATGATATTTCCATGCTGAACTGAGTTGTTCTTGGTCAAATATGAAGGCAAACCCACTTTCCTTTCCGTATTTTGCCACAATTGGCAGAAATCAGCTCATTCGGCCTGAAAATGCTTTTAAGCGCATAAAAACTTACACTCTTGTTTTCTGGCTAAACAAAAGCTGTTGCAATGATATTTCAATGCTGAACTGAGTTGTTCTGGGTCAAATATGAAGGCAAACCCACTTTACCTTCAGTATTTTGCTGCAATTGACAGAAACAAGCATATTTGCTCATTCGGCCAGAAAATGCTTGTAAGCGCATATAAATTTACACTCTTGATTTTTGGCTAAATAAAAGCTGTTGCAATGATATTTCCATGCTGAACTGAGTTGTTCTTGGTCAAATATGAAGGCAAACCCACTTTCCTTTCCGTATTTTGCCACAATTGGCAGAAATCAGCTCATTCGGCCTGAAAATGCTTTTAAGCGCATAAAAACTTAAACTCCTTATTTCTGGCTAAATAAAAGATGTTGCAATGATATTTCCATGCTGAACTGAGTTGTTCTGGGTCAAATATTAAGGCAAACCCACTTTCCCTTCAGTATTTTGCTGCAATTGGCAGAAATCAGCTCATTTGGCCTGAAAATGCTTTTAAGCGCATAAAAACTTACAATCTTCATTTCTGGCTAAATAAAAGCTGTTGCAATAATATTTCCATGCTGAACTGAGTTGTTCTGGGTCAAATATGAAGGCAAACCCATTTTCCTTTCAGTATTTTGCTGCAATTGGCAGAAACAAGCATATTTGCTCATTCGGCCTGAAAAACTTCCACTCTTTATTTCTGGCTAAATTAAAGCTGTTGCAATGATATTTCCATGCTGAACTGAGTTGTTCTGGGTCAAATATTAAGGCAAACCCACTTTCTTTTCAGTATTTTGCTGCAATTGGCAGAAACAAGCATATGTGCTCATTCGGCCTGAAAATGCTTTTAAGCGCATAAAAACTTACAATCTTGATTTCTGGCTAAATAAAAGCTGTTGTAATGATATTTAAATGCTTAACTGAGTTGTTCTGGGTCAAATATGAAGGCAAACCCACTTTCCTTTCCGTATTTTGCTACAATTGGCAGAAATCAGCTCATTCGGCCTGAAAATACGTTTAAGCGCATAAAAGCTTAAACTCCTTATTTCTGGCTAAATAAAAGATGTTGCAATGATATTTCCATGTTGAACTGAGTTGTTCTGGGTCAAATATGAAGGCAAGCCCACTTTCCTTTCAGTATTTTGCTACAATTGGCATAAATCAGCTCATTCGGCCTTAAAATGCTTTTAAGCGTATAAAAACTTACACTCTTGATTTCTGGCTAAATAAAAGCTTTTGCAATAATATTTAAATGCTGAACTGAGTTGTTCTGGGTTAAAGATGAAGGCAAACCCACTTTCCCTTCAGTATTTTGCTGCAATTGGCAGAAATCAGCTCATTTGGCCTGAAAATGCTTTTAAGCGCATAAAAACTTCCACTCTTGATTTCTGGCTAAATAAAAGCTTTTGCAATGATATTTCCATGCTGAATTGAGTTGTTCTGGGTCAAATATGAAGGCAAACCCACTTTCCCTTCAGTATTTTGCTGCAATTGGCAGAAATCAGCTCATTTGGCCTGAAAATGCTTTTAAGCGCATAAAAACTTACAATCTTCATTTCTGGCTAAATAAAAGCTGTTGCAATAATATTTCCATGCTGAACTGAGTTGTTCTGGGTCAAATATGAAGGCAAACCCATTTTCCTTTCAGTATTTTGCTGCAATTGGCAGAAACAAGCATATTTGCTCATTTGGCCTGAAAAACTTCCACTCTTTATTTCTGGCTACATTAAAGCTGTTGCAATGATATCTCAATGCTGAACTGAGTTGTTCTGGGTCAAATATGAAGGCAAACCCACTTTCCTTTCAGTATTTTGCTACAATTGGCAGAAATCAGCTCATTCGGCCTGAAAATGCTTTTAAGCGCATAAAAACTTACACTCTTGTTTTCTGGCTAAACAAAAGCTGTTGCAATGATATTTCAATGCTGAACTGAGTTGTTCTGGGTCAAATATGAAGGCAAACCCACTTTACCTTCAGTATTTTGCTGCAATTGACAGAAACAAGCATATTTGCTCATTCGGCCAGAAAATGCTTGTAAGCGCATATAAATTTACACTCTTGATTTTTGGCTAAATAAAAGCTGTTGCAATGATATTTCCATGCTGAACTGAGTTGTTCTGGGTCAAATATGAAGGCAAACCCACTTTCCTTTCCGTATTTTGCCACAATTGGCAGAAATCAGCTCATTCGGCCTGAAAATGCTTTTAAGCGCATAAAAACTTAAACTCCTTATTTCTGGCTAAATAAAAGATGTTGCAATGATATTTCCATGCTGAACTGAGTTGTTCTGGGTCAAATATTAAGGCAAACCCACTTTCCTTTCAGTATTTTGCTGCAATTGGCCGAAACAAGCATATGTGCTCATTCGGCCTGAAAATGCTTTTAAGCGCATAAAAACTTACAATCTTGATTTCTGGCTAAATAAAAGCTGTTGTAATGATATTTAAATGCTTAACTGAATTGTTCTGGGTCAAATATGAAGGCAAACCCACTTTCCTTTCCGTATTTTGCTACAATTGGCAGAAATCAGCTCATTCGGCCTGAAAATACGTTTAAGCGCATAAAAGCTTAAACTCCTTATTTCTGGCTAAATAAAAGATGTTGCAATGATATTTCCATGCTGAACTGAGTTGTTCTGGGTCAAATATGAAGGTAAACCCACTTTCCCTTTAGTATTTTGCAACAATTGGCAGAAACAAGCATATTTGTTTATTCGGCCGAAAAATGCTTTTAAGCGCATAAAAACTTACACTCTTGATTTCTGGCTAAATTAAAGCTGTTGCAATGATATTTCCATGCTGAATTGAGTTGTTCTGGGTCAAATATGAAGGCAAACCCACTTTCCTTTCAGTATTTTGCTACAATTGGCAGAAATCAGCTTATTTCGCCTGAAAATGCTTTTAAGCGCATAAAAATCTTCCACTCTTGATTTCTGGCTAAAAAAAAAGCTGTTGCAATGACATTTCCATGCTGAATTGAGTTGTTCTGGTTCAAATATGAAGGCAAACCCACTTTCCTTTCAGTATTTTCCTTCAATTGGCAGAAATCAGCTCATTCGGCCTGAAAATGCTTTTAAGCGCATAAAAACTTACACTCTTGATTGCTGGCTAAATAAAAGCTGTTGCAATGATATTTAAATGCTGAACTGAGTTGTTCTGGGTCAAATATCAAGGCAAACCCATTTTCCTTTCAGTATTTTGCTGCAATTGGCAGAAACAAGCATATTTGCTCATTTGGCCTGAAAAACTTCCACTCTTTATTTCTGGCTAAATTAAAGCTGTTGCAATGATATCTCAATGCTGAACTGAGTTGTTATGCATCAAATATGAAGGCAAACCCACTTTCCTTTCCGTATTTTGCTACAATTGGCAGAAATCAGCTCATTCGGCCTGAAAATGCTTTTAAGCGTATAAAAAACTTAAACTCCTTATTTCTGGCTAAATAAAAGATGTTGCAATGATATTTCCATGCTGACCTGAGTTGTTCTGGGTCAAATATTAAGGCAAGCCCACTTTCCTGTCAGTATTTTGCTGCAATTGGCAGAAACAAGCATAAGTGCTCATTCGGCCTGAAAATGCTTTTAAGCGCATAAAAACTTACAATCTTGATTTCTGACTAAATAAAAGCTGTTGAAATGATATTTTCATGCTGAACTGAGTTGTTCTGGGTCAAATATGAAGGCAAACCCACTTTCCCTTCAGTATTTTGCTACAATTGGCAGAAATCAGCTCATTCGGCCTGACAATGGTTTTAAGCGCATATAAATTTCCACTCTTGATTTCTGGCTAAATAAAAGCTGTTGCAATGATATTTCCATGCTAAACTGAGTTGTTCTGGGTCAAATATGAAGGCAAACCCACTTTCCCTTCAGTATTTTGCTACAATTGGCAGAAATCAGCTCATTCGGCCTGAAAATTGTTTTAAGCGCATAAAAACTTAAACTCCTTATTTCTGGCTAAATAAAAGATGTTGCAATGATATTTCCATGCTGAACTGAGTTGTTCTGGGTCAAATATTAAGGCAAACCGACTTTCCTTTCAGTATTTTGCTGCAATTGGCAGAAACAAGCATATGTGCTCATTCGGCCTGAAAATGCTTTTAAGCGCATAAAAACTTACAATCTTGATTTCTAGCTAAATAAAAGCTGTTGCAATGATATTTCCATGCTGAACTGAGTTGTTCTGGGTCAAATATGAAGGCAAACCCACTTTCCCTTCAGTATTTTGCTACAATTGGCAGAAATCAGCTCATTCGGCCTGACAATGGTTTTAAGCGCATATAAATTTCCACTCTTGATTTCTGGCTAAATAAAAGCTGTTGCAATGATATTTCCATGCTAAACTGAGTTGTTCTGGGTCAAATATGAAGGCAAACCCACTTTCCCTTCAGTATTTTGCTACAATTGGCAGAAATCAGCTCATTCGGCCTGAAAATGGTTTTAAGCGCATAAAAACTTAAACTCCTTATTTCTGGCTAAATAAAAGATGTTGCAATGATATTTCCATGCTGAACTGATTTGGTATGCGTCAAATATGAAGACAAACCCACTTTCCTTTCCGTAGTTTGCTACAATTGGCAGAAATCAGCTCATTTGGCCTGAAAATGCTTTTAGGCGCATAAAAACTTAAACTCCTTATTTCTGGCTAAATAAAAGCTGTTGCAATGACATTTCCATGCTGAATTGAGTTGTTCTGGGTCAAATATGAAGGCAAACCAACTTTCCTTTCAGTATTTTGCTGCAATTGGCAGAAACAAGCATATTTGCTCATTCGGCCTGAAAATGCTTTTAGGCGCATAAAAACTTACACTCTTGAGTTCTGGCTAAATAAAAGCTGTTGTAATGATATTTAAATGCTGAACTGAGTTGTTCTGGGTCAAATATGAAGGCAAACCCACTTTCCTGTCAGTATTTTGCTGCAATTGGCAGAAATCTGCTCATCTGGCCTGAATGCTTTTAAGCACATAAAAACTTACAATCTTGATTTCTGGCTAAATAAAAGCTGTTGCAATGACATTTCCATGCTGAATTGCATTTTTCTGGGTCAAATATGAAGGCAAACCCACTTTCCTTTCAGTATTTTGCTGCAATTGGCAGAAACAAGCATATGTGCTCATTCGGCCTGAAAATGCTTTTAAGCGCATAAAAACTTACAATGTTGATTTCTGGCTAAATAAAAGCTGTTGTAATGATATTTAAATGCTGAACTGAGTTGTTCTGGGTCAAATATGGAGGCAAACCCACTTTCCTGTCAGTATTTTGCTGCAATTGGCAGAAACAAGCATATTTGCTCATTCAGCCTAAAAAACTTCCACTCTTGATTTCTGGCTAAATAATAGCTGTTGCAATGATATTTCCATGTTGAATTGAGTTGTTCTGGGTAAAATATGAAGGCAAACCCACTTTCCCTTCAGTATTTTGCTACAATTGGCAGAAATCAGCTCATTCGGCCTGAAAATGCTTTTAAGCGCATAAAAACTTACACTCTTGATTTCTGGCTAAATAAAAGCTGTTGCAATGATATTTCCATGCTGACCTGAGTTGTTCTGGGTCAAATATTAAGGCAAGCCCACTTTCCTTTCAGTATTTTGCTGCAATTGGCAGAAACAAGCATAAGTGCTCATTCGGCCTGAAAATGCTTTTAAGCGCATAAAAACTTACAATCTTGATTTCTGACTAAATAAAAGCTGTTGTAATGATATTTCCATGCTGAACTGAGTTGTTCTGGGTCAAATATGAAGGCAAACCCACTTTCCCTTCAGTATTTTGCTACAATTGGCAGAAATCAGCTCATTCGGCCTGAAAATGGTTTTAAGCGCATAAAAACTTAAAATCCTTATTTCTGGCTAAATAAAAGATGTTGCAATGATATTTCCATGCTGAACTGAGTTGTTCTGGGTCAAATATTAAGGCAAACCGACTTTCCTTTCAGTATTTTGCTGCAATTGGCAGAAACAAGCATATGTGCTCATTTGGCCTGAAAATGCTTTTAAGCGCATAAAAACTTACAATCTTGATTTCTGGCTAAATAAAAGCTGTTGTAATGATATTTAAATTATGAACTGAGTTGTTCTGGGTCAAATATGAAGGCAAACCCACTTTCCTTTCCGTATTTTGCTACAATTGGCAGAAATCAGCTCATTCGGCCTGAAAATGCGTTTAAGCGCAAAAAAACTTAAACTCCTTATTTCTGGCTAAATAAAAGATGTTGCAATGACATTTCCATGCTGAACTGAGTTGTTCTGGGTCAAATATGAAGGCAAGCCCACTTTCCTTTCAGTATTTTGCTACAATTGGCATAAATCAGCTTATTTCGCCTGAAAATGCTTTTAAGCGCATAAAAATCTTCCACTCTTGATTTCTGGCTAAAAAAAAAGCTGTTGCAATGACATTTCCATGCTGAATTGAGTTGTTCTGGTTCAAATATGAAGGCAAACCCACTTTCCTTTCAGTATTTTCCTTCAATTGGCAGAAATCAGCTCATTCGGCCTGAAAATGCTTTTAAGCGCATAAAAACTTACACTCTTGATTGCTGGCTAAATAAAAGCTGTTGCAATGATATTTAAATGCTGAACTGAGTTGTTCTGGGTCAAATATCAAGGCAAACCCATTTTCCTTTCAGTATTTTGCTGCAATTGGCAGAAACAAGCATATTTGCTCATTTGGCCTGAAAAACTTCCACTCTTTATTTCTGGCTAAATTAAAGCTGTTGCAATGATATCTCAATGCTGAACTGAGTTGTTATGCATCAAATATGAAGGCAAACCCACTTTCCCTTCAGTATTTTGCTGCAATTGGCAGAAATCAGCTTATTTGGCCTGAAAATGCTTTTAAGCGCATAAAAACTTAAACTCCTTATTTCTGGCTAAATAAAAGATGTTGCAATGACATTTCCATGCTGAACTGAGTTGTTCTGGGTCAAATATGAAGGCAAGCCCACTTTCCTTTCAGTATTTTGCTACAATTGGCATAAATCAGCTCATTCGGCCTGAAAATGCTTTTAAGCGCATAAAAACTTACACTCTTGATTTCTGGCTAAATAAAAGCTTTTGCAATAATATTTAAATGCTGAACTGAGTTGTTCTGGGTCAAAGATGAAGGCAAACCCACTTTCCCTTCAGTATTTTGCTGCAATTGGCAGAAATCAGCTCATTTGGCCTGAAAATGCTTTTAAGCGCATAAAAACTTACAATCTTCATTTCTGGCTAAATAAAAGCTGTTGCAATAATATTTCCATGCTGAACTGAGTTGTTCTGGGTCAAATATGAAGGCAAACCCATTTTCCTTTCAGTATTTTGCTGCAATTGGCAGAAACAAGCATATTTGCTCATTCGGCCTGAAAAACTTCCACTCTTTATTTCTGGCTAAATTAAAGCTGTTGCAATGATATTTCCATGCTGAACTGAGTTGTTCTGGGTCAAATATTAAGACAAACCCACTTTCTTTTCAGTATTTTGCTGCAATTGGCAGAAACAAGCATATGTGCTCATTCGGCCTGAAAATGCTTTTAAGCGCATAAAAACTTACAATCTTGATTTCTGGCTAAATAAAAGCTGTTGTAATGATATTTAAATGCTTAACTGAGTTGTTCTGGGTCAAATATGAAGGCAAACCCACTTTCCTTTCCGTATTTTGCTACAATTGGCAGAAATCAGCTCATTCGGCCTGAAAATACGTTTAAGCGCATAAAAGCTTAAACTCCTTATTTCTGGCTAAATAAAAGATGTTGCAATGATATTTCCATGCTGAACTGAGTTGTTCTGGGTCAAATATGAAGGCAAGCCCACTTTCCTTTCAGTATTTTGCTACAATTGGCATAAATGAGCTCATTCGGCCTTAAAATGCTTTTAAGCGTATAAAAACTTACACTCTTGATTTCTGGCTAAATAAAAGCTTTTGCAATAATATTTAAATGCTGAACTGAGTTGTTCTGGGTTAAAGATGAAGGCAAACCCACTTTCCCTTCAGTATTTTGCTGCAATTGGCAGAAATCAGCTCATTTGGCCTGAAAATGCTTTTAAGCGCATAAAAACTTCCACTCTTGATTTCTGGCTAAATAAAAGCTGTTGCAATGATATTTCCATGCTGAATTGAGTTGTTCTGGGTCAAATATGAAGGCAAACCCACTTTCCCTTCAGTATTTTGCTGCAATTGGCAGAAATCAGCTCATTTGGCCTGAAAATGCTTTTAAGCGCATAAAAACTTACAATCTTCATTTCTGGCTAAATAAAAGCTGTTGCAATAATATTTCCATGCTGAACTGAGTTGTTCTGGGTCAAATATGAAGGCAAACCCATTTTCCTTTCAGTATTTTGCTGCAATTGGCAGAAACAAGCATATTTGCTCATTTGGCCTGAAAAACTTCCACTCTTTATTTCTGGCTACATTAAAGCTGTTGCAATGATATCTCAATGCTGAACTGAGTTGTTCTGGGTCAAATATGAAGGCAAACCCACTTTCCTTTCAGTATTTTGCTACAATTGGCAGAAATCAGCTCATTCGGCCTGAAAATGCTTTTAAGCGCATAAAAACTTACACTCTTGTTTTCTGGCTAAACAAAAGCTGTTGCAATGATATTTCAATGCTGAACTGAGTTGTTCTGGGTCAAATATGAAGGCAAACCCACTTTACCTTCAGTATTTTGCTGCAATTGACAGAAACAAGCATATTTGCTCATTCGGCCAGAAAATGCTTGTAAGCGCATATAAATTTACACTCTTGATTTTTGGCTAAATAAAAGCTGTTGCAATGATATTTCCATGCTGAACTGAGTTGTTCTGGGTCAAATATGAAGGCAAACCCACTTTCCTTTCCGTATTTTGCCACAATTGGCAGAAATCAGCTCATTCGGCCTGAAAATGCTTTTAAGCGCATAAAAACTTAAACTCCTTATTTCTGGCTAAATAAAAGATGTTGCAATGATATTTCCATGCTGAACTGAGTTGTTCTGGGTCAAATATTAAGGCAAACCCACTTTCCTTTCAGTATTTTGCTGCAATTGGCCGAAACAAGCATATGTGCTCATTCGGCCTGAAAATGCTTTTAAGCGCATAAAAACTTACAATCTTGATTTCTGGCTAAATAAAAGCTGTTGTAATGATATTTAAATGCTTAACTGAATTGTTCTGGGTCAAATATGAAGGCAAACCCACTTTCCTTTCCGTATTTTGCTACAATTGGCAGAAATCAGCTCATTCGGCCTGAAAATACGTTTAAGCGCATAAAAGCTTAAACTCCTTATTTCTGGCTAAATAAAAGATGTTGCAATGAGATTTCCATGCTGAACTGAGTTTTCTGGGTCAAATATGAAGGTAAACCCACTTTCCCTTTAGTATTTTGCAACAATTGGCAGAAACAAGCATATTTGTTTATTCGGCCGAAAAATGCTTTTAAGCGCATAAAAACTTACACTCTTGATTTCTGGCTAAATTAAAGCTGTTGCAATGATATTTCCATGCTGAATTGAGTTGTTCTGGGTCAAATATGAAGGCAAACCCACTTTCCTTTCAGTATTTTGCTACAATTGGCAGAAATCAGCTTATTTCGCCTGAAAATGCTTTTAAGCGCATAAAAATCTTCCACTCTTGATTTCTGGCTAAAAAAAAAGCTGTTGCAATGACATTTCCATGCTGAATTGAGTTGTTCTGGTTCAAATATTAAGGCAAACCCACTTTCCTTTCAGTATTTTCCTTCAATTGGCAGAAATCAGCTCATTCGGCCTGAAAATGCTTTTAAGCGCATAAAAACTTACACTCTTGATTGCTGGCTAAATAAAAGCTGTTGCAATGATATTTAAATGCTGAACTGAGTTGTTCTGGGTCAAATATCAAGGCAAACCCATTTTCCTTTCAGTATTTTGCTGCAATTGGCAGAAACAAGCATATTTGCTCATTTGGCCTGAAAAACTTCCACTCTTTATTTCTGGCTAAATTAAAGCTGTTGCAATGATATCTCAATGCTGAACTGAGTTGTTATGCATCAAATATGAAGGCAAACCCACTTTCCTTTCCGTATTTTGCTACAATTGGCAGAAATCAGCTCATTCGGCCTAAAAATGCTTTTAAGCGTATAAAAACTTAAACTCCTTATTTCTGGCTAAATAAAAGATGTTGCAATGATATTTCCATGCTGACCTGAGTTGTTCTGGGTCAAATATTAAGGCAAGCCCACTTTCCTTTCAGTATTTTGCTGCAATTGGCAGAAACAAGCTTAAGTGCTCATTCGGCCTGAAAATGCTTTTAAGCGCATAAAAACTTACAATCTTGATTTCTGACTAAATAAAAGCTGTTGAAATGATATTTTCATGCTGAACTGAGTTGTTCTGGGTCAAATATGAAGGCAAACCCACTTTCCCTTCAGTATTTTGCTACAATTGGCAGAAATCAGCTCATTCGGCCTGAAAATTGTTTTAAGCGCATAAAAACTTAAACTCCTTATTTCTGGCTAAATAAAAGATGTTGCAATGATATTTCCATGCTGAACTGAGTTGTTCTGGGTCAAATATTAAGGCAAACCGACTTTCCTTTCAGTATTTTACTGCAATTGGCAGAAACAAGCATATGTGCTCATTCGGCCTGAAAATGCTTTTAAGCGCATAAAAACTTACAATCTTGATTTCTAGCTAAATAAAAGCTGTTGCAATGATATTTCCATGCTGAACTGAGTTGTTCTGGGTCAAATATGAAGGCAAACCCACTTTCCCTTCAGTATTTTGCTACAATTGGCAGAAATCAGCTCATTCGGCCTGACAATGGTTTTAAGCGCATATAAATTTCCACTCTTGATTTCTGGCTAAATAAAAGCTGTTGCAATGATATTTCCATGCTAAACTGAGTTGTTCTGGGTCAAATATGAAGGCAAACCCACTTTCCCTTCAGTATTTTGCTACAATTGGTAGAAATCAGCTCATTCGGCCTGAAAATGGTTTTAAGCGCATAAAAACTTAAACTCCTTATTTCTGGCTAAATAAAAGATGTTGCAATGATATTTCCATGCTGAACTGATTTGGTATGCGTCAAATATGAAGACAAACCCACTTTCCTTTCCGTAGTTTGCTACAATTGGCAGAAATCAGCTCATTTGGCCTGAAAATGCTTTTAGGCGCATAAAAACTTAAACTCCTTATTTCTGGCTAAATAAAAGATGTTGCAATGATATTTCCATGCTGAACTGAGTTGTTCTGGGTCAAATATTAAGGCAAACCGACTTTCCTTTCAGTATTTTGCTGCAATTGGCAGAAACAAGCATATGTGCTCATTTGGCCTGAAAATGCTTTTAAGCGCATAAAAACTTACAATCTCGATTTCTGGCTAAATAAAAGCTGTTGTAATGATATTTAAATTATGAACTGAGTTGTTCTGGGTCAAATATGAAGGCAAGCCCACTTTCCTTTCAGTATTTTGCTACAATTGGCATAAATCAGCTTATTTCGCCTGAAAATGCTTTTAAGCGCATAAAAATCTTCCACTCTTGATTTCTGGCTAAAAAAAAAGCTGTTGCAATGACATTTCCATGCTGAATTGAGTTGTTCTGGTTCAAATATGAAGGCAAACCCACTTTCCTTTCAGTATTTTCCTTCAATTGGCAGAAATCAGCTCATTCGGCCTGAAAATGCTTTTAAGCGCATAAAAACTTACACTCTTGATTGCTGGCTAAATAAAAGCTGTTGCAATGATATTTAAATGCTGAACTGAGTTGTTCTGGGTCAAATATCAAGGCAAACCCATTTTCCTTTCAGTATTTTGCTGCAATTGGCAGAAACAAGCATATTTGCTCATTTGGCCTGAAAAACTTCCACTCTTTATTTCTGGCTAAATTAAAGTTGTTGCAATGATATCTCAATGCTGAACTGAGTTGTTATGCATCAAATATGAAGGCAAACCCACTTTCCCTTCAGTATTTTGCTGCAATTGGCAGAAATCAGCTTATTTGGCCTGAAAATGCTTTTAAGCGCATAAAAACTTAAACTCCTTATTTCTGGCTAAATAAAAGATGTTGCAATGACATTTCCATGCTGAACTGAGTTGTTCTGGGTCAAATATGAAGGCAAGCCCACTTTCCTTTCAGTATTTTGCTACAATTGGCATAAATCAGCTCATTCGGCCTGAAAATGCTTTTAAGCGCATAAGAACTTACACTCTTGATTTCTGGCTAAATAAAAGCTTTTGCAATAATATTTAAATGCTGAACTGAGTTGTTCTGGGTCAAAGATGAAGGCAAACCCACTTTCCCTTCAGTATTTTGCTGCAATTGGCAGAAATCAGCTCATTTGGCCTGAAAATGCTTTTAAGCGCATAAAAACTTACAATCTTCATTTCTGGCTAAATAAAAGCTGTTGCAATAATATTTCCATGCTGAACTGAGTTGTTCTGGCTCAAATATGAAGGCAAACCCATTTTCCTTTCAGTATTTTGCTGCAATTGGCAGAAACAAGCATATTTGCTCATTCGGCCTGAAAAACTTCCACTCTTTATTTCTGGCTAAATTAAAGCTGTTGCAATGATATTTCCATGCTGAACTGAGTTGTTCTGGGTCAAATATTAAGGCAAACCCACTTTCTTTTCAGTATTTTGCTGCAATTGGCAGAAACAAGCATATGTGCTCATTCGGCCTGAAAATGCTTTTAAGCGCATAAAAACTTACAATCTTGATTTCTGGCTAAATAAAAGCTGTTGTAATGATATTTAAATGCTTAACTTAGTTGTTCTGGGTCAAATATGAAGGCAAACCCACTTTCCTTTCCGTATTTTGCTACAATTGGCAGAAATCAGCTCATTCGGCCTGAAAATACGTTTAAGCGCATAAAAGCTTAAACTCCTTATTTCTGGCTAAATAAAAAATGTTGCAATGATATTTCCATGCTGAACTGAGTTGTTCTGGGTCAAATATGAAGGCAAGCCCACTTTCCTTTCAGTATTTTGCTACAAATGGCATAAATCAGCTCATTCGGCCTTAAAATGCTTTTAAGCGTATAAAAACTTACACTCTTGATTTCTGGCTAAATAAAAGCTTTTGCAATAATATTTAAATGCTGAACTGAGTTGTTCTGGGTTAAAGATGAAGGCAAACCCACTTTCCCTTCAGTATTTTGCTGCAATTGGCAGAAATCAGCTCATTTGGCCTGAAAATGCTTTTAAGCGCATAAAAACTTCCACTCTTGATTTCTGGCTAAATAAAAGCTGTTGCAATGATATTTCCATGCTGAATTGAGTTGTTCTGGGTCAAATATGAAGGCAAACCCACTTTCCCTTCAGTATTTTGCTGCAATTGGCAGAAATCAGCTCATTTGGCCTGAAAATGCTTTTAAGCGCATAAAAACTTACAATCTTCATTTCTGGCTAAATAAAAGCTGTTGCAATAATATTTCCATGCTGAACTGAGTTGTTCTGGGTCAAATATGAAGGCAAACCCATTTTCCTTTCAGTATTTTGCTGCAATTGGCAGAAACAAGCATATTTGCTCATTTGGCCTGAAAAACTTCCACTCTTTATTTCTGGCTACATTAAAGCTGTTGCAATGATATCTCAATGCTGAACTGAGTTGTTCTGGGTCAAATATGAAGGCAAACCCACTTTCCTTTCAGTATTTTGCTACAATTGGCAGAAATCAGCTCATTCGGCCTGAAAATGCTTTTAAGCGCATAAAAACTTACACTCTTGTTTTCTGGCTAAACAAAAGCTGTTGCAATGATATTTCAATGCTGAACTGAGTTGTTCTGGGTCAAATATGAAGGCAAACCCACTTTACCTTCAGTATTTTGCTGCAATTGACAGAAACAAGCATATTTGCTCATTCGGCCAGAAAATGCTTGTAAGCGCATATAAATTTACACTCTTGATTTTTGGCTAAATAAAAGCTGTTGCAATGATATTTCCATGCTGAACTGAGTTGTTCTGGGTCAAATATGAAGGCAAACCCACTTTCCTTTCCGTATTTTGCCACAATTGGCAGAAATCAGCTCATTCGGCCTGAAAATGCTTTTAAGCGCATAAAAACTTAAACTCCTTATTTCTGGCTAAATAAAAGATGTTGCAATGATATTTCCATGCTGAACTGAGTTGTTCTGGGTCAAATATTAAGGCAAACCCACTTTCCTTTCAGTATTTTGCTGCAATTGGCAGAAACAAGCATATGTGCTCATTCGGCCTGAAAATGCTTTTAAGCGCATAAAAACTTACAATCTTGATATCTGGCTAAATAAAAGCTGTTGTAATGATATTTAAATGCTTAACTGAATTGTTCTGGGTCAAATATGAAGGCAAACCCACTTTCCTTTCCGTATTTTGCTACAATTGGCAGAAATCAGCTCATTCGGCCTGAAAATACGTTTAAGCGCATAAAAGCTTAAACTCCTTATTTCTGGCTAAATAAAAGATGTTGCAATGATATTTCCATGCTGAACTGAGTTGTTCTGGGTCAAATATGAAGGTAAACCCACTTTCCCTTTAGTATTTTGCAACAATTGGCAGAAACAAGCATATTTGTTTATTCGGCCGAAAAATGCTTTTAAGCGCATAAAAACTTACACTCTTGATTTCTGGCTAAATTAAAGCTGTTGCAATGATATTTCCATGCTGAATTGAGTTGTTCTGGGTCAAATATGAAGGCAAACCCACTTTCCTTTCAGTATTTTGCTACAATTGGCAGAAATCAGCTTATTTCGCCTGAAAATGCTTTTAAGCGCATAAAAATCTTCCACTCTTGATTTCTGGCTAAAAAAAAAGCTGTTGCAATGACATTTCCATGCTGAATTGAGTTGTTCTGGTTCAAATATGAAGGCAAACCCACTTTCCTTTCAGTATTTTCCTTCAATTGGCAGAAATCAGCTCATTCGGCCTGAAAATGCTTTTAAGCGCATAAAAACTTACACTCTTGATTGCTGGCTAAATAAAAGCTGTTGCAATGATATTTAAATGCTGAACTGAGTTGTTCTGGGTCAAATATCAAGGCAAACCCATTTTCCTTTCAGTATTTTGCTGCAATTGGCAGAAACAAGCATATTTGCTCATTTGGCCTGAAAAACTTCCACTCTTTATTTCTGGCTAAATTAAAGCTGTTGCAATGATATCTCAATGCTGAACTGAGTTGTTATGCATCAAATATGAAGGCAAACCCACTTTCCTTTCCGTATTTTGCTACAATTGGCAGAAATCAGCTCATTCGGCCTGAAAATGCTTTTAAGCGTATAAAAACTTAAACTCCTTATTTCTGGCTAAATAAAAGATGTTGCAATGATATTTCCATGCTGACCTGAGTTGTTCTGGGTCAAATATTAAGGCAAGCCCACTTTCCTTTCAGTATTTTGCTGCAATTGGCAGAAACAAGCATAAGTGCTCATTCGGCCTGAAAATGCTTTTAAGCGCATAAAAACATACAATCTTGATTTCTGACTAAATAAAAGCTGTTGAAATGATATTTTCATGCTGAACTGAGTTGTTCTGGGTCAAATATGAAGGCAAACCCACTTTCCCTTCAGTATTTTGCTACAATTGGCAGAAATCAGCTCATTCGGCCTGACAATGGTTTTAAGCGCATATAAATTTCCACTCTTGATTTCTGGCTAAATAAAAGCTGTTGCAATGATATTTCCATGCTAAACTGAGTTGTTCTGGGTCAAATATGAAGGCAAACCCACTTTCCCTTCAGTATTTTGCTACAATTGGCAGAAATCAGCTCATTCGGCCTGAAAATTGTTTTAAGCGCATAAAAACTTAAACTCCTTATTTCTGGCTAAATAAAAGATGTTGCAATGATATTTCCATGCTGAACTGAGTTGTTCTGGGTCAAATATTAAGGCAAACCGACTTTCCTTTCAGTATTTTGCTGCAATTGGCAGAAACAAGCATATGTGCTCATTCGGCCTGAAAATGCTTTTAAGCGCATAAAAACTTACAATCTTGATTTCTAGCTAAATAAAAGCTGTTGCAATGATATTTCCATGCTGAACTGAGTTGTTCTGGGTCAAATATGAAGGCAAACCCACTTTCCCTTCAGTATTTTGCTACAATTGGCAGAAATCAGCTCATTCGGCCTGACAATGGTTTTAAGCGCATATAAATTTCCACTCTTGATTTCTGGCTAAATAAAAGCTGTTGCAATGATATTTCCATGCTAAACTGAGTTGTTCTGGGTCAAATATGAAGGCAAACCCACTTTCCCTTCAGTATTTTGCTACAATTGGCAGAAATCAGCTCATTCGGCCTGAAAATGGTTTTAAGCGCATAAAAACTTAAACTCCTTATTTCTGGCTAAATAAAAGATGTTGCAATGATATTTCCATGCTGAACTGATTTGGTATGCGTCAAATATGAAGACAAACCCACTTTCCTTTCCGTAGTTTGCTACAATTGGCAGAAATCAGCTCATTTGGCCTGAAAATGCTTTTAGGCGCATAAAAACTTAAACTCCTTATTTCTGGCTAAATAAAAGATGTTGCAATGATATTTCCATGCTGAACTGATTTGGTATGCGTCAAATATGAAGACAAACCCACTTTCCTTTCCGTATTTTGCCACAATTGGCAGAAATCAGCTCATTCGGCCTGAAATTGCTTTTAAGCGCATAAAAACTTACAATCTTGATTTCTGACTAAATAAAAGCTGTTGCAATGATATTTTCATGCTGAACTGAGTTGTTCTGGGTCAAATATTAAGGCAAACCCATTTTCCTTTCAGTATTTTGCTGCAATTGGCAGAAACAAGCATATTTGCTCATTCGGCCTGAAAAACTTCCACTCTTTAATTCTGGCTAAATTAAATCAATGCTGAACTGAGTTGTTCTGGGTCAAATATGAAGGCAAAGCCACTTTCCTTTCAGTATTTTGCTACAATTGGCAGAAATCAGCTCATTCGGCCTGAAAATGCTTTTAAACGCATAAAAACGTACACTCTTGTTTTCTGGCTAAACAAAAGCTGTTGCAATGATATTTCAATGCTGAACTGAGTTGTTCTGGGTCAAATATGAAGGCAAACCCACTTTACCTTCAGTATTTTACTGCAATTGACAGAAACAAGCATAATTGCTCATTCGGCCAGAAAATGCTTGTAAGCGCATATAAATTTACACTCTTGATTTCTGGCTAAATAAAAGCTGTTGCAATGATATTTCCATGCTGAACTGAGTTGTTCTGGGTCAAATATGAAGGCAAACCCACTTTCCTTTCCGTATTTTGCCACAATTGGCAGAAATCAGCTCATTCGGCCTGAAAATGCTTTTAAGCGCATAAAAACTTAAACTCCTTATTTCTGGCTAAATAAAAGATGTTGCAATGATATTTCCATGCTGAACTGAGTTGTTCTGGGTCAAATATGAAGGCAAACCCACTTTCCCTTTAGTATTTTGCGACAATTGGCAGAAACAAGCATATTTGTTTATTCGACTGAAAAATGCTTTTAAGCGCATAAAAACTTACACTCTTGATTTCTGGCTAAATTAAAGCTGTTGCAATGATATTTCCATGCTGAATTGAGTTGTTCTGGGTCAAATATGAAGGCAAACCCACTTTCCTTTCAGTATTTTGCTACAATTGGCAGAAATCAGCTTATTTCGCCTGAAAATGCTTTTAAGCGCATAAAAATCTTCCACTCTTGATTTCTGGCTAAAAAAAAAGCTGTTGCAATGACATTTCCATGCTGAATTGAGTTGTTCTGGTTCAAATATGAAGGCAAACCCACTTTCCTTTCAGTATTTTCCTTCAATTGGCAGAAATCAGCTCATTCGGCATGAAAATGCTTTTAAGCGCATAAAAACTTACACTCTTGATTGCTGGCTAAATAAAAGCTGTTGCAATGATATTTAAATGCTGAACTGAGTTGTTCTGGGTCAAATATCAAGGCAAACCCATTTTCCTTTCAGTATTTTGCTGCAATTGGCAGAAACAAGCATATTTGCTCATTTGGCCTGAAAAACTTCCACTCTTTATTTCTGAGTAAATTAAAGCTGTTGCAATGATATCTCAATGCTGAACTGAGTTGTTATGCATCAAATATGAAGGCAAACCCACTTTCCTTTCCGTATTTTGCTACAATTGGCAGAAATCAGCTCATTCGGCCTGAAAATGCTTTTAAGCGTATAAAAACTTAAACTCCTTATTTCTGGCTAAATAAAAGATGTTGCAATGATATTTCCATGCTGACCTGAGTTGTTCTGGGTCAAATATTAAGGCAAGCCCACTTTCCTTTCAGTATTTTGCTGCAATTGGCAGAAACAAGCATATTTGTTCATTCGGCCGAAAAATGCTTTTAAGCGCATAAAAACTTACACTCTTGATTTCTGGCTAAATAAAAGCTGTTGCAATGATATTTCCATGCTGAACTGAGTTGTTCTGGGTCAAATATGAAGGCAAACCCACTTTCCCTTCAGTATTTTGCAACAATTGGCAGAAATCAGCTCATTCGGCCTGACAATGGTTTTAAGCGCATATAAATTTCCACTCTTGATTTCTGGCTAAATAAAAGCTGTTGCAATGATATTTCCATGCTAAACTGAGTTGTTCTGGGTCAAATATGAAGGCAAACCCACTTTCCCTTCAGTATTTTGCTACAATTGGCAGAAATCAGCTCATTCGGCCTGAAAATGCGTTTAAGCGCAAAAAAACTTAAACTCCTTATTTCTGGCTAAATAAAAGATGTTGCAATGATATTTCCATGCTGAACTGAGTTGTTCTGGGTCAAATATGAAGGCAAACCCACTTTCTCGTCAGTATTTTGCTACAATTGGCAGAAATCAGCTCATTCGGCCTGAAATTGCTTTTAAGCGCATAAAAACTTACAATCTTGATTTCTGACTAAATAAAAGCTGTTGCAATGATATTTTCATGCTGAACTGAGTTGTTCTGGGTCAAATATGAAGGCAAACCCACTTTCCCTTCAGTATTTTGCGACAATTGGCAGAAACAAGCATATTTGTTCATTCGACCGAAAAATGCTTTTAAGCGCATAAAAACTTACACTCTTGATTGCTGACTAAATAAAAGCTGTTGCAATGATATTTCCATGCTGAACTGAGTTGTTCTGGGTCAAATATGAAGGCAAACCCACTTTCCTTTCCGTATTTTGCTACAATTGGCAGAAATCAGCTCATTCGGCCTGAAAATGGTTTTAAGCGCATAAAAACTTCCACTCTTGATTTCTGGCTAAATAAAAGCTGTTGCAATGATATTTCCATGCTGAACTGAGTTGTTCTGGGTCAAATATGAAGGCAAACCCACTTTCCCTTCAGTATTTTGCTGCAATTGGCAGAAACAAGCATATTTGCTCATTCGGCCTAAAAAACTTCCACTCTTGATTTCTGGCTAAATAAAAGCTGTTGCAATAATATTTCCATGCTGAACTGAGTTGTTCTGGGTCAAATATGAAGGCAAACCCACTTTCCTTTCAATATTTTGCTGCAATTGGCAGAAACAAGCATATTTGCTCATTCGGCCTGAAAATGCTTTTAAGCGCATAAAAACTAACACTCTTGATTTCTGGCTAAATAAAAGCTGTTGCAATGATATTTCCATGCTGAACTGAGTTGTTCTGGGTCAAATATGAAGGCAAACCCACTTTCCCTTCAGTATTTTGCTGCAATTGGCAGAAATCAGCTTATTTGGCCTAAAAATGCTTTTAAGCGCATAAAAATCTTCCACTCTTGATTTCTGGCTAAATAAAAGCTGTTGCAATGACATTTCCATGCTGAATAGCATTTTTCTGGGTCAAATATGAAGGCAAACCCACTTTCCTTTCAGTATTTTGCTGCAATTGGCAGAAACAAGCATATGTGCTCATTCGGCCTGAAAATGCTTTTAAGCGCATAAAAACTTACAATCGTGATTTCTGGCTAAATAAAAGCTGTTGTAATGATATTTAAATGCTGAACTGAGTTGTTCTGGGTCAAATATGAGGGCAAACCCACTTTCCTGTCAGTATTTTGCTGCAATTGGCAGAAACAAGCATATTTGCTCATTCGGCCTAAAAAACTTCCACTCTTGATTTCTGGCTAAATAAAAGGTGTTGCAATGATATTTCCATGCTGAACTGAGTTGTTCTGGGTCAAATATGAAGGCAAACCCACCTTCCTTTCAGTATTTTGCTGCAATTGGCAGAAACAAGCATATTTGCTCATTCGGCCTAAAAAACTTCCACTCTTGATTTCTGGCTAAATAAAAGGTGTTGCAATGATATTTCCATGCTGAACTGAGTTGTTCTGGGTCAAATATGAAGGCAAACTCACTTTCCCTTCAGTATTTTGCTGAAATTGGCAGAAATCAGCTCATTCGGCCTGAAAATGCTTTTAAGCGCATAAAAACTTACAATGTTGATTTTTGGCTAAATAAAAGCTGTTGTAATGATATTTAAATGCTGAACTGAGTTGTTCTGGGTCAAATATGAGGGCAAACCCACTTTCCTGTCAGTATTTTGCTGCAATTGGCAGAAACAAGCATATTTGCTCATTCGGCCTAAAAAACTTCCACTCTTGATTTCTGGCTAAAAAAAAACTGTTGCAATGATATTTCCATGCTGAACTGAGATGTTCCGGGTCAAATATGAAGGCAAACCCACTTTCCCTTCAGTATTTTGCTGCAATTGGCAGAAACAAGTATATGTGCTCATTCGGCCTGAAAATGCTTTTAAGCGCATAAAAACTTAAACTCCTTATTTCTGGCTAAATAAAAGCGGTTGCAATGATATTTCCATGCTGAACTGAGTTGTTCTGGTTCAAATATGAAGGCAAACCCACTTTCCCTTCAGTATTTTGCTGCAATTGGCAGAAACAAGCATATTTGCTCATTCGGCCTAAAAAACTTCCACTCTTGATTTCTGGCTAAATAAAAGCTGTTGCAATGATATTTCAATGCTGAACTGAGTTGTTCTGTGTCAAATATGAAGGCAAACCCACTTTACCTTCAGTATTTTGCTGCAATTGGCAGAAATCAGCTGATTTGGCCTGAAAATGCTTTTAAGCGCATACAAACTTACACTCTCTCTTTCTGGCTAGATAAAAGCTGTTGCAATGACATTTCCATGCTGAACTGAGTTGTTCTGTATCAAATATGAAGGCAAACCCACTTTCCTGTCAGTATTTTGCTGCAATTGGCAGAAACAAGCATATGTGCTCGTTCGGCCTGAAAATGCTTTTAAGCGCATAAAAATCTTCCACTCTTGATTTCTGGCTAAATAAAAGCTGTTGCAATGACATTTCCATGCTGAATTGCATTTTTCTGGGTCAAATATGAAGGCAAACCCACTTTCCTTTCAGTATTTTGCTACAATTGGCAGAAACAAGCATATGTGCTCATTCGGCCTGAAAATGCTTTTAAGCGCATAAAAACTTACAATCTTGATTTCTGGCTAAATAAAAGCTGTTGCAATGATATTTCCATGCTAAACTGAGTTGTTCTGGGTCAAATATGAAGGCAAACCCACTTTCCCTTCAGTATTTTGCTACAATTGGCAGAAATCAGCTCATTCGGCCTGAAAATGGTTTTAAGCGCATAAAAACTTAAACTCCTTATTTCTGGCTAAATAAAAGATGTTGCAATGATATTTCCATGCTGAACTGAGTTGTTCTGGGTCAAATATTAAGGCAAACCGACTTTCCTTTCAGTATTTTGCTGCAATTGGCAGAAACAAGCATATGTGCTCATTCGGCCTGAAAATGCTTTTAAGCGCATAAAAACTTACAATCTTGATTTCTGGCTAAATAAAAGCTGTTGTAATGATATTTAAATTATGAACTGAGTTGTTCTGGGTCAAATATGAAGGCAAACCCACTTTCCTTTCCGTATTTTGCTACAATAGGCAGAAATCAGCTCATTCGGCCTGAAAATGCGTTTAAGCGCAAAAAAACTTAAACTCCTTATTTCTGGCTAAATAAAAGATGTTGCAATGATATTTCCATGCTGAACTGAGTTGTTCTGGGTCAAATATGAAGGCAAACCCACTTTCTCGTCAGTATTTTGCTACAATTGGCAGAAATCAGCTCATTCGGCCTGAAATTGCTTTTAAGCGCATAAAAACTTACAATCTTGATTTCTGACTAAATAAAAGCTGTTGCAATGATATTTTCATGCTGAACTGAGTTGTTCTGGGTCAAATATGAAGGCAAACCCACTTTCCCTTCAGTATTTTGCGACAATTGGCAGAAACAAGCATATTTGTTCATTCGACCGAAAAATGCTTTTAAGCGCATAAAAACTTCCACTCTTGATTTCTGGCTAAATAAAAGCTGTTGCAATGATATTTCCATGCTGAACTGAGTTTTTCTGGGGCAAATATGAAGGCAAACCCACTTTCCCTTCAGTATTTTGCTGCAATTGGCAGAAACAAGCATATTTGCTCATTCGGCCTAAAAAACTTCCACTCTTGATTTCTGGCTAAATAAAAGCTGTTGCAATAATATTTCCATGCTGAACTGAGTTGTTCTGGGTCAATTATGAAGGCAAACCCACTTTCCTTTCAATATTTTGCTGCAATTGGCAGAAACAAGCATATTTGCTCATTCGGCCTGAAAATGCTTTTAAGCGCATAAAAACTAACACTCTTGATTTCTGGCTAAATAAAAGCTGTTGCAATGATATTTCCATGCTGAACTGAGTTGTTCTGGGTCAAATATGAAGGCAAACCCACTTTCCCTTCAGTATTTTGCTGCAATTGGCAGAAATCAGCTTATTTGGCCTAAAAATGCTTTTAAGCGCATAAAAATCTTCCACTCTTGATTTCTGGCTAAATAAAAGCTGTTGCAATGACATTTCCATGCTGAATAGCATTTTTCTGGGTCAAATATGAAGGCAAACCCACTTTCCTTTCAGTATTTTGCTGCAATTGGCAGAAACAAGCATATGTGCTCATTCGGCCTGAAAATGCTTTTAAGCGCATAAAAACTTACAATGTTGATTTTTGGCTAAATAAAAGCTGTTGTAATGATATTTAAATGCTGAACTGAGTTGTTCTGGGTCAAATATGAGGGCAAACCCACTTTCCTGTCAGTATTTTGCTGCAATTGGCAGAAACAAGCATATTTGCTCATTCGGCCTAAAAAACTTCCACTCTTGATTTCTGGCTAAAAAAAAACTGTTGCAATGATATTTCCATGCTGAACTGAGATGTTCCGGGTCAAATATGAAGGCAAACCCACTTTCCCTTCAGTATTTTGCTGCAATTGGCAGAAACAAGTATATGTGCTCATTCGGCCTGAAAATGCTTTTAAGCGCATAAAAACTTAAACTCCTTATTTCTGGCTAAATAAAAGCGGTTGCAATGATATTTCCATGCTGAACTGAGTTGTTCTGGTTCAAATATGAAGGCAAACCCACTTTCCCTTCAGTATTTTGCTGCAATTGGCAGAAACAAGCATATTTGCTCATTCGGCCTAAAAAACTTCCACTCTTGATTTCTGGCTAAATAAAAGCTGTTGCAATGATATTTCAATGCTGAACTGAGTTGTTCTGTGTCAAATATGAAGGCAAACCCACTTTACCTTCAGTATTTTGCTGCAATTGGCAGAAATCAGCTGATTTGGCCTGAAAATGCTTTTAAGCGCATACAAACTTACACTCTCTCTTTCTGGCTAGATAAAAGCTGTTGCAATGACATTTCCATGCTGAACTGAGTTGTTCTGTATCAAATATGAAGGCAAACCCACTTTCCTGTCAGTATTTTGCTGCAATTGGCAGAAACAAGCATATGTGCTCGTTCGGCCTGAAAATGCTTTTAAGCGCATAAAAATCTTCCACTCTTGATTTCTGGCTAAATAAAAGCTGTTGCAATGACATTTCCATGCTGAATTGCATTTTTCTGGGTCAAATATGAAGGCAAACCCACTTTCCTTTCAGTATTTTGCTACAATTGGCAGAAACAAGCATATGTGCTCATTCGGCCTGAAAATGCTTTTAAGCGCATAAAAACTTACAATCTTGATTTCTGGCTAAATAAAAGGTGTTGCAATGATATTTCCATGCTGAACTGAGTTGTTCTGGGTCAAATATGAAGGCAAACCCACTTTCTCGTCAGTATTTTGCTGCAATTGGCAGAAACAAGCATAAGTGCTCATTCGGCCTGAAAATGCTTTTAAGCGCATAAAAATCTTCCACTCTTGATTTCTGGCTGAATAAAAGCTGTTGCAATGATATTTCCATGCTGAACTGAGTTGTTCTGGGTCAAATATGAAGGCAAACCCACGTTCCCTTCAGTATTTTGCTGCAATTGGCAGAAATCAGCTTATTTGGCCTAAAAATGCTTTTAAGCGCATAAAAATCTTCCACTCTTGATTTCTGGCTAAATAAAAGCTGTTGCAATGACATTTCCATGCTGAATAGCATTTTTCTGGGTCAAATATGAAGGCAAACCCACTTTCCTTTCAGTATTTTGCTGCAATTGGCAGAAACAAGCATATGTGCTCATTCGGCCTGAAAATGCTTTTAAGCGCATAAAAACTTACAATGTTGATTTTTGGCTAAATAAAAGCTGTTGTAATGATATTTAAATGCTGAACTGAGTTGTTCTGGGTCAAATATGGAGGCAAACCCACTTTCCTTTCAGTATCTTGCTGCAATTGGCAGAAACAAGTATATGTGCTCATTCGGCCTGAAAATGCTTTTAAGCGCATAAAAACTTAAACTCCTTATTTCTGGCTAAATAAAAGCTGTTGCAATGATATTTCCATGCTGAACTGAGTTGTTCTGGGTCAAATATGAAGGCAAACCCACTTTCCCTTCAGTATTTTGCTGCAATTGGCAGAAATCAGCTTATTTGGCCTAAAAATGCTTTTAAGCGCATAAAAATCTTCCACTCTTGATTTCTGACTAAATAAAAGCTGTTGCAATGACATTTCCATGCTGAATAGCATTTTTCTGGGTCAAATATGAAGGCAAACCCACTTTCCTTTCAGTATTTTGCTGCAATTGGCAGAAACAAGCATATGTGCTCATTCGGCCTGAAAATGCTTTTAAGCGCATAAAAATCTTCCACTCTTGATTTCTGACTAAATAAAAGCTGTTGCAATGACATTTCCATGCTGAATAGCATTTTTCTGGGTCAAATATGAAGGCAAACCCACTTTCCTTTCAGTATTTTGCTGCAATTGGCAGAAACAAGCATATGTGCTCATTCGGCCTGAAAATGCTTTTAAGCGCATAAAAACTTACAATCTTGATTTCTGGCTAAATAAAAGCTGTTGTAATGATATTTAAATGCTGAACTGAGTTGTTCTGGGTCAAATATGAGGGCAAACCCACTTTCCTGTCAGTATTTTGCTGCAATTGGCAGAAACAAGTATATTTGCTCATTCGGCCTAAAAAACTTCCACTCTTGATTTCTGGCTAAAAAAAAACTGTTGCAATGATATTTCCATGCTGAACTGAGTTGTTCCGGGTCAAATATGAAGGCAAACCCACTTTCCCTTCAGTATTTTGCTGCAATTGGCAAAAACAAGTATATGTGCTCATTCGGCCTGAAAATGCTTTTAAGCGCATAAAAACTTAAACTCCTTATTTCTGGCTAAATAAAAGCGGTTGCAATGATATTTCCATGCTGAACTGAGTTGTTCTGGTTCAAATATGAAGGCAAACCCACTTTCCCTTCAGTATTTTGCTGCAATTGGCAGAAACAAGCATATTTGCTCATTCGGCCTAAAAAACTTCCACTCTTGATTTCTGGCTAAATAAAAGCTGTTGCAATGATATTTCAATGCTGAACTGAGTTGTTCTGTGTCAAATATGAAGGCAAACCCACTTTACCTTCAGTATTTTGCTGCAATTGGCAGAAATCAGCTGATTTGGCCTGAAAATGCTTTTAAGCGCATACAAACTTACACTCTCTCTTTCTGGCTAGATAAAAGCTGTTGCAATGACATTTCCATGCTGAACTGAGTTGTTCTGTATCAAATATGAAGGCAAACCCACTTTCCTGTCAGTATTTTGCTGCAATTGTCAGAAACAAGCATATGTGCTCGTTCGGCCTGAAAATGCTTTTAAGCGCATAAAAATCTTCCACTCTTGATTTCTGGCTAAATAAAAGCTGTTGCAATGACATTTCCATGCTGAATTGCATTTTTCTGGGTCAAATATCAAGGCAAACCCACTTTCCTTTCAGTATTTTGCTACAATTGGCAGAAACAAGCATATGTGCTCATTCGGCCTGAAAATGCTTTTAAGCGCATAAAAACTTACAATCTTGATTTCTGGCTAAATAAAAGCTGTTGCAATGACATTTCCATGCTGAATTGCATTTTTCTGGGTCAAATATCAAGGCAAACCCACTTTCCTTTCAGTATTTTGCTACAATTGGCAGAAACAAGCATATGTGCTCATTCGGCCTGAAAATGCTTTTAAGCGCATAAAAACTTACAATCTTGATTTCTGGCTAAATAAAAGGTGTTGCAATGATATTTCCATGCTGAACTGAGTTGTTCTGGGTCAAATATGAAGGCAAACCCACCTTCCTTTCAGTATTTTGCTGCAATTGGCAGAAACAAGCATATTTGCTCATTCGGCCTAAAAAACTTCCACTCTTGATTTCTGGCTAAATTAAAGGTGTTGCAATGATATTTCCATGCTGAACTGAGTTGTTCTGGGTCAAATATGAAGGCAAACTCACTTTCCCTTCAGTATTTTGCTGAAATTGGCAGAAATCAGCTCATTTGGCCTGAAAATGCTTTTAAGCGCATAAAAACGTACACTCTTGATTTCTGGCTAAATAAAGGCTGTTGCAATGATATTTCAATGCTGAACTGAGTTGTTCTGTGTCAAATATGAAGGCAAACCCACTTTACCTTCAGTATTTTGCTGCAATTGGCAGAAATCAGCTGATTTGGCCTGAAAATTCTTTTAAGCGCATAAAAACTTACCCTCTTGAGTTCTGGCTAAATAAAAGCTGTTGTAATGATATTAAAATGCTGAACTGAGTTGTTCTGGGTCAAATATGAAGGCAAACCCACTTTCCTGTCAGTATTTTGCTGCAATTGGCAGAAACAAGCATATTTGCTCATTCGCCCTA
Organism: Channa argus; assembly: GCF_033026475.1. Lineage (NCBI taxonomy): Eukaryota > Metazoa > Chordata > Actinopteri > Anabantiformes > Channidae > Channa > Channa argus. Next base: position 90,102 of record NW_027125229.1, read on the forward strand.
AAAAAATTCCACTCTTGATTTCTGGCTAAAAAAAAACTGTTGCAATGATATTTCCATGCTGAACTGAGTTGTTCCGGGTCAAATATGAAGGCAAACCCACTTTCCTTTCAGTATTTTGCTACAATTGGCAGAAATCAGCTCATTCGGCCTGAAAATGCTTTTAAGCGCATAAAAACTTACACTCTTGTTTTCTGGCTAAACAAAAGCTGTTGCAATGATATTTCAATGCTGAACTGAGTTGTTCTGGGTCAAATATGAAGGCAAACCCACTTTACCTTCAGTATTTTGCTGCAATTGACAGAAACAAGCATATTTGCTCATTCGGCCAGAAAATGCTTGTAAGCGCATATAAATTTACACTGTTGATTTCTGGCTAAATAAAAGCTGTTGCAATGATATTTCCATGCTGAACTGAGTTGTTCTGGGTCAAATATGAAGGCAAACCCACTTTCCTTTCCGTATTTTGCCACAATTGGCAGAAATCAGCTCATTCGGCCTGAAAATGCTTTTAAGCGCATAAAAACTTAAACTTCTTATTTCTGGCTAAATAAAAGATGTTGCAATGATATTTCCATGCTGAACTGAGTTGTTCTGTATCAAATATGAAGGCAAACCCACTTTCCTTTCAGTATTTTGCTGCAATTGTCAGAAACAAGCATATGTGCTCGTTCGGCCTGAAAATGCTTTTAAGCGCATAAAAACTTACAATCTTGATTTCTGGCTAAATAAAAGCTGTTGTAATGATATTAAAATGCTGAACTGAGTTGTTCTGGGTCAAATATGAAGGCAAACCCACTTTCCTGTCAGTATTTTGCTGCAATTGGCAGAAACAAGCATATTTGCTCATTCGGCCTAAAAAGCTTCCACTCTTGATTTCTGGCTTAAAAAAAACTGTTGCAATGATATTTCCATGCTGAACTGAGTTGTTCCGGGTCAAATATGAAGGCAAACCCACTTTCCCTTCAGTATTTTGCTGCAATTGGCAGAAATCAGCTTATTTGGCCTGAAAATGCTTTAAGCGCATAAAAATCTTCCACTCTTGATTTCTGGCTAAATAAAAGCTGTTGCAATGACATTTCCATGCTGAATTGCATTTTTCTGGGTTAAATATGAAGGCAAACCCACTTTCCTTTCAATATTTTGCTACAATTGGCAGAAACAAGCATATGTGCTCATTCGGCCTGAAAATGCTTTTAAGCGCATAAAAACTTACAATCTTGATTTCTGGCTAAATAAAAGGTGTTGCAATGATATTTCCATGCTGAACTGAGTTGTTCTGGGTCAAATATGAAGGCAAACTCACTTTCCCTTCAGTATTTTGCTGAAATTGGCAGAAATCAGTTCATTTGGCCTGAAAATGCTTTTAAGCGCATAAAAACTTACAATCTTGATTTCTGGCTAAATAAAAGCTGTTGTAATGATATTTAAATGCTGAACTGAGTTGTTCTGGGTCAAATATGAGGGCAAACCCACTTTCCTGTCAGTATTTTGCTGCAATTGGCAGAAACAAGCATATTTGCTCATTCGGCCTAAAAAACTTCCACTCTTGATTTCTGGCTAAAAAAAAACTGTTGCAATGATATTTCCATGCTGAACTGAGATGTTCCGGGTCAAATATGAAGGCAAACCCACTTTCCCTTCAGTATTTTGCTGCAATTGGCAGAAACAAGTATATGTGCTCATTCGGCCTGAAAATGCTTTTAAGCGCATAAAAACTTAAACTCCTTATTTCTGGCTAAATAAAAGCGGTTGCAATGATATTTCCATGCTGAACTGAGTTGTTCTGGTTCAAATATGAAGGCAAACCCACTTTCCCTTCAGTATTTTGCTGCAATTGGCAGAAACAAGCATATTTGCTAATTCGGCCTAAAAAACTTCCACTCTTGATTTATGGCTAAATAAATGCTGTTGCAATGATATTTCCATGCTGAACTGAGTTGTTCTGGGTCAAATATGAAGGCAAACCCACTTTACCTTCAGTATTTTGCTGCAATTGGCAGAAATCAGCTGATTTGGCCTGAAAATGCTTTTAAGCGCATACAAACTTACACTCTCTCTTTCTGGCTAGATAAAAGCTGTTGCAATGACATTTCCATGCTGAACTGAGTTGTTCTGTATCAAATATGAAGGCAAACCCACTTTCCTGTCAGTATTTTGCTGCAATTGTCAGAAACAAGCATATGTGCTCGTTCGGCCTGAAAATGCTTTTAATTCAATTCAATTCAACTTTATTTATATAGCGCCAATTCACAACAAAGTCATCTCAGGGCACTTTACAGAATAAAGTCAAGATTATAAAGATATATAAAGAGAACCCAACAATTCCCCCTGGAGCAAGCCATAGGCAACAGTGGAGAGGAAAAACTCCCTTTAACGGAAGAAACCTCCAGCAGAACCAGGCTCAGGGTGGACGGCCATCTGCCTCGACCGGTTGGGGTGAGTGGAAAGGGGAGAGAGAAAAGAACAGAGCAATAAAAAGCAATAACAAAACATCGGGCAGATTGGTAGGACCAGTAGCTGCACGCTGGAAGACACACAGCTTCAAAGCCGGGGGACACCTGCAGAAAGGGACAGAGAGAGGGGGACAGAGGAGGACAAAGACAACTACGGGAGAGAACACACAGAGTTAATGACATACAGTGGTGAGAATTGCGGGGTGAGAGGAGAGGAGAGATGGTCAAGAGGAGGAAAGGAGCTCAGTGCATTGGGGGGTGGGTCCCCCAGCAGTCTAAGCCTATGGCAGCATAACTATAACTAACTATATGCTTTATTAAAGAGGAAGGTTTTAAGCTTAGACTTAAAAGTAGAGAGGGTGTCTGCTTCCCGAATCTGAACTGGGAGCTGGTTCCACAAGAGAGGAGCTTGATAGCTAAAGGCTCTACCTCCCATTCTACTTTTGGAAATTCTGGGAACCACAAGTAGGCCTGCATTCTGAGAGCGAAGTGGTCTACTGGGATGATATGGTGCTATGAGGTCTTCTATATATGATGGAGCCTGACCATTCAGAGCTTTATATGTAAGAAGCAGGGTTTTAAATTCTATTCTAAATTTAATGGGAAGCCAATGGAGAGAAGCTAGTGAAGGTGAATTATGATCTCTCTTGCTAGTTCCAGTCAGCACTCTTGCTGCAGCATTTTGGATTAATTGCAGGCTCTTTAGGGAGTTACTGGGGCATCCTGAAAGTAGGGAATTACAGTAGTCCAACCTAGAAGTAACAAATGCATGGACCAGTTTTTCGGCATCACTTTGAGACAGTATGCTCCTAATTTTGGCAATGTTCCGTAGGTGGAAGAAGGCTGTTCTAGAGATTTGTTTTATATGTGACTTAAAGGACAGATCCTGATCAAAAATAACTCCAAGGTTCCTTGCAGTAGTACTGGAGGCCAGACTTATGCCATCTAGGGTAACAATATGGTTGGACATCATATCTCTGATATTTTTGGGCACAAATACTATGACTTCAGTTTTGTCTGAGTTTAAAAGTAAAAAATTGTGGGACATCCAGGCCTTTATGTCTTGTAGGCATGCTTGAAGCTTTATTAACTGATTATTTTCATCTGGTTCCATAGATAAATATAGCTGGGTATCATCAGCATAACAGTGGAAATTTATGGAGTGTTTTCTAATAATGTTGCCTAAAGGAGACATATATAAAGTAAAAAGTATTGGTCCTAACACAGAGCCTTGTGGAACTCCATAGCTAACCTTTGTGTGCATGGAGGATTCATCATTAACATGAACAAATTGAAATCTATCAGACAGATAGGATTTAAACCAACCTAGTGCAGTTCCTGTAATTCCAATTTCATGTTCCAGTCTCTGTAATAAAATGTTATGATCAATGGTATCAAATGCGGCACTAAGATCTAACAGAACAAGTATAGAGATGAGTCCAGTATCTGAGGCCATGAGAAGATCGTTGGTGACTTTTACCAGTGCTGTTTCTGTACTATGATGAACTCTAAATCCTGACTGAAACTCTTCATACAAATTATTCCTATGGAGGTGATCACATAATTGTTTTGCGACTACTTTTTCAATTATTTTAGAAATAAAGGGGAGATTAGATATTGGTCTGTAATTGGCTAAAACACCTGGGTCAAGACAGGGTTTTTTAAGTAATGGTTTAATTACAGCTACCTTATAGGCCTGTGGTACATAGCCTGTTTCTAAAGATAGATTGATGATATCTAATATGAACGTATCTATTAAGGGTAAAGCTTCCTTGAGCAGCTTAATTGGAATAGGGTCTAGCAGACAGGTTGTTGGTTTAGATGAGGTAATAATTGAAGTTAGCTCAGAGAGATCTATGGGTAAAAAGCAGTCTAACAGGGAGTGGGGCCTTATCCATGATTCTAGCACTGCTGTACATGAAGATCTATCTGTAATTTTTGGGGGGAGGATCTGGTGAATACTTTCTCTAATAGCTACAATTTTATTCATAAAGAAGGTCATGAAGTCATTGCTGCTCAAAGTTAAGGGAATAGTAGGCTCAACAGAACTATGGCTCTTAGTCAGCCTGGCTACAGTGCTGAACAGAAACCGGGGGTTGTTCTTGTTTTCTTCTATTAATGATGAATAATATGCTGTTCTGGCATCACTGAGAGCTTTTTTGTACGTTTTTAAACTATTTTTCCAGGCTAAATGAGATTCTTCTAACTTTCTGGAACGCCACTTCCTTTCTAACTTTCGTGTTTCCTGTTTTAAGTTGCGTGTTTGTGAACTATACCATGGAGATCGCCTCTGCTGATTTACTGCCTTCTTTTTTAGAGGGGCAACACTATCGAGTATTGTACGTAGTGAGGCTGCAGAATTGTCAACAAGATAATCTACTTGTGCAGGAGTAACATTAAGGAGACTACTTCCCATTGTATTAACATATGGTGAAGCAAATGATGAAGAAATAATTTCTTTAAATTTGTTGACAGCTTTTTCACTTAAGCATCTGCTATAGTGGAATTTTTCCCTAACTGCTATATAGTCCGTTATTGTAAATTCAAATGTTATTAAAAAATGGTCAGACAGAAGAGAGTTGTGAGGACATATTGTTAAATTATCTGTTTCAATTCCATACGTAAGGACAAGGTCTAACGTGTGACTAAAACAGTGAGTGGGTTTATTTACATTTTGGGAAAAACCAATTGAATCTAATAATGAATTAAACGCAGTGCTCAGGCAGTTACTGTCAGCATCTACATGAATGTTAAAGTCACCCACTATAATGACTTTATCTGTACTAAGCACTAAATCAGCTAGAAAATCAGAAAATTCAATCAAAAACTCTGAATAAGGGACTGGAGGACGGTACACGATAACAAATAATAGTGGTTTTTGAGTTTTCCAGTTTGGGTGTGAAAGGCTAAGAGTAAGGCTCTCAAATGAGTTATAACTATGTTTAGGTCTAGGGTTTATTGATAAGCTACAATGGAAGATTGCTGCAACTCCTCCACCTCGGCCTGTGCTTCTAGGAACATGATAATTATTATGACTTGGGGGGGTTGACTCATTTAGACTGACATATTCTTCCTGCTGCAACCAAGTTTCAGTGAGACAAAATAAATCGAATTGATGATCGCTTATTAAGTCATTTACTACTACTAGAGATTTAGAAGAGAGAGATCTGATATTTAATAATCCACATTTAATAGTTTTGGGGTTTTGTTCTGTAAGAGGAGTAGTCTTAACTTTTATTAGGTTATTATGATTAACTCCTCTTGTTGTCATATTTACTTTATGTAATTTAGGTCGGGGAACAGACACAGTCTCTATAGGTATGTGGGAGTTGTGGGGGGGTGACGGTTGTAAGGATACTGCAGAGAGGCGTGTAGGACAGGATCTCTGCATCCTAGGCTCAACTCTGGATTGTCATACTTTTGGTTGTCTAATAAAACCAGCCATATTTCTGGATAAGAAAGCTGCACCATCTAAAGTAGGATGGATGCCATCTCTCCTAATCAGCCTAGGTTTTCCCCAAAAACGTTTCCAATTGTCTATGTAGCCCACATCGTTTGCTGGACACCACCTAGACAGCCAGCGGTTGAATGACGACATGCGGGTGTACATGTCATCACTGGTCAGATTTGGCAGGGGACCAGAGAAAATTACGGAGTCCGACATTGTTTTTGCAAAGTTACACACCGATTCAACATTCATTTTAGTGACCTCCGATTTACGTAATCGGGCGTCATTAACTCCCACGTGAATAATAATATTACTGTATTTACGTTTATCCTTAGCCAGGAGTTTCAAATATGATTCAACGTCGCCCGCTCTGGCCCCAGGAAGACATTTGACTACGGCCGCTGGAGTCTCTAACTTCACGTTTCTGACTATGGAGCTGCCAATTACCAGAGTTGGTTTCTCAGCGGGTGTGTCGCTGAGTGGGGAAAATCGATTAGAAACATGAACCGACTGGAGGTGAACCTCGGGCGTCTGTTTAGCATTAGATCTCTTACGAACCGTCACCCAGCCGGACTGGCTTCCCGGCTGCTCGGGAACTGCCGGGGGACAGCTAGCAGGGGCTACGCTAGGTCGGCCCGCACCAGCTACCGGGGCCTGACTAGCGGAGTTGTTTTCCATGGTGCGGAGCCGTGCTTCCAATTCCGTGAGCCTCGCCTCCAAAGCTGCAAAAACCTTACACTTATTACATATACCATTATCACTAAAGGAGGCAGAGGAAAAACTGAACATGAGACACACCGAGCAAGTGAGAGAAGGAGAGACAGAGGGAGACAGAGAAGCCATTGCTAATGTTTAACTGCTAAGCTAGCGAAGCTAATATAAGTGAAATGTGGAATTTGTAAACTTTAGCTGGTTATGTTTTGCAAAAGCAGGTGCTTGTGCAATACAAGCGTATGTTACGACTAAGTATTAATTCTTGTGTGAAGAAATCACTTATTTAAGTAAAAATAACAGCTACAATTAATCAATAAACAGTCTTTCGGTAGAAACCCAAGAGTGTGCAGAAACAGGAAGTGACGCAATACGCTTACCGCAAATCTGGATGGTCCACAATTGCATTCTCCATTATCATGTAACCGACAGCTGAAGCGCATAAAAACTTACAATCTTGATTTCTGGCTAAATAAAACCTGTTGTAATGATATTAAAATGCTGAACTGAGTTGTTCTGGGTCAAATATGAAGGCAAACCCACTTTCCTGTCAGTATTTTGCTGCAATTGGCAGAAACAAGCATATTTGCTCATTCGGCCTAAAAAACTTCCACTCTTGATTTCTGGCTAAAAAAAAACTGTTGCAATGATATTTCCATGCTGAACTGAGTTGTTCCGATTAAATATGAAGGCAAACCCACTTTCCCTTCAGTATTTTGCTGCAATTGGCAGAAATCAGCTTATTTGGCCTGAAAATGCTTTTAAGCGCATAAAAATCTTCCACTCTTGATTTCTGGCTAAATAAAAGCTGTTGCAATGACATTTCCATGCTGAATTGCATTTTTCTGGGTCAAATATGAAGGCAAACCCACTTTCCTTTCAGTATTTTGCTACAATTGGCAGAAACAAGCATATGTGCTCATTCGGCCTGAAAATGCTTTTAAGCGCATAAAAACTTACAATCTTGATTTCTGGCTAAATAAAAGGTGTTGCAATGATATTTCCATGCTGAACTGAGTTGTTCTGGGTCAAATATGAAGGCAAACCCACCTTCCTTTCAGTATTTTGCTGCAATTGGCAGAAACAAGCATATTTGCTCATTCGGCCTAAAAAATTTCCACTCTTGATTTCTGGCTAAATAAAAGGTGTTGCAATGATATTTCCATGCTGAACTGAGTTGTTCTGGGTCAAATATGAAGGCAAACTCACTTTCCCTTCAGTATTTTGCTGAAATTGGAAGAAATCAGCTCATTTGGCCTGAAAATGCTTTTAAGCGCATAAAAACGTACACTCTTGATTTCTGGCTAAATAAAAGCTGTTGCAATGATATTTCAATGCTGAACTGAGTTGTTCTGTGTCAAATATGAAGGCAAACCCACTTTACCTTCAATATTGTGCTGCAATTGGCAGAAATCAGCTGATTTGGCCTGAAAATGCTTTTAAGCGCATAAAAACTTACCCTCTTGAGTTCTGGCTAAATAAAAGCTGTTGTAATGATATTTAAATGCTGAACTGAGTTGTTCTGGGTCAAATATGAAGGCAAACCCACTTTCCCTTCAGTATTTTGCTGCAATTGGCAGAAATCAGCTTATTTGGCCTGAAAATGCTTTTAAGCGTATAAAAATCTTCCACTCTTGATTTCTGGCTAAATAAAAGCTGTGGCAATGATATTTCCATGCTGAACTGAGTTGTTCTGGGTCAAATATGAAGGCAAACCCACTTTCCCTTCAGTATTTTGCTGCAATTGGCAGAAATCAGCTTATTTGGCCTGAAAATGCTTTTAAGCGCATAAAAATCTTCCACTCTTGATTTCTGGCTGAATAAAAGCTGTTGCAATGATATTTCCATGCTGAACTGAGTTGTTCTGGGTCAAATATGAAGGCAAACCCACTTTCCCTTCAGTATTTTGCTGCAATTGGCAGAAATCAGCTTATTTGGACTAAAAATGCTTTTAAGCGCATAAAAATCTTCCACTCTTGATTTCTGGCTAAATAAAAGCTGTTGCAATGACATTTCCATGCTGAATAGCATTTTTCTGGGTCAAATATGAAGGCAAACCCACTTTCCTTTCAGTATTTTGCTGCAATTGGCAGAAACAAGCATATGTGCTCATTCGGCCTGAAAATGCTTTTAAGCGCATAAAAACTTACAATCTTGATTTCTGGCTAAATAAAAGCTGTTGTAATGATATTTAAATGCTGAACTGAGTTGTTCTGGGTCAAATATGAGGGCAAACCCACTTTCCTGTCAGTATTTTGCTGCAATTGGCAGAAACAAGCATATTTGCTCATTCGGCCTAAAAAACTTCCACTCTTGATTTCTGGCTAAATAAAAGGTGTTGCAATGATATTTCCATGCTGAACTGAGTTGTTCTGGGTCAAATATGAAGGCAAACCCACCTTCCTTTCAGTATTTTGCTGCAATTGGCAGAAACAAGCATATTTGCTCATTCGGCCTAAAAAACTTCCACTCTTGATTTCTGGCTAAATAAAAGGTGTTGCAATGATATTTCCATGCTAAACTGAGTTGTTCTGGGTCAAATATGAAGGCAAACCCACTTTCCCTTCAGTATTTTGCTACAATTGGTAGAAATCAGCTCATTCGGCCTGAAAATGGTTTTAAGCGCATAAAAACTTAAACTCCTTATTTCTGGCTAAATAAAAGATGTTGCAATGATATTTCCATGCTGAACTGATTTGGTATGCGTCAAATATGAAGACAAACCCACTTTCCTTTCCGTAGTTTGCTACAATTGGCAGAAATCAGCTCATTTGGCCTGAAAATGCTTTTAGGCGCATAAAAACTTAAACTCCTTATTTCTGGCTAAATAAAAGATGTTGCAATGATATTTCCATGCTGAACTGAGTTGTTCTGGGTCAAATATTAAGGCAAACCGACTTTCCTTTCAGTATTTTGCTGCAATTGGCAGAAACAAGCATATGTGCTCATTTGGCCTGAAAATGCTTTTAAGCGCATAAAAACTTACAATCTTGATTTCTGGCTAAATAAAAGCTGTTGTAATGATATTTAAATTATGAACTGAGTTGTTCTGGGTCAAATATGAAGGCAAGCCCACTTTCCTTTCAGTATTTTGCTACAATTGGCATAAATCAGCTTATTTCGCCTGAAAATGCTTTTAAGCGCATAAAAATCTTCCACTCTTGATTTCTGGCTAAAAAAAAAGCTGTTGCAATGACATTTCCATGCTGAATTGAGTTGTTCTGGTTCAAATATGAAGGCAAACCCACTTTCCTTTCAGTATTTTCCTTCAATTGGCAGAAATCAGCTCATTCGGCCTGAAAATGCTTTTAAGCGCATAAAAACTTACACTCTTGATTGCTGGCTAAATAAAAGCTGTTGCAATGATATTTAAATGCTGAACTGAGTTGTTCTGGGTCAAATATCAAGGCAAACCCATTTTCCTTTCAGTATTTTGCTGCAATTGGCAGAAACAAGCATATTTGCTCATTTGGCCTGAAAAACTTCCACTCTTTATTTCTGGCTAAATTAAAGCTGTTGCAATGATATCTCAATGCTGAACTGAGTTGTTATGCATCAAATATGAAGGCAAACCCACTTTCCCTTCAGTATTTTGCTGCAATTGGCAGAAATCAGCTTATTTGGCCTGAAAATGCTTTTAAGCGCATAAAAACTTAAACTCCTTATTTCTGGCTAAATAAAAGATGTTGCAATGACATTTCCATGCTGAACTGAGTTGTTCTGGGTCAAATATGAAGGCAAGCCCACTTTCCTTTCAGTATTTTGCTACAATTGGCATAAATCAGCTCATTCGGCCTGAAAATGCTTTTAAGCGCATAAGAACTTACACTCTTGATTTCTGGCTAAATAAAAGCTTTTGCAATAATATTTAAATGCTGAACTGAGTTGTTCTGGGTCAAAGATGAAGGCAAACCCACTTTCCCTTCAGTATTTTGCTGCAATTGGCAGAAATCAGCTCATTTGGCCTGAAAATGCTTTTAAGCGCATAAAAACTTACAATCTTCATTTCTGGCTAAATAAAAGCTGTTGCAATAATATTTCCATGCTGAACTGAGTTGTTCTGGGTCAAATATGAAGGCAAACCCATTTTCCTTTCAGTATTTTGCTGCAATTGGCAGAAACAAGCATATTTGCTCATTCGGCCTGAAAAACTTCCACTCTTTATTTCTGGCTAAATTAAAGCTGTTGCAATGATATTTCCATGCTGAACTGAGTTGTTCTGGGTCAAATATTAAGGCAAACCCACTTTCTTTTCAGTATTTTGCTGCAATTGGCAGAAACAAGCATATGTGCTCATTCGGCCTGAAAATGCTTTTAAGCGCATAAAAACTTACAATCTTGATTTCTGGCTAAATAAAAGCTGTTGTAATGATATTTAAATGCTTAACTTAGTTGTTCTGGGTCAAATATGAAGGCAAACCCACTTTCCTTTCAGTATTTTGCTACAATTGGCAGAAATCAGCTCATTCGGCCTGAAAATACGTTTAAGCGCATAAAAGCTTAAACTCCTTATTTCTGGCTAAATAAAAAATGTTGCAATGATATTTCCATGCTGAACTGAGTTGTTCTGGGTCAAATATGAAGGCAAGCCCACTTTCCTTTCAGTATTTTGCTACAAATGGCATAAATCAGCTCATTCGGCCTTAAAATGCTTTTAAGCGTATAAAAACTTACACTCTTGATTTCTGGCTAAATAAAAGCTTTTGCAATAATATTTAAATGCTGAACTGAGTTGTTCTGGGTTAAAGATGAAGGCAAACCCACTTTCCCTTCAGTATTTTGCTGCAATTGGCAGAAATCAGCTCATTTGGCCTGAAAATGCTTTTAAGCGCATAAAAACTTCCACTCTTGATTTCTGGCTAAATAAAAGCTGTTGCAATGATATTTCCATGCTGAATTGAGTTGTTCTGGGTCAAATATGAAGGCAAACCCACTTTCCCTTCAGTATTTTGCTGCAATTGGCAGAAATCAGCTCATTTGGCCTGAAAATGCTTTTAAGCGCATAAAAACTTACAATCTTCAATTCTGGCTAAATAAAAGCTGTTGCAATAATATTTCCATGCTGAACTGAGTTGTTCTGGGTCAAATATGAAGGCAAACCCATTTTCCTTTCAGTATTTTGCTGCAATTGGCAGAAACAAGCATATTTGCTCATTTGGCCTGAAAAACTTCCACTCTTTATTTCTGGCTACATTAAAGCTGTTGCAATGATATCTCAATGCTGAACTGAGTTGTTCTGGGTCAAATATGAAGGCAAACCCACTTTCCTTTCAGTATTTTGCTACAATTGGCAGAAATCAGCTCATTCGGCCTGAAAATGCTTTTAAGCGCATAAAAACTTACACTCTTGTTTTCTGGCTAAACAAAAGCTGTTGCAATGATATTTCAATGCTGAACTGAGTTGTTCTGGGTCAAATATGAAGGCAAACCCACTTTACCTTCAGTATTTTGCTGCAATTGACAGAAACAAGCATATTTGCTCATTCGGCCAGAAAATGCTTGTAAGCGCATATAAATTTACACTCTTGATTTTTGGCTAAATAAAAGCTGTTGCAATGATATTTCCATGCTGAACTGAGTTGTTCTGGGTCAAATATGAAGGCAAACCCACTTTCCTTTCCGTATTTTGCCACAATTGGCAGAAATCAGCTCATTCGGCCTGAAAATGCTTTTAAGCGCATAAAAACTTAAACTCCTTATTTCTGGCTAAATAAAAGATGTTGCAATGATATTTCCATGCTGAACTGAGTTGTTCTGGGTCAAATATTAAGGCAAACCCACTTTCCTTTCAGTATTTTGCTGCAATTGGCAGAAACAAGCATATGTGCTCATTCGGCCTGAAAATGCTTTTAAGCGCATAAAAACTTACAATCTTGATATCTGGCTAAATAAAAGCTGTTGTAATGATATTTAAATGCTTAACTGAATTGTTCTGGGTCAAATATGAAGGCAAACCCACTTTCCTTTCCGTATTTTGCTACAATTGGCAGAAATCAGCTCATTCGGCCTGAAAATACGTTTAAGCGCATAAAAGCTTAAACTCCTTATTTCTGGCTAAATAAAAGATGTTGCAATGATATTTCCATGCTGAACTGAGTTGTTCTGGGTCAAATATGAAGGTAAACCCACTTTCCCTTTAGTATTTTGCAACAATTGGCAGAAACAAGCATATTTGTTTATTCGGCCGAAAAATGCTTTTAAGCGCATAAAAACTTACACTCTTGATTTCTGGCTAAATTAAAGCTGTTGCAATGATATTTCCATGCTGAATTGAGTTGTTCTGGGTCAAATATGAAGGCAAACCCACTTTCCTTTCAGTATTTTGCTACAATTGGCAGAAATCAGCTTATTTCGCCTGAAAATGCTTTTAAGCGCATAAAAATCTTCCACTCTTGATTTCTGGCTAAAAAAAAAGCTGTTGCAATGACATTTCCATGCTGAATTGAGTTGTTCTGGTTCAAATATGAAGGCAAACCCACTTTCCTTTCAGTATTTTCCTTCAATTGGCAGAAATCAGCTCATTCGGCCTGAAAATGCTTTTAAGCGCATAAAAACTTACACTCTTGATTGCTGGCTAAATAAAAGCTGTTGCAATGATATTTAAATGCTGAACTGAGTTGTTCTGGGTCAAATATCAAGGCAAACCCATTTTCCTTTCAGTATTTTGCTGCAATTGGCAGAAACAAGCATATTTGCTCATTTGGCCTGAAAAACTTCCACTCTTTATTTCTGGCTAAATTAAAGCTGTTGCAATGATATCTCAATGCTGAACTGAGTTGTTATGCATCAAATATGAAGGCAAACCCACTTTCCTTTCCGTATTTTGCTACAATTGGCAGAAATCAGCTCATTCGGCCTGAAAATGCTTTTAAGCGTATAAAAACTTAAACTCCTTATTTCTGGCTAAATAAAAGATGTTGCAATGATATTTCCATGCTGACCTGAGTTGTTCTGGGTCAAATATTAAGGCAAGCCCACTTTCCTTTCAGTATTTTGCTGCAATTGGCAGAAACAAGCATAAGTGCTCATTCGGCCTGAAAATGCTTTTAAGCGCATAAAAACATACAATCTTGATTTCTGACTAAATAAAAGCTGTTGAAATGATATTTTCATGCTGAACTGAGTTGTTCTGGGTCAAATATGAAGGCAAACCCACTTTCCCTTCAGTATTTTGCTACAATTGGCAGAAATCAGCTCATTCGGCCTGACAATGGTTTTAAGCGCATATAAATTTCCACTCTTGATTTCTGGCTAAATAAAAGCTGTTGCAATGATATTTCCATGCTAAACTGAGTTGTTCTGGGTCAAATATGAAGGCAAACCCACTTTCCCTTCAGTATTTTGCTACAATTGGCAGAAATCAGCTCATTCGGCCTGAAAATTGTTTTAAGCGCATAAAAACTTAAACTCCTTATTTCTGGCTAAATAAAAGATGTTGCAATGATATTTCCATGCTGAACTGAGTTGTTCTGGGTCAAATATTAAGGCAAACCAACTTTCCTTTCAGTATTTTGCTGCAATTGGCAGAAACAAGCATATGTGCTCATTCGGCCTGAAAATGCTTTTAAGCGCATAAAAACTTACAATCTTGATTTCTAGCTAAATAAAAGCTGTTGCAATGATATTTCCATGCTGAACTGAGTTGTTCTGGGTCAAATATGAAGGCAAACCCACTTTCCCTTCAGTATTTTGCTACAATTGGCAGAAATCAGCTCATTCGGCCTGACAATGGTTTTAAGCGCATATAAATTTCCACTCTTGATTTCTGGCTAAATAAAAGCTGTTGCAATGATATTTCCATGCTAAACTGAGTTGTTCTGGGTCAAATATGAAGGCAAACCCACTTTCCCTTCAGTATTTTGCTACAATTGGCAGAAATCAGCTCATTCGGCCTGAAAATGGTTTTAAGCGCATAAAAACTTAAACTCCTTATTTCTGGCTAAATAAAAGATGTTGCAATGATATTTCCATGCTGAACTGATTTGGTATGCGTCAAATATGAAGACAAACCCACTTTCCTTTCCGTAGTTTGCTACAATTGGCAGAAATCAGCTCATTTGGCCTGAAAATGCTTTTAGGCGCATAAAAACTTAAACTCCTTATTTCTGGCTAAATAAAAGATGTTGCAATGATATTTCCATGCTGAACTGATTTGGTATGCGTCAAATATGAAGACAAACCCACTTTCCTTTCCGTATTTTGCCACAATTGGCAGAAATCAGCTCATTCGGCCTGAAATTGCTTTTAAGCGCATAAAAACTTACAATCTTGATTTCTGACTAAATAAAAGCTGTTGCAATGATATTTTCATGCTGAACTGAGTTGTTCTGGGTCAAATATTAAGGCAAACCCATTTTCCTTTCAGTATTTTGCTGCAATTGGCAGAAACAAGCATATTTGCTCATTCGGCCTGAAAAACTTCCACTCTTTAATTCTGGCTAAATTAAATCAATGCTGAACTGAGTTGTTCTGGGTCAAATATGAAGGCAAAGCCACTTTCCTTTTTAGTATTTTGCTACAATTGGCAGAAATCAGCTCATTCGGCCTGAAAATGCTTTTAAACGCATAAAAACGTACACTCTTGTTTTCTGGCTAAACAAAAGCTGTTGCAATGATATTTCAATGCTGAACTGAGTTGTTCTGGGTCAAATATGAAGGCAAACCCACTTTACCTTCAGTATTTTACTGCAATTGACAGAAACAAGCATATTTGCTCATTCGGCCAGAAAATGCTTGTAAGCGCATATAAATTTACACTCTTGATTTCTGGCTAAATAAAAGCTGTTGCAATGATATTTCCATGCTGAACTGAGTTGTTCTGGGTCAAATATGAAGGCAAACCCACTTTCCTTTCCGTATTTTGCCACAATTGGCAGAAATCAGCTCATTCGGCCTGAAAATGCTTTTAAGCGCATAAAAACTTAAACTCCTTATTTCTGGCTAAATAAAAGATGTTGCAATGATATTTCCATGCTGAACTGAGTTGTTCTGGGTCAAATATGAAGGCAAACCCACTTTCCCTTTAGTATTTTGCGACAATTGGCAGAAACAAGCATATTTGTTTATTCGACTGAAAAATGCTTTTAAGCGCATAAAAACTTACACTCTTGATTTCTGGCTAAATTAAAGCTGTTGCAATGATATTTCCATGCTGAATTGAGTTGTTCTGGGTCAAATATGAAGGCAAACCCACTTTCCTTTCAGTATTTTGCTACAATTGGCAGAAATCAGCTTATTTCGCCTGAAAATGCTTTTAAGCGCATAAAAATCTTCCACTCTTGATTTCTGGCTAAAAAAAAAGCTGTTGCAATGACATTTCCATGCTGAATTGAGTTGTTCTGGTTCAAATATGAAGGCAAACCCACTTTCCTTTCAGTATTTTCCTTCAATTGGCAGAAATCAGCTCATTCGGCCTGAAAATGCTTTTAAGCGCATAAAAACTTACACTCTTGATTGCTGGCTAAATAAAAGCTGTTGCAATGATATTTAAATGCTGAACTGAGTTGTTCTGGGTCAAATATCAAGGCAAACCCATTTTCCTTTCAGTATTTTGCTGCAATTGGCAGAAACAAGCATATTTGCTCATTTGGCCTGAAAAACTTCCACTCTTTATTTCTGAGTAAATTAAAGCTGTTGCAATGATATCTCAATGCTGAACTGAGTTGTTATGCATCAAATATGAAGGCAAACCCACTTTCCTTTCCGTATTTTGCTACAATTGGCAGAAATCAGCTCATTCGGCCTGAAAATGCTTTTAAGCGTATAAAAACTTAAACTCCTTATTTCTGGCTAAATAAAAGATGTTGCAATGATATTTCCATGCTGACCTGAGTTGTTCTGGGTCAAATATTAAGGCAAGCCCACTTTCCTTTCAGTATTTTGCTGCAATTGGCAGAAACAAGCATAAGTGCTCATTCGGCCTGAAAATGCTTTTAAGCGCATAAAAACTTACAATCTTGATTTCTGACTAAATAAAAGCTGTTGCAATGATATTTTCATGCTGAACTGAGTTGTTCTGGGTCAAATATGAAGGCAAACCCACTTTCCCTTCAGTATTTTGCGACAATTGGCAGAAACAAGCATATTTGTTCATTCGGCCGAAAAATGCTTTTAAGCGCATAAAAACTTACACTCTTGATTTCTGGCTAAATAAAAGCTGTTGCAATGATATTTCCATGCTGAACTGAGTTGTTCTGGGTCAAATATGAAGGCAAACCCACTTTCCCTTCAGTATTTTGCAACAATTGGCAGAAATCAGCTCATTCGGCCTGACAATGGTTTTAAGCGCATATAAATTTCCACTCTTGATTTCTGGCTAAATAAAAGCTGTTGCAATGATATTTCCATGCTAAACTGAGTTGTTCTGGGTCAAATATGAAGGCAAACCCACTTTCCCTTCAGTATTTTGCTACAATTGGCAGAAATCAGCTCATTCGGCCTGAAAATGCGTTTAAGCGCAAAAAAACTTAAACTCCTTATTTCTGGCTAAATAAAAGATGTTGCAATGATATTTCCATGCTGAACTGAGTTGTTCTGGGTCAAATATGAAGGCAAACCCACTTTCTCGTCAGTATTTTGCTACAATTGGCAGAAATCAGCTCATTCGGCCTGAAATTGCTTTTAAGCGCATAAAAACTTACAATCTTGATTTCTGACTAAATAAAAGCTGTTGCAATGATATTTTCATGCTGAACTGAGTTGTTCTGGGTCAAATATGAAGGCAAACCCACTTTCCCTTCAGTATTTTGCGACAATTGGCAGAAACAAGCATATTTGTTCATTCGACCGAAAAATGCTTTTAAGCGCATAAAAACTTACACTCTTGATTGCTGACTAAATAAAAGCTGTTACAATGATATTTCCATGCTGAACTGAGTTGTTCTGGGTCAAATATGAAGGCAAACCCACTTTCCTTTCCGTATTTTGCTACAATTGGCAGAAATCAGCTCATTCGGCCTGAAAATGGTTTTAAGCGCATAAAAACTTCCACTCTTGATTTCTGGCTAAATAAAAGCTGTTGCAATGATATTTCCATGCTGAACTGAGTTGTTCTGGGTCAAATATGAAGGCAAACCCACTTTCCCTTCAGTATTTTGCTGCAATTGGCAGAAACAAGCACATTTGCTCATTCGGCCTAAAAAACTTCCACTCTTGATTTCTGGCTAAATAAAAGCTGTTGCAATAATATTTCCATGCTGAACTGAGTTGTTCTGGGTCAAATATGAAGGCAAACCCACTTTCCTTTCAATATTTTGCTGCAATTGGCAGAAACAAGCATATTTGCTCATTCGGCCTGAAAATGCTTTTAAGCGCATAAAAACTAACACTCTTGATTTCTGGCTAAATAAAAGCTGTTGCAATGATATTTCCATGCTGAACTGAGTTGTTCTGGGTCAAATATGAAGGCAAACCCACTTTCCCTTCAGTATTTTGCTGCAATTGGCAGAAATCAGCTTATTTGGCCTAAAAATGCTTTTAAGCGCATAAAAATCTTCCACTCTTGATTTCTGGCTAAATAAAAGCTGTTGCAATGACATTTCCATGCTGAATAGCATTTTTCTGGGTCAAATATGAAGGCAAACCCACTTTCCTTTCAGTATTTTGCTGCAATTGGCAGAAACAAGCATATGTGCTCATTCGGCCTGAAAATGCTTTTAAGCGCATAAAAACTTACAATGTTGATTTTTGGCTAAATAAAAGCTGTTGTAATGATATTTAAATGCTGAACTGAGTTGTTCTGGGTCAAATATGAGGGCAAACCCACTTTCCTGTCAGTATTTTGCTGCAATTGGCAGAAACAAGCATATTTGCTCATTCGGCCTAAAAAACTTCCACTCTTGATTTCTGGCTAAATAAAAGGTGTTGCAATGATATTTCCATGCTGAACTGAGTTGTTCTGGGTCAAATATGAAGGCAAACCCACCTTCCTTTCAGTATTTTGCTGCAATTGGCAGAAACAAGCATATTTGCTCATTCGGCCTAAAAAACTTCCACTCTTGATTTCTGGCTAAATAAAAGGTGTTGCAATGATATTTCCATGCTGAACTGAGTTGTTCTGGGTCAAATATGAAGGCAAACTCACTTTCCCTTCAGTATTTTGCTGAAATTGGCAGAAATCAGCTCATTCGGCCTGAAAATGCTTTTAAGCGCATAAAAACTTACAATGTTGATTTTTGGCTAAATAAAAGCTGTTGTAATGATATTTAAATGCTGAACTGAGTTGTTCTGGGTCAAATATGAGGGCAAACCCACTTTCCTGTCAGTATTTTGCTGCAATTGGCAGAAACAAGCATATTTGCTCATTCGGCCTAAAAAACTTCCACTCTTGATTTCTGGCTAAAAAAAAACTGTTGCAATGATATTTCCATGCTGAACTGAGATGTTCCGGGTCAAATATGAAGGCAAACCCACTTTCCCTTCAGTATTTTGCTGCAATTGGCAGAAACAAGTATATGTGCTCATTCGGCCTGAAAATGCTTTTAAGCGCATAAAAACTTAAACTCCTTATTTCTGGCTAAATAAAAGCGGTTGCAATGATATTTCCATGCTGAACTGAGTTGTTCTGGTTCAAATATGAAGGCAAACCCACTTTCCCTTCAGTATTTTGCTGCAATTGGCAGAAACAAGCATATTTGCTCATTCGGCCTAAAAAACTTCCACTCTTGATTTCTGGCTAAATAAAAGCTGTTGCAATGATATTTCAATGCTGAACTGAGTTGTTCTGTGTCAAATATGAAGGCAAACCCACTTTACCTTCAGTATTTTGCTGCAATTGGCAGAAATCAGCTGATTTGGCCTGAAAATGCTTTTAAGCGCATACAAACTTACACTCTCTCTTTCTGGCTAGATAAAAGCTGTTGCAATGACATTTCCATGCTGAACTGAGTTGTTCTGTATCAAATATGAAGGCAAACCCACTTTCCTGTCAGTATTTTGCTGCAATTGGCAGAAACAAGCATATGTGCTCGTTCGGCCTGAAAATGCTTTTAAGCGCATAAAAATCTTCCACTCTTGATTTCTGGCTAAATAAAAGCTGTTGCAATGACATTTCCATGCTGAATTGCATTTTTCTGGGTCAAATATGAAGGCAAACCCACTTTCCTTTCAGTATTTTGCTACAATTGGCAGAAACAAGCATATGTGCTCATTCGGCCTGAAAATGCTTTTAAGCGCATAAAAACTTACAATCTTGATTTCTGGCTAAATAAAAGCTGTTGCAATGATATTTCCATGCTAAACTGAGTTGTTCTGGGTCAAATATGAAGGCAAACCCACTTTCCCTTCAGTATTTTGCTACAATTGGCAGAAATCAGCTCATTCGGCCTGAAAATGGTTTTAAGCGCATAAAAACTTAAACTCCTTATTTCTGGCTAAATAAAAGATGTTGCAATGATATTTCCATGCTGAACTGAGTTGTTCTGGGTCAAATATTAAGGCAAACCGACTTTCCTTTCAGTATTTTGCTGCAATTGGCAGAAACAAGCATATGTGCTCATTCGGCCTGAAAATGCTTTTAAGCGCATAAAAACTTACAATCTTGATTTCTGGCTAAATAAAAGCTGTTGTAATGATATTTAAATTATGAACTGAGTTGTTCTGGGTCAAATATGAAGGCAAACCCACTTTCCTTTCCGTATTTTGCTACAATAGGCAGAAATCAGCTCATTCGGCCTGAAAATGCGTTTAAGCGCAAAAAAACTTAAACTCCTTATTTCTGGCTAAATAAAAGATGTTGCAATGATATTTCCATGCTGAACTGAGTTGTTCTGGGTCAAATATGAAGGCAAACCCACTTTCTCGTCAGTATTTTGCTACAATTGGCAGAAATCAGCTCATTCGGCCTGAAATTGCTTTTAAGCGCATAAAAACTTACAATCTTGATTTCTGACTAAATAAAAGCTGTTGCAATGATATTTTCATGCTGAACTGAGTTGTTCTGGGTCAAATATGAAGGCAAACCCACTTTCCCTTCAGTATTTTGCGACAATTGGCAGAAACAAGCATATTTGTTCATTCGACCGAAAAATGCTTTTAAGCGCATAAAAACTTCCACTCTTGATTTCTGGCTAAATAAAAGCTGTTGCAATGATATTTCCATGCTGAACTGAGTTGTTCTGGGGCAAATATGAAGGCAAACCCACTTTCCCTTCAGTATTTTGCTGCAATTGGCAGAAACAAGCATATTTGCTCATTCGGCCTAAAAAACTTCCACTCTTGATTTCTGGCTAAATAAAAGCTGTTGCAATAATATTTCCATGCTGAACTGAGTTGTTCTGGGTCAATTATGAAGGCAAACCCACTTTCCTTTCAATATTTTGCTGCAATTGGCAGAAACAAGCATATTTGCTCATTCGGCCTGAAAATGCTTTTAAGCGCATAAAAACTAACACTCTTGATTTCTGGCTAAATAAAAGCTGTTGCAATGATATTTCCATGCTGAACTGAGTTGTTCTGGGTCAAATATGAAGGCAAACCCACTTTCCCTTCAGTATTTTGCTGCAATTGGCAGAAATCAGCTTATTTGGCCTAAAAATGCTTTTAAGCGCATAAAAATCTTCCACTCTTGATTTCTGGCTAAATAAAAGCTGTTGCAATGACATTTCCATGCTGAATAGCATTTTTCTGGGTCAAATATGAAGGCAAACCCACTTTCCTTTCAGTATTTTGCTGCAATTGGCAGAAACAAGCATATGTGCTCATTCGGCCTGAAAATGCTTTTAAGCGCATAAAAATCTTCCACTCTTGATTTCTGGCTGAATAAAAGCTGTTGCAATGATATTTCCATGCTGAACTGAGTTGTTCTGGGTCAAATATGAAGGCAAACCCACGTTCCCTTCAGTATTTTGCTGCAATTGGCAGAAATCAGCTTATTTGGCCTAAAAATGCTTTTAAGCGCATAAAAATCTTCCACTCTTGATTTCTGGCTAAATAAAAGCTGTTGCAATGACATTTCCATGCTGAATAGCATTTTTCTGGGTCAAATATGAAGGCAAACCCACTTTCCTTTCAGTATTTTGCTGCAATTGGCAGAAACAAGCATATGTGCTCATTCGGCCTGAAAATGCTTTTAAGCGCATAAAAACTTACAATGTTGATTTTTGGCTAAATAAAAGCTGTTGTAATGATATTTAAATGCTGAACTGAGTTGTTCTGGGTCAAATATGGAGGCAAACCCACTTTCCTTTCAGTATCTTGCTGCAATTGGCAGAAACAAGTATATGTGCTCATTCGGCCTGAAAATGCTTTTAAGCGCATAAAAACTTAAACTCCTTATTTCTGGCTAAATAAAAGCTGTTGCAATGATATTTCCATGCTGAACTGAGTTGTTCTGGGTCAAATATGAAGGCAAACCCACTTTCCCTTCAGTATTTTGCTGCAATTGGCAGAAATCAGCTTATTTGGCCTAAAAATGCTTTTAAGCGCATAAAAATCTTCCACTCTTGATTTCTGACTAAATAAAAGCTGTTGCAATGACATTTCCATGCTGAATAGCATTTTTCTGGGTCAAATATGAAGGCAAACCCACTTTCCTTTCAGTATTTTGCTGCAATTGGCAGAAACAAGCATATGTGCTCATTCGGCCTGAAAATGCTTTTAAGCGCATAAAAATCTTCCACTCTTGATTTCTGACTAAATAAAAGCTGTTGCAATGACATTTCCATGCTGAATAGCATTTTTCTGGGTCAAATATGAAGGCAAACCCACTTTCCTTTCAGTATTTTGCTGCAATTGGCAGAAACAAGCATATGTGCTCATTCGGCCTGAAAATGCTTTTAAGCGCATAAAAACTTACAATCTTGATTTCTGGCTAAATAAAAGCTGTTGTAATGATATTTAAATGCTGAACTGAGTTGTTCTGGGTCAAATATGAGGGCAAACCCACTTTCCTGTCAGTATTTTGCTGCAATTGGCAGAAACAAGTATATTTGCTCATTCGGCCTAAAAAACTTCCACTCTTGATTTCTGGCTAAAAAAAAACTGTTGCAATGATATTTCCATGCTGAACTGAGTTGTTCCGGGTCAAATATGAAGGCAAACCCACTTTCCCTTCAGTATTTTGCTGCAATTGGCAAAAACAAGTATATGTGCTCATTCGGCCTGAAAATGCTTTTAAGCGCATAAAAACTTAAACTCCTTATTTCTGGCTAAATAAAAGCGGTTGCAATGATATTTCCATGCTGAACTGAGTTGTTCTGGTTCAAATATGAAGGCAAACCCACTTTCCCTTCAGTATTTTGCTGCAATTGGCAGAAACAAGCATATTTGCTCATTCGGCCTAAAAAACTTCCACTCTTGATTTCTGGCTAAATAAAAGCTGTTGCAATGATATTTCAATGCTGAACTGAGTTGTTCTGTGTCAAATATGAAGGCAAACCCACTTTACCTTCAGTATTTTGCTGCAATTGGCAGAAATCAGCTGATTTGGCCTGAAAATGCTTTTAAGCGCATACAAACTTACACTCTCTCTTTCTGGCTAGATAAAAGCTGTTGCAATGACATTTCCATGCTGAACTGAGTTGTTCTGTATCAAATATGAAGGCAAACCCACTTTCCTGTCAGTATTTTGCTGCAATTGTCAGAAACAAGCATATGTGCTCGTTCGGCCTGAAAATGCTTTTAAGCGCATAAAAATCTTCCACTCTTGATTTCTGGCTAAATAAAAGCTGTTGCAATGACATTTCCATGCTGAATTGCATTTTTCTGGGTCAAATATGAAGGCAAACCCACTTTCCTTTCAGTATTTTGCTACAATTGGCAGAAACAAGCATATGTGCTCATTCGGCCTGAAAATGCTTTTAAGCGCATAAAAACTTACAATCTTGATTTCTGGCTAAATAAAAGGTGTTGCAATGATATTTCCATGCTGAACTGAGTTGTTCTGGGTCAAATATGAAGGCAAACCCACCTTCCTTTCAGTATTTTGCTGCAATTGGCAGAAACAAGCATATTTGCTCATTCGGCCTAAAAAACTTCCACTCTTGATTTCTGGCTAAATTAAAGGTGTTGCAATGATATTTCCATGCTGAACTGAGTTGTTCTGGGTCAAATATGAAGGCAAACTCACTTTCCCTTCAGTATTTTGCTGAAATTGGCAGAAATCAGCTCATTTGGCCTGAAAATGCTTTTAAGCGCATAAAAACGTACACTCTTGATTTCTGGCTAAATAAAGGCTGTTGCAATGATATTTCAATGCTGAACTGAGTTGTTCTGTGTCAAATATGAAGGCAAACCCACTTTACCTTCAGTATTTTGCTGCAATTGGCAGAAATCAGCTGATTTGGCCTGAAAATTCTTTTAAGCGCATAAAAACTTACCCTCTTGAGTTCTGGCTAAATAAAAGCTGTTGTAATGATATTAAAATGCTGAACTGAGTTGTTCTGGGTCAAATATGAAGGCAAACCCACTTTCCTGTCAGTATTTTGCTGCAATTGGCAGAAACAAGCATATTTGCTCATTCGCCCTAAAAAACTTCCACTCTTGATTTCTGGCTAAAAAAAAACTGTTGCAATGATATTTCCATGCTGAACTGAGTTGTTCCGGGTCAAATATGAAGGCAAACCCACTTTCCTTTCAGTATTTTGCTACAATTGGCAGAAATCAGCTCATTCGGCCTGAAAATGCTTTTAAGCGCATAAAAACTTACACTCTTGTTTTCTGGCTAAACAAAAGCTGTTGCAATGATATTTCAATGCTGAACTGAGTTGTTCTGGGTCAAATATGAAGGCAAACCCACTTTACCTTCAGTATTTTGCTGCAATTGACAGAAACAAGCATATTTGCTCATTCGGCCAGAAAATGCTTGTAAGCGCATATAAATTTACACTGTTGATTTCTGGCTAAATAAAAGCTGTTGCAATGATATTTCCATGCTGAACTGAGTTGTTCTGGGTCAAATATGAAGGCAAACCCACTTTCCTTTCCGTATTTTGCCACAATTGGCAGAAATCAGCTCATTCGGCCTGAAAATGCTTTTAAGCGCATAAAAACTTAAACTTCTTATTTCTGGCTAAATAAAAGATGTTGCAATGATATTTCCATGCTGAACTGAGTTGTTCTGTATCAAATATGAAGGCAAACCCACTTTCCTTTCAGTATTTTGCTGCAATTGTCAGAAACAAGCATATGTGCTCGTTCGGCCTGAAAATGCTTTTAAGCGCATAAAAACTTACAATCTTGATTTCTGGGTAAATAAAAGCTGTTGTAATGATATTAAAATGCTGAACTGAGTTGTTCTGGGTCAAATATGAAGGCAAACCCACTTTCCTGTCAGTATTTTGCTGCAATTGGCAGAAACAAGCATATTTGCTCATTCGGCCTAAAAAGCTTCCACTCTTGATTTCTGGCTTAAAAAAAACTGTTGCAATGATATTTCCATGCTGAACTGAGTTGTTCCGGGTCAAATATGAAGGCAAACCCACTTTCCCTTCAGTATTTTGCTGCAATTGGCAGAAATCAGCTTATTTGGCCTGAAAATGCTTTAAGCGCATAAAAATCTTCCACTCTTGATTTCTGGCTAAATAAAAGCTGTTGCAATGACATTTCCATGCTGAATTGCATTTTTCTGGGTTAAATATGAAGGCAAACCCACTTTCCTTTCAATATTTTGCTACAATTGGCAGAAACAAGCATATGTGCTCATTCGGCCTGAAAATGCTTTTAAGCGCATAAAAACTTACAATCTTGATTTCTGGCTAAATAAAAGGTGTTGCAATGATATTTCCATGCTGAACTGAGTTGTTCTGGGTCAAATATGAAGGCAAACTCACTTTCCCTTCAGTATTTTGCTGAAATTGGCAGAAATCAGTTCATTTGGCCTGAAAATGCTTTTAAGCGCATAAAAACTTACAATCTTGATTTCTGGCTAAATAAAAGCTGTTGTAATGATATTTAAATGCTGAACTGAGTTGTTCTGGGTCAAATATGAGGGCAAACCCACTTTCCTGTCAGTATTTTGCTGCAATTGGCAGAAACAAGCATATTTGCTCATTCGGCCTAAAAAACTTCCACTCTTGATTTCTGGCTAAAAAAAAACTGTTGCAATGATATTTCCATGCTGAACTGAGTTGTTCCGGGTCAAATATGAAGGCAAACCCACTTTCCCTTCAGTATTTTGCTGCAATTGGCAGAAACAAGTATATGTGCTCATTCGGCCTGAAAATGCTTTTAAGCGCATAAAAACTTAAACTCCTTATTTCTGGCTAAATAAAAGCGGTTGCAATGATATTTCCATGCTGAACTGAGTTGTTCTGGTTCAAATATGAAGGCAAACCCACTTTCCCTTCAGTATTTTGCTGCAATTGGCAGAAACAAGCATATTTGCTAATTCGGCCTAAAAAACTTCCACTCTTGATTTATGGCTAAATAAATGCTGTTGCAATGATATTTCCATGCTGAACTGAGTTGTTCTGGGTCAAATATGAAGGCAAACCCACTTTACCTTCAGTATTTTGCTGCAATTGGCAGAAATCAGCTGATTTGGCCTGAAAATGCTTTTAAGCGCATACAAACTTACACTCTCTCTTTCTGGCTAGATAAAAGCTGTTGCAATGACATTTCCATGCTGAACTGAGTTGTTCTGTATCAAATATGAAGGCAAACCCACTTTCCTGTCAGTATTTTGCTGCAATTGTCAGAAACAAGCATATGTGCTCGTTCGGCCTGAAAATGCTTTTAATTCAATTCAATTCAACTTTATTTATATAGCGCCAATTCACAACAAAGTCATCTCAGGGCACTTTACAGAATAAAGTCAAGATTATAAAGATATATAAAGAGAACCCAACAATTCCCCCTGGAGCAAGCCATAGGCAACAGTGGAGAGGAAAAACTCCCTTTAACGGAAGAAACCTCCAGCAGAACCAGGCTCAGGGTGGACGGCCATCTGCCTCGACCGGTTGGGGTGAGTGGAAAGGGGAGAGAGAAAAGAACAGAGCAATAAAAAGCAATAACAAAACATCGGGCAGATTGGTAGGACCAGTAGCTGCACGCTGGAAGACACACAGCTTCAAAGCCGGGGGACACCTGCAGAAAGGGACAGAGAGAGGGGGACAGAGGAGGACAAAGACAACTACGGGAGAGAACACACAGAGTTAATGACATACAGTGGTGAGAATTGCGGGGTGAGAGGAGAGGAGAGATGGTCAAGAGGAGGAAAGGAGCTCAGTGCATTGGGGGGTGGGTCCCCCAGCAGTCTAAGCCTATGGCAGCATAACTATAACTAACTATATGCTTTATTAAAGAGGAAGGTTTTAAGCTTAGACTTAAAAGTAGAGAGGGTGTCTGCTTCCCGAATCTGAACTGGGAGCTGGTTCCACAAGAGAGGAGCTTGATAGCTAAAGGCTCTACCTCCCATTCTACTTTTGGAAATTCTGGGAACCACAAGTAGGCCTGCATTCTGAGAGCGAAGTGGTCTACTGGGATGATATGGTGCTATGAGGTCTTCTATATATGATGGAGCCTGACCATTCAGAGCTTTATATGTAAGAAGCAGGGTTTTAAATTCTATTCTAAATTTAATGGGAAGCCAATGGAGAGAAGCTAGTGAAGGTGAATTATGATCTCTCTTGCTAGTTCCAGTCAGCACTCTTGCTGCAGCATTTTGGATTAATTGCAGGCTCTTTAGGGAGTTACTGGGGCATCCTGAAAGTAGGGAATTACAGTAGTCCAACCTAGAAGTAACAAATGCATGGACCAGTTTTTCGGCATCACTTTGAGACAGTATGCTCCTAATTTTGGCAATGTTCCGTAGGTGGAAGAAGGCTGTTCTAGAGATTTGTTTTATATGTGACTTAAAGGACAGATCCTGATCAAAAATAACTCCAAGGTTCCTTGCAGTAGTACTGGAGGCCAGACTTATGCCATCTAGGGTAACAATATGGTTGGACATCATATCTCTGATATTTTTGGGCACAAATACTATGACTTCAGTTTTGTCTGAGTTTAAAAGTAAAAAATTGTGGGACATCCAGGCCTTTATGTCTTGTAGGCATGCTTGAAGCTTTATTAACTGATTATTTTCATCTGGTTCCATAGATAAATATAGCTGGGTATCATCAGCATAACAGTGGAAATTTATGGAGTGTTTTCTAATAATGTTGCCTAAAGGAGACATATATAAAGTAAAAAGTATTGGTCCTAACACAGAGCCTTGTGGAACTCCATAGCTAACCTTTGTGTGCATGGAGGATTCATCATTAACATGAACAAATTGAAATCTATCAGACAGATAGGATTTAAACCAACCTAGTGCAGTTCCTGTAATTCCAATTTCATGTTCCAGTCTCTGTAATAAAATGTTATGATCAATGGTATCAAATGCGGCACTAAGATCTAACAGAACAAGTATAGAGATGAGTCCAGTATCTGAGGCCATGAGAAGATCGTTGGTGACTTTTACCAGTGCTGTTTCTGTACTATGATGAACTCTAAATCCTGACTGAAACTCTTCATACAAATTATTCCTATGGAGGTGATCACATAATTGTTTTGCGACTACTTTTTCAATTATTTTAGAAATAAAGGGGAGATTAGATATTGGTCTGTAATTGGCTAAAACACCTGGGTCAAGACAGGGTTTTTTAAGTAATGGTTTAATTACAGCTACCTTATAGGCCTGTGGTACATAGCCTGTTTCTAAAGATAGATTGATGATATCTAATATGAACGTATCTATTAAGGGTAAAGCTTCCTTGAGCAGCTTAATTGGAATAGGGTCTAGCAGACAGGTTGTTGGTTTAGATGAGGTAATAATTGAAGTTAGCTCAGAGAGATCTATGGGTAAAAAGCAGTCTAACAGGGAGTGGGGCCTTATCCATGATTCTAGCACTGCTGTACATGAAGATCTATCTGTAATTTTTGGGGGGAGGATCTGGTGAATACTTTCTCTAATAGCTACAATTTTATTCATAAAGAAGGTCATGAAGTCATTGCTGCTCAAAGTTAAAGGAATAGTAGGCTCAACAGAACTATGGCTCTTAGTCAGCCTGGCTACAGTGCTGAACAGAAACCGGGGGTTGTTCTTGTTTTCTTCTATTAATGATGAATAATATGCTGTTCTGGCATCACTGAGAGCTTTTTTGTACGTTTTTAAACTATTTTTCCAGGCTAAATGAGATTCTTCTAACTTTCTGGAACGCCACTTCCTTTCTAACTTTCGTGTTTCCTGTTTTAAGTTGCGTGTTTGTGAACTATACCATGGAGATCGCCTCTGCTGATTTACTGCCTTCTTTTTTAGAGGGGCAACACTATCGAGTATTGTACGTAGTGAGGCTGCAGAATTGTCAACAAGATAATCTACTTGTGCAGGAGTAACATTAAGGAGACTACTTCCCATTGTATTAACATATGGTGAAGCAAATGATGAAGAAATAATTTCTTTAAATTTGTTGACAGCTTTTTCACTTAAGCATCTGCTATAGTGGAATTTTTCCCTAACTGCTATATAGTCCGTTATTGTAAATTCAAATGTTATTAAAAAATGGTCAGACAGAAGAGAGTTGTGAGGACATATTGTTAAATTATCTGTTTCAATTCCATACGTAAGGACAAGGTCTAACGTGTGACTAAAACAGTGAGTGGGTTTATTTACATTTTGGGAAAAACCAATTGAATCTAATAATGAATTAAACGCAGTGCTCAGGCAGTTACTGTCAGCATCTACATGAATGTTAAAGTCACCCACTATAATGACTTTATCTGTACTAAGCACTAAATCAGCTAGAAAATCAGAAAATTCAATCAAAAACTCTGAATAAGGGACTGGAGGACGGTACACGATAACAAATAATAGTGGTTTTTGAGTTTTCCAGTTTGGGTGTGAAAGGCTAAGAGTAAGGCTCTCAAATGAGTTATAACTATGTTTAGGTCTAGGGTTTATTGATAAGCTACAATGGAAGATTGCTGCAACTCCTCCACCTCGGCCTGTGCTTCTAGGAACATGATAATTATTATGACTTGGGGGGGTTGACTCATTTAGACTGACATATTCTTCCTGCTGCAACCAAGTTTCAGTGAGACAAAATAAATCGAATTGATGATCGCTTATTAAGTCATTTACTACTACTAGAGATTTAGAAGAGAGAGATCTGATATTTAATAATCCACATTTAATAGTTTTGGGGTTTTGTTCTGTAAGAGGAGTAGTCTTAACTTTTATTAGGTTATTATGATTAACTCCTCTTGTTGTCATATTTACTTTATGTAATTTAGGTCGGGGAACAGACACAGTCTCTATAGGTATGTGGGAGTTGTGGGGGGGTGACGGTTGTAAGGATACTGCAGAGAGGCGTGTAGGACAGGATCTCTGCATCCTAGGCTCAACTCTGGATTGTCATACTTTTGGTTGTCTAATAAAACCAGCCATATTTCTGGATAAGAAAGCTGCACCATCTAAAGTAGGATGGATGCCATCTCTCCTAATCAGCCTAGGTCAGCTCATTCGGCCTGAAAATGCTTTTAAGCGCATAAAAACTTACAATCTTGATTTCTGGCTAAATAAAAGCTGTTGTAATGATATTTAAATGCTTAACTGAGTTGTTCTGGGTCAAATATGAAGGCAAACCCACTTTCCTTTCCGTATTTTGCTGCAATTGGCAGAAACAAGCATATTTGCTCATTCGGCCTAAAAAACTTCCACTCTTGATTTCTGGCTAAATAAAAGGTGTTGCAATGATATTTCCATGCTGAACTGAGTTGTTCTGGGTCAAATATGAAGGCAAACCCACCTTCCTTTCAGTATTTTGCTGCAATTGGCAGAAACAAGCATATTTGCTCATTCGGCCTAAAAAACTTCCACTCTTGATTTCTGGCTAAATAAAAGGTGTTGCAATGATATTTCCATGCTGAACTGAGTTGTTCTGGGTCAAATATGAAGGCAAACTCACTTTCCCTTCAGTATTTTGCTGAAATTGGCAGAAATCAGCTCATTTGGCCTGAAAATGCTTTTAAGCGCATAAAAACGTACACTCTTAATTTCTGGCTAAATAAAAGCTGTTGCAATGATATTTCAATGCTGAACTGAGTTGTTCTGTGTCAAATATGAAGGCAAACCCACTTTACCTTCAATATTGTGCTGCAATTGGCAGAAATCAGCTGATTTGGCCTGAAAATGCTTTTAAGCGCATAAAAACTTACCCTCTTGAGTTCTGGCTAAATAAAAGCTTTTGTAATGATATTTAAATGCTGAACTGAGTTGTTCTGGGTCAAATATGAAGGCAAACCCACTTTCCCTTCAGTATTTTGCTGCAATTGGCAGAAATCAGCTTATTTGGCCTAAAAATGCTTTTAAGCGCATAAAAATCTTCCACTCTTGATTTCTGGCTAAATAAAAGCTGTTGCAATGACATTTCCATGCTGAATAGCATTTTTCTGGGTCAAATATGAAGGCAAACCCACTTTCCTTTCAGTATTTTGCTGCAATTGGCAGAAACAAGCATATGTGCTCATTCGGCCTGAAAATGCTTTTAAGCGCATAAAAACTTACAATCTTGATTTCTGGCTAAATAAAAGCTGTTGTAATGATATTTAAATGCTGAAC
This sequence comes from Channa argus, assembly GCF_033026475.1. NCBI lineage: Eukaryota > Metazoa > Chordata > Actinopteri > Anabantiformes > Channidae > Channa > Channa argus. The sequence goes on from NW_027125229.1 coordinate 121,249, forward strand.
TGAGTTGTTCTGGGTCAAATATGAGGGCAAACCCACTTTCCTGTCAGTATTTTGCTGCAATTGGCAGAAACAAGCATATTTGCTCATTCGGCCTAAAAAACTTCCACTCTTGATTTCTGGCTAAATAAAAGGTGTTGCAATGATATTTCCATGCTGAACTGAGTTGTTCTGGGTCAAATATGAAGGCAAACCCACCTTCCTTTCAGTATTTTGCTGCAATTGGCAGAAACAAGCATATTTGCTCATTCGGCCTAAAAAACTTCCACTCTTGATTTCTGGCTAAATAAAAGGTGTTGCAATGATATTTCCATGCTGAACTGAGTTGTTCTGGGTCAAATATGAAGGCAAACTCACTTTCCCTTCAGTATTTTGCTGAAATTGGCAGAAATCAGCTCATTTGGCCTGAAAATGCTTTTAAGCGCATAAAAACGTACACTCTTAATTTCTGGCTAAATAAAAGCTGTTGCAATGATATTTCAATGCTGAACTGAGTTGTTCTGTGTCAAATATGAAGGCAAACCCACTTTACCTTCAATATTGTGCTGCAATTGGCAGAAATCAGCTGATTTGGCCTGAAAATGCTTTTAAGCGCATAAAAACTTACCCTCTTGAGTTCTGGCTAAAAAAAAGCTTTTGTAATGATATTTAAATGCTGAACTGAGTTGTTCTGGGTCAAATATGAAGGCAAACCCACTTTCCCTTCAGTATTTTGCTGCAATTGGCAGAAATCAGCTTATTTGGCCTGAAAATGCTTTTAAGCGTATAAAAATCTTCCACTCTTGATTTCTGGCTAAATAAAAGCTGTGGCAATGATATTTCCATGCTGAACTGAGTTGTTCTGGGTCAAATATAAAGGCAAACCCACTTTCCCTTCAGTATTTTGCTGCAATTGGCAGAAATCAGCTTATTTGGCCTGAAAATGCTTTTAGGCGCATAAAAATCTTCCACTCTTGATTTCTGGCTGAATAAAAGCTGTTGCAATGATATTTCCATGCTGAACTGAGTTGTTCTGGGTCAAATATGAAGGCAAACCCACTTTCCCTTCAGTATTTTGCTGCAATTGGCAGAAATCAGCTTATTTGGCCTAAAAATGCTTTTAAGCGCATAAAAATCTTCCACTCTTGATTTCTGGCTAAATAAAAACTGTTGCAATGACATTTCCATGCTGAATAGCATTTTTCTGGGTCAAATATGAAGGCAAACCCACTTTCCTTTCAGTATTTTGCTGCAATTGGCAGAAACAAGCATATGTGCTCATTCGGCCTGAAAATGCTTTTAAGCGCATAAAAACTTACAATCTTAATTTCTGGCTAAATAAAAGCTGTTGTAATGATATTTAAATGCTGAACTGAGTTGTTCTGGGTCAAATATGAGGGCAAACCCACTTTCCTGTCAGTATTTTGCTGCAATTGGCAGAAACAAGCATATTTGCTCATTCGGCCTAAAAAACTTCCACTCTTGATTTCTGGCTAAATAAAAGGTGTTGCAATGATATTTCCATGCTGAACTGAGTTGTTCTGGGTCAAATATGAAGGCAAACCCACCTTCCTTTCAGTATTTTGCTGCAATTGGCAGAAATCAGTTTATTTGGCCTGAAAATGCTTTTAAGCGCATAAAAATCTTCCACTCTTGATTTCTGGCTAAATAAAAGCTGTTGCAATGATATTTCCATGCTGAACTGAGTTGTTCTGGGTCAAATATGAAGGCAAACCCACTTTCCCTTCAGTATTTTGCTGCAATTGGCAAAAATCAGCTTATTTGGCCTGAAAATGCTTTTAAGCGCATAAAAATCTTCCACTCTTGATTTCTGGCTAAATAAAAGCTGTTGCAATGACATTTCCATGCTGAATAGCATTTTTCTGGGTCAAATATGAAGACAAACCCACTTTCCTTTCAGTATTTTGCTGCAATTGGCAGAAACAAGCATATGTGCTCATTTGGCCTGAAAATGCTTTTAAGCGCATAAAAACTTACAATCTTAATTTCTGGCTAAATAAAAGCTGTTGTAATGATATTTAAATGCTGATCTGAGTTGTTCTGGGTCAAATATGAGGGCAAACCCACTTTCCTGTCAGTATTTTGCTGCAATTGGCAGAAACAAGCATATGTGCTCATTCGGCCTGAAAGTGCTTTTAAGCGCATAAAAACTTACAATCTTGATTTCTAGCTAAATAAAAGGTGTTGCAATGATATTTCCATGCTGAACTGAGTTGTTCTGGGTCAAATATGAAGGCAAACCCACCTTCCTTTCAGTATTTTGCTGCAATTGGCAGAAACAAGCATATTTGCTCATTCGGCCTAAAAAACTTCCACTCTTGATTTCTGGCTAAATAAAAGGTGTTGCAATGATATTTCCATGCTGAACTGAGTTGTTCTGGGTCAAATATGAAGGCAAACTCACTTTCCCTTCAGTATTTTGCTGAAATTGGCAGAAATCAGCTCATTTGGCCTGAAAATGCTTTTAAGCGCATAAAAACGTACACTCTTGATTTCTGGCTAAATAAAAGCTGTTGCAATGATATTTCAATGCTGAACTGAGTTGTTCTGTGTCAAATATGAAGGCAAACCCACTTTACCTTCAATATTGTGCTGCAATTGGCAGAAATCAGCTGATTTGGCCTGAAAATGCTTTTAAGCGCATAAAAACTTACCCTCTTGAGTTCTGGCTAAATAAAAGCTGTTGTAATGATATTTAAATGCTGAACTGAGTTGTTCTGGGTCAAATATGAAGGCAAACCCACTTTCCCTTCAGTATTTTGCTGCAATTGGCAGAAATCAGCTTATTTGGCCTGAAAATGCTTTTAAGCGTATAAAAATCTTCCACTCTTGATTTCTGGCTAAATAAAAGCTGTGGCAATGATATTTCCATGCTGAACTGAGTTGTTCTGGGTCAAATATGAAGGCAAACCCACTTTCCCTTCAGTATTTTGCAGCAATTGGCAGAAATCAGCTTATTTGGCCTGAAAATGCTTTTAAGCGCATAAAAATCTTCCACTCTTGATTTCTGGCTAAATAAAAGCTGTTGCAATGACATTTCCATGCTGAATAGCATTTTTCTGGGTCAAATATGAAGGCAAGCCCACTTTCCTTTCAGTATTTTGCTGCAATTGGCAGAAACAAGCATATGTGCTCATTCGGCCTGAAAATGCTTTTAAGCGCATAAAAACTTACAATCTTGATTTCTGGCTAAATAAAAGCTGTTGTAATGATATTTAAATGCTGAACTGAGTTGTTCTGGGTCAAATATGAGGGCAAACCCACTTTCCTGTCAGTATTTTGCTGCAATTGGCAGAAACAAGCATATTTGCTCATTCGGCCTAAAAAACTTCCACTCTTGATTTCTGGCTAAATAAAAGGTGTTGCAATGATAATTCCATGCTGAACTGAGTTGTTCTGGGTCAAATATGAAGGCAAACCCACTTTCCCTTCAGTATTTTGCTGCAATTGGCAAAAATCAGCTTATTTGGCCTGAAAATGCTTTTAAGCGCATAAAAATCTTCCACTCTTGATTTCTGGCTAAATAAAAGCTGTTGCAATGACATTTCCATGCTGAATAGCATTTTTCTGGGTCAAATATGAAGGCAAACCCACTTTCCTTTCAGTATTTTGCTGCAAGTGGCAGAAACAAGCATATGTGCTCATTCGGCCTGAAAATGCTTTTAAGCGCATAAAAACTTACAATCTTGATTTCTGGCTAAATAAAAGCTGTTGTAATGATATTTAAATGCTGAACTGAGTTGTTCTGGGTCAAATATGAGGGCAAACCCACTTTCCTGTCAGTATTTTGCTGCAATTGGCAGAAACAAGCATATGTGCTCATTCGGCCTGAAAATGCTTTTAAGCGCATAAAAACTTACACTCTTGAGTTCTGGCTAAATAAAAGCTGTTGTAATGATATTTAAATGCTGAACTGAGTTGTTCTGGTTCAAATATGAAGGCAAACCCACTTTCCCTTCAGTATTTTGCTGCAATTGGCAGAAACAAGCATATTTGCTCATTCGGCCTAAAAAACTTCCACTCTTGATTTCTGGCTAAATAAATGCTGTTGCAATGATATTTCCATGCTGAACTGAGTTGTTCTGGGTCAAATATGAAGGCAAACAAACTTTCCCTTCAGTATTTTGCTGAAATTGGCAGAAATCAGCTCATTTGGCCTGAAAATGCTTTTAAGAGCATAAAAACTTACACTCTTGATTTCTGGCTAAATAAAAGCTGTTGCAATGATATTTCAATGCTGAACTGAGTTGTTCTGTTTCAAATATGAAGGCAAACCCACTTTCCCTTCAGTATTTTGCTGCAATTGGCAGATACAAGCATATTTGCTCATTCGGCCTAAAAAACTTCCACTCTTGATTTCTAGCTAAATAAATGCTGTTGAAATGATATTTCCATGCTGAACTGAGTTGTTCTGGGTCAAATATGAAGGCAAACTCACTTTCCCTTCAGTATTTTGCTGAAATTGGCAGAAATCAGCTCATTTGGCCTGAAAATGCTTTTAAGCGCATAAAAACTTACACTCTTGATTTCTGGCTAAATAAAAGCTGTTGCAATGATATTTCAATGCTGAACTGAGTTGTTCTGTTTCAAATATGAAGGCAAACCCACTTTCCCTTCAGTATTTTGCTGCAATTGGCAGAAATCAGCTTATTTGGCCTAAAAATGCTTTTAAGCGCATAAAAATCTTCCACTCTTGATTTCTGACTTAATAAAAGCTGTTGCAATGACATTTCCATGCTGAATAGCATTTTGCTGGGTCAAATATGAAGGCAAACCCACTTTCCTTTCAGTATCTTGCTGCAATTGGCAGAAACAAGCATATGTGCTCATTCGGCCTGAAAATGCTTTTAAGCGCATAAAAACTTACAATCTTGATTTCTGGCTAAATAAAAGCTGTTGTAATGATATTTAAATGCTGAACTGAGTTGTTCTGGGTCAAATATGAGGGCAAACCCACTTTTCTGTCAGTATTTTGCTGCAATTGGCAGAAACAAGCATATTTACTCATTCGGCCTTAAAAACTTCCACTCTTGATTTCTGGCTAAAAAAAAACTGTTGCAATGATATTTCCATGCTGAACTGAGTTGTTCCGGGTCAAATATGAAGGCAAACCCACTTTCCCTTCAGTATTTTGCTGCAATTGGCAGAAATCAGCTTATTTGGCCTGAAAATGCTTTTAAGCGCATAAAAATCTTCCACTCTTGATTTCTGGCTAAATAAAAGGTGTTGCAATGATATTTCCATGCTGAATTGAGTTGTTCTGGGTCAAATATGAAGGCAAACCAACTTTCCTTTCAGTATTTTGCTGCAATTGGCAGAAACAAGCATATTTGCTCATTCGGCCTGAAAATGCTTTAAGGCGCATAAAAACTTACACTCTTGAGTTCTGGCTAAATAAAAGCTGTTGTAATGATATTTAAATGCTGAACTGAGTTGTTCTGGGTCAAATATGAAGGCAAACCCACTTTCCTGTCAGTATTTTGCTGCAATTGGCAGAAATCAGCTCATTCGGCCTGAAAATGGTTTTAAGCGCATAAAAACTTAAACTCCTTATTTCTGGCTAAATAAAAGATGTTGCAATGATATTTCCATGCTGAACTGAGTTGTTCTGGGTCAAATATTAAGGCAAACCGACTTTCCTTTCAGTATTTTGCTGCAATTGGCAGAAACAAGCATATGTGCTCATTCGGCCTGAAAATGCTTTTAAGCGCATAAAAACTTACAATCTTGATTTCTGGCTAAATAAAAGCTGTTGTAATGATATTTAAATTATGAACTGAGTTGTTCTGGGTCAAATATGAAGGCAAACCCACTTTCCTTTCCGTATTTTGCTACAATTGGCAGAAATCAGCTCATTCGGCCTGAAAATGCGTTTAAGCGCAAAAAAACTTAAACTCCTTATTTCTGGCTAAATAAAAGATGTTGCAATGATATTTCCATGCTGAACTGAGTTGTTCTGGGTCAAATATGAAGGCAAACCCACTTTCTCGTCAGTATTTTGCTACAATTGGCAGAAATCAGCTCATTCGGCCTGAAAATGGTTTTAAGCGCATAAAAACTTCCACTCTTGATTTCTGGCTAAATAAAAGCTGTTGCAATGATATTTCCATGCTGAACTGAGTTGTTCTGGGTCAAATATGAAGGCAAACCCACTTTCCCTTCAGTATTTTGCTGCAATTGGCAGAAACAAGCATATTTGCTCATTCGGCCCAAAAAACTTCCACTCTTGATTTCTGGCTAAATAAAAGCTGTTGCAATAATATTTCCATGCTGAACTGAGTTGTTCTGGGTCAAATATGAAGGCAAACCCACTTTCCCTTCAGTATTTTGCTGCAATTGGCAGAAATCAGCTTATTTGGCCTGAAAATGCTTTTAAGCGCATAAAAACTTAAACTCCTTATTTCTGGCTAAATAAAAGATGTTGCAATGACATTTCCATGCTGAACTGAGTTGTTCTGGGTCAAATATGAAGGCAAGCCCACTTTCCTTTCAGTATTTTGCTACAATTGGCATAAATCAGCTCATTCGGCCTTAAAATGCTTTTAAGCGTATCAAAACTTACACTCTTGATTTCTGGCTAAATAAAAGCTTTTGCAATAATATTTAAATGCTGAACTGAGTTGTTCTGGGTTAAAGATGAAGGCAAACCCACTTTCCCTTCAGTATTTTGCTGCAATTGGCAGAAATCAGCTCATTTGGCCTGAAAATGCTTTTAACCGCATAAAAACTTCCACTCTTGATTTCTGGCTAAATAAAAGCTGTTGCAATGATATTTCCATGCTGAATTGAGTTGTTCTGGGTCAAATATGAAGGCAAGCCCACTTTCCTTTCAGTATTTTGCTGCAATTGGCAGAAATCAGCTCATTTGGCCTGAAAATGCTTTTAAGCGCATAAAAACTTACAATCTTCATTTCTGGCTAAATAAAAGCTGTTGCAATAATATTTCCATGCTGAACTGAGTTGTTCTGGGTCAAATATGAAGGCAAACCCATTTTCCTTTCAGTATTTTGCTGCAATTGGCAGAAACAAGCATATTTGCTCATTTGGCCTGAAAAACTTCCACTCTTTATTTCTGGCTACATTAAAGCTGTTGCAATGATATCTCAATGCTGAACTGAGTTGTTCTGGGTCAAATATGAAGGCAAACCCACTTTCCTTTCAGTATTTTGCTACAATTGGCAAAAATCAGCTCATTCGGCCTGAAAATGCTTTTAAGCGCATAAAAATCTTCCACTCTTGATTTCTGGCTAAAAAAAAAGCTGTTGCAATTACATTTCCATACTGAATTGAGTTGTTCTGGTTCAAATATGAAGGCAAACCCACTTTCCTTTCAGTATTTTCCTTCAATTGGCAGAAATCAGCTCATTCGGCCTGAAAATGCTTTTAAGCGCATAAAAACTTACACTCTTGATTGCTGGCTAAATAAAAGCTGTTGCAATGATATTTAAATGCTGAACTGAGTTGTTTTGGGTCAAATATCAAGGCAAACCCATTTTCCTTTCAGTATTTTGCTGCAATTTGCAGAAACAAGCATATTTGCTCATTTGGCCTGAAAAACTTCCACTCTTTTTTTCTGGCTAAATTAAAGCTGTTGCAATGATATCTCAATGCTGAACTGAGTTGTTCTGGTTAAAATATGAAGGCAAACCCACTTTCCTTTCAGTATTTTGCTGCAATTGGCAGAAACAAGCATATTTGCTCATTCGGCCTGAAAATGCTTTTAAGCTCATAAAAACTTACACTCTTGATTTCTGGCTAAATAAAAGCTGTTGCAATGATATTTCCATGCTGAACTGAGTTGTTTTGGTTCAAATATGAAGGAAAACCCACTTTCCTTTCAGTATTTTACTGCAATTGGCAGAAACAAGCATATTTGCTCATTTGGCCTGAAAATGCTTTTAAGCGCATAAAAACTTACACTCTTGATTTCTGGCTAAATAAAAGCTGTTGCAATGATATTTCCATGCTGAACTGAGTTGTTCTGGGTCAAATATGAAGGCAAACCCACTTTCCTTTCAGTATTTTGCTGCAATTGGCTGAAACAAGCTCATTCGGCCTGAAAATGCTTTTAAGCGCATAAAAACTTACACTCTTGATTTATGGCTAAATAAAAGATGTTGCAATGATATTTCCATGCTGAACTCAGTTGTTATGGGTCAAATATGAAGGCAAACCCACTTTCCTTTCAGTATTTTGCTGCAATTGGCAGAAACAAGCTCATTCGGCCTGAAAATGCGTTTAAGCGCAAAAAAACTTAAACTCCTTATTTCTGGCTAAATAAAAGATGTTGCAATGATATTTCCATGCTGAACTGAGTTGTTCTGGGTCAAATATGAAGGCAAACCCACTTTCTCGTCAGTATTTTGCTACAATTGGCAGAAATCAGCTCATTCGGCCTGAAAATGGTTTTAAGCGCATAAAAACTTCCACTCTTGATTTCTGGCTAAATAAAAGCTGTTGCAATGATATTTCCATGCTGAACTGAGTTGTTCTGGGTCAAATATGAAGGCAAACCCACTTTCCCTTCAGTATTTTGCTGCAATTGGCAGAAACAAGCATATTTGCTCATTCGGCCCAAAAAACTTCCACTCTTGATTTCTGGCTAAATAAAAGCTGTTGCAATAATATTTCCATGCTGAACTGAGTTGTTCTGGGTCAAATATGAAGGCAAACCCACTTTCCCTTCAGTATTTTGCTGCAATTGGCAGAAATCAGCTTATTTGGCCTGAAAATGCTTTTAAGCGCATAAAAACTTAAACTCCTTATTTCTGGCTAAATAAAAGATGTTGCAATGACATTTCCATGCTGAACTGAGTTGTTCTGGGTCAAATATGAAGGCAAGCCCACTTTCCTTTCAGTATTTTGCTACAATTGGCATAAATCAGCTCATTCGGCCTTAAAATGCTTTTAAGCGTATAAAAACTTACACTCTTGATTTCTGGCTAAATAAAAGCTTTTGCAATAATATTTAAATGCTGAACGGAGTTGTTCTGGGTTAAAGATGAAGGCAAACCCACTTTCCCTTCAGTATTTTGCTGCAATTGGCAGAAATCAGCTCATTTGGCCTGAAAATGCTTTTAACCGCATAAAAACTTCCACTCTTGATTTCTGGCTAAATAAAAGCTGTTGCAATGATATTTCCATGCTGAATTGAGTTGTTCTGGGTCAAATATGAAGGCAAGCCCACTTTCCTTTCAGTATTTTGCTGCAATTGGCAGAAATCAGCTCATTTGGCCTGAAAATGCTTTTAAGCGCATAAAAACTTACAATCTTCATTTCTGGCTAAATAAAAGCTGTTGCAATAATATTTCCATGCTGAACTGAGTTGTTCTGGGTCAAATATGAAGGCAAACCCATTTTCCTTTCAGTATTTTGCTGCAATTGGCAGAAACAAGCATATTTGCTCATTTGGCCTGAAAAACTTCCACTCTTTATTTCTGGCTACATTAAAGCTGTTGCAATGATATCTCAATGCTGAATTGAGTTGTTCTGGGTCAAATATGAAGGCAAACCCACTTTCCTTTCCGTATTTTGCCACAATTGGCAGAAATCAGCTCATTCGGCCTGAAAATGCTTTTAAGCGCATAAAAACTTAAACTCCTTATTTCTGGCTAAATAAAAGATGTTGCAATGATATTTCCATGCTGAACTGAGTTGTTCTGGGTCAAATATTAAGGCAAACCCACTTTCCTTTCAGTATTTTGCTGCAATTGGCAGAAACCAGCATATGTGCTCATTCGGCCTGAAAATGCTTTTAAGCGCATAAAAACTTACAATCTTGATTTCTGGCTAAATAAAAGCTGTTGTAATGATATTTAAATGCTTAACTGAATTGTTCTGGGTCAAATATGAAGGCAAACCCACTTTCCTTTCCGTATTTTGCTACAATTGGCAGAAATCAGCTCATTCGGCCTGAAAATACGTTTAAGCGCATAAAAGCTTAAACTCCTTATTTCTGGCTAAATAAAAGATGTTGCAATGATATTTCCATGCTGAACTGAGTTGTTCTGGGTCAAATATGAAGGCAAACCCACTTTCCTTTCAGTATTTTGCTGCATTTGGCAGAAACAAGCATATTTGTTTATTCGGCCGAAAAATGCTTTTAAGCGCATAAAAACTTACACTCTTGATTTCTGGCTAAATTAAAGCTGTTGCAATGATATTTCCATGCTGAATTGAGTTGTTCTGGGTCAAATATGAAGGCAAACCCACTTTCCTTTCAGTATTTTGCTACAATTGGCAGAAATCAGCTTATTTCGCCTGAAAATGCTTTTAAGCGCATAAAAATCTTCCACTCTTGATTTCTGGCTAAAAAAAAAGCTGTTGCAATTACATTTCCATACTGAATTGAGTTGTTCTGGTTCAAATATGAAGGCAAACCCACTTTCCTTTCAGTATTTTCCTTCAATTGGCAGAAATCAGCTCATTCGGCCTGAAAATGCTTTTAAGCGCATAAAAACTTACACTCTTGATTGCTGGCTAAATAAAAGCTGTTGCAATGATATTTAAATGCTGAACTGAGTTGTTCTGGGTCAAATATCAAGGCAAACCCATTTTCCTTTCAGTATTTTGCTGCAATTTGCAGAAACAAGCATATTTGCTCATTTGGCCTGAAAAACTTCCACTCTTTTTTTCTGGCTAAATTAAAGCTGTTGCAATGATATCTCAATGCTGAACTGAGTTGTTCTGGTTAAAATATGAAGGCAAACCCACTTTTCTTTCAGTATTTTGCTGCAATTGGCAGAAACAAGCATATGTGCTCATTCGGCCTGAAAATGCTTTTAAGCGCATAAAAACTTACAATCTTGATTTCTGGCTAAATAAAAGCTGTTGTAATGATATTTAAATGCTTAACTGAGTTGTTCTGGGTCAAATATGAAGGCAAACCCACTTTCCTTTCCGTATTTTGCTACAATTGGCAGAAATCAGCTCATTCGGCCTGAAAATACGTTTAAGCGCATAAAAGCTTAAACTCCTTATTTCTGGCTAAATAAAAGATGTTGCAATGATATTTCCATGCTGAACTGAGTTGTTCTGGGTCAAATATGAAGGCAAACCCACTTTCCTTTCAGTATTTTGCTGCATTTGGCAGAAACAAGCATATTTGTTTATTCGGCCGAAAAATGCTTTTAAGCGCATAAAAACTTACACTCTTGATTTCTGGCTAAATTAAAGCTGTTGCAATGATATTTCCATGCTGAATTGAGTTGTTCTGGGTCAAATATGAAGGCAAACCCACTTTCCTTTCAGTATTTTGCTACAATTGGCAGAAATCAGCTTATTTCGCCTGAAAATGCTTTTAAGCGCATAAAAATCTTCCACTCTTGATTTCTGGCTAAAAAAAAAGCTGTTGCAATTACATTTCCATACTGAATTGAGTTGTTCTGGTTCAAATATGAAGGCAAACCCACTTTCCTTTCAGTATTTTCCTTCAATTGGCAGAAATCAGCTCATTCGGCCTGAAAATGCTTTTAAGCGCATAAAAACTTACACTCTTGATTGCTGGCTAAATAAAAGCTGTTGCAATGATATTTAAATGCTGAACTGAGTTGTTCTGGGTCAAATATCAAGGCAAACCCATTTTCCTTTCAGTATTTTGCTGCAATTTGCAGAAACAAGCATATTTGCTCATTTGGCCTGAAAAACTTCCACTCTTTTTTTCTGGCTAAATTAAAGCTGTTGCAATGATATCTCAATGCTGAACTGAGTTGTTCTGGGTCAAATATGAAGGCAAACCCACTTTCCTTTCAGTATTTTGCTACAATTGGCAGAAATCAGCTTATTTCGCCTGAAAATGCTTTTAAGCGCATAAAAATCTTCCACTCTTGATTTCTGGCTAAAAAAAAAGCTGTTGCAATTACATTTCCATACTGAATTGAGTTGTTCTGGTTCAAATATGAAGGCAAACCCACTTTCCTTTCAGTATTTTCCTTCAATTGGCAGAAATCAGCTCATTCGGCCTGAAAATGCTTTTAAGCGCATAAAAACTTACACTCTTGATTGCTGGCTAAATAAAAGCTGTTGCAATGATATTTAAATGCTGAACTGAGTTGTTCTGGGTCAAATATCAAGGCAAACCCATTTTCCTTTCAGTATTTTGCTGCAATTTGCAGAAACAAGCATATTTGCTCATTTGGCCTGAAAAACTTCCACTCTTTTTTTCTGGCTAAATTAAAGCTGTTGCAATGATATCTCAATGCTGAACTGAGTTGTTCTGGTTAAAATATGAAGGCAAACCCACTTTTCTTTCAGTATTTTGCTGCAATTGGCAGAAACAAGCATATTTGCTCATTCGGCCTGAAACTGCTTTTAAGCTCATAAAAACTTACACTCTTGATTTCTGGCTAAATAAAAGCTGTTGCAATGATATTTCCATGCTGAACTGAGTTGTTTTGGTTCAAATATGAAGGCAAACCCACTTTCCTTTCAGTATTTTACTGCAATTGGCAGAAACAAGCATATTTGCTCATTTGGCCTGAAAATGCTTTTAAGCGCATAAAAACTTACACTCTTGATTTCTGGCTAAATAAAAGCTGTTGCAATGATATTTCCATGCTGAACTGAGTTGTTCTGGGTCAAATATGAAGGCAAACCCACTTTCCTTTCAGTATTTTGCTGCAATTGGCTGAAACAAGCTCATTCGGCCTGAAAATGCTTTTAAGCGCATAAAAACTTACACTCTTGATTTATGGCTAAATAAAAGATGTTGCAATGATATTTCCATGCTGAACTCAGTTGTTATGGGTCAAATATGAAGGCAAACCCACTTTCCTTTCAGTATTTTGCTGCAATTGGCAGAAACAAGCTCATTCGGCCTGAAAATGCTTTTAAGCGTATAAAAACTTAAACTCCTTATTTCTGGCAAAATAAAAGATGTTGCAATGATATTCCCATGCTGACCTGAGTTGTTCTGGGTCAAATATTAAGGCAAGCCCACTTTCCTTTCAGTATTTTGCTGCAATTGGCAGAAACAAGCTCATTCGGCCTGAAAATGCTTTTAAGCGCATAAAAACTTACAATCTTGATTTCTGACTAAATAAAAGCTGTTGCAATGATATTTTCATGCTGAACTGAGTTGTTCTGGGTCAAATATGAAGGCAAACCCACTTTCCCTTCAGTATTTTGCGACAATTGGCAGAAACAAGCATATTTGTTCATTCGGCCGAAAAATGCTTTTAAGCGCATAAAAACTTACACTCTTGATTTCTGGCTAAATAAAAGCTGTTGCAATGATATTTCCATGCTGAACTGAGTTTTTCTGGGTCAAATATGAAGGCAAACCCACTTTCCCTTCAGTATTTTGCTGCAATTGGCAGAAATCAGCTTATTTGGCCTGAAAATGCTTTTAAGCGCATAAAAACTTAAACTCCTTATTTCTGGCTAAATAAAACCTGTTGCAATGATATTTCCATGCTGAACTGAGTTGTTCTGGGTCAAATATGAAGGCAAACCCACTTTCCCTTCAGTATTTTGCTGCAATTGGCAGAAACAAGCATATTTGCTCATTCGGCCTAAAAAACTTCCACTCTTGATTTCTGGCTAAATAAAAGCTGTTGCAATAATATTTCCATGCTGAACTGAGTTGTTCTGGGTCAAATATGAAGGCAAACCCACTTTCCCTTCAGTATTTTGCTGCAATTGGCAAAAATCAGCTTATTTGGCCTGAAAATGCTTTTAAGCGCATAAAAACTTAAACTCCTTATTTCTGGCTAAATAAAAGATGTTGCAATGACATTTCCATGCTGAACTGAGTTGTTCTGGGTCAAATATGAAGGCAAACCCACTTTCCCTTCAGTATTTTGCTGCAATTGGCAGAAATCAGCTCATTTGGCCTGAAAATACTTTTAAGCGCATAAAAACTTACAATCTTCATTTCTGGCTAAATAAAAGCTGTTGCAATAATATTTCCATGCTGAACTAAGTTGTTCTGGGTCAAATATGAAGGCAAACCCATTTTCCCTTCAGTATTTTGCTGCAATTGGCAGAAACAAGCATATTTGCTCATTCGGCCTAAAAAACTTCCACTCTTGATTTCTGGCTAAATAAAAGCTGTTGCAATAATATTTCCATGCTGAACTGAGTTGTTCTGGGTCAAATATGAAGGCAAACCCACTTTCCCTTCAGTATTTTGCTGCAATTGGCAGAAATCAGCTTATTTGGCCTGAAAATGCTTTTAAGCGCATAAAAACTTAAACTCCTTATTTCTGGCTAAATAAAAGATGTTGCAATGACATTTCCATGCTGAACTGAGTTGTTCTGGGTCAAATATGAAGGCAAGCCCACTTTCCCTTCAGTATTTTGCCGCAATTGGCAGAAATCAGCTGATTTGGCCTGAAAATGCTTTTAAGCGCATAAAAACTTCCACTCTTGATTTCTGGCTAAATAAAAGCTGTTGCAATGATATCTCAATGCTGAACTGAGTTGTTTTGGTTCAAATATGAAGGCAAACCCACTTTCCTTTCAGTATTTTACTGCAATTGGCAGAAACAAGCATATTTGCTCATTTGGCCTGAAAATGCTTTTAAGCGCATAAAAACTTACACTCTTGATTTCTGGCTAAATAAAAGCTGTTGCAATGATATTTCCATGCTGAACTGAGTTGTTCTGGGTCAAATATGAAGGCAAACCCACTTTCCTTTCAGTATTTTGCTCTAATTGGCTGAAACAAGCTCATTCGGCCTGAAAATGCTTTTAAGCGCATAAAAACTTACACTCTTGATTTATGGCTAAATAAAAGATGTTGCAATGATATTTCCATGCTGAACTCAGTTGTTATGGGTCAAATATGAAGGCAAACCCACTTTCCTTTCAGTATTTTGCTGCAATTGGCAGAAACAAGCTCATTCGGCCTGAAAATGCTTTTAAGCGTATAAAAACTTAAACTCCTTATTTCTGGCTAAATAAAAGATGTTGCAATGATATTCCCATGCTGACCTGAGTTGTTCTGGGTCAAATATTAAGGCAAGCCCACTTTCCTTTCAGTATTTTGCTGCAATTGGCAGAAACAAGCTCATTCGGCCTGAAAATGCTTTTAAGCGCATAAAAACTTACAATCTTGATTTCTGACTAAATAAAAGCTGTTGCAATGATATTTTCATGCTGAACTGAGTTGTTCTGGGTCAAATATGAAGGCAAACCCACTTTCCCTTCAGTATTTTGCGACAATTGGCAGAAACAAGCATATTTGTTCATTCGGCCGAAAAATGCTTTTAAGCGCATAAAAACTTACACTCTTGATTTCTGGCTAAATAAAAGCTGTTGCAATGATATTTCCATGCTGAACTGAGTTTTTCTGGGTCAAATATGAAGGCAAACCCACTTTCCCTTCAGTATTTTGCTACAATTGGCAGAAATCAGCTCATTCGGCCTGAAAATGGTTTTAAGCGCATATAAATTTCCACTCTTGATTTCTGGCTAAATAAAAGCTGTTGCAATGATATTTCCATGCTACACTGAGTTGTTCTGGGTCAAATATGAAGGCAAACCCACTTTCCCTTCAGTATTTTGCTGCAATTGGCAGAAATCAGCTTATTTGGCCTGAAAATGCTTTTAAGCGCATAAAAACTTAAACTCCTTATTTCTGGCTAAATAAAACCTGTTGCAATGATATTTCCATGCTGAACTGAGTTGTTCTGGGTCAAATATGAAGGCAAACCCACTTTCCCTTCAGTATTTTGCTGCAATTGGCAGAAACAAGCATATTTGCTCATTCGGCCTAAAAAACTTCCACTCTTGATTTCTGGCTAAATAAAAGCTGTTGCAATAATATTTCCATGCTGAACTGAGTTGTTCTGGGTCAAATATGAAGGCAAACCCACTTTCCCTTCAGTATTTTGCTGCAATTGGCAAAAATCAGCTTATTTGGCCTGAAAATGCTTTTAAGCGCATAAAAACTTAAACTCCTTATTTCTGGCTAAATAAAAGATGTTGCAATGACATTTCCATGCTGAACTGAGTTGTTCTGGGTCAAATATGAAGGCAAACCCACTTTCCCTTCAGTATTTTGCTGCAATTGGCAGAAATCAGCTCATTTGGCCTGAAAATGCTTTTAAGCGCATAAAATCTTACAATCTTCATTTCTGGCTAAATAAAAGCTGTTGCAATAATATTTCCATGCTGAACTAAGTTGTTCTGGGTCAAATATGAAGGCAAACCCATTTTCCCTTCAGTATTTTGCTGCAATTGGCAGAAACAAGCATATTTGCTCATTCGGCCTAAAAAACTTCCACTCTTGATTTCTGGCTAAATAAAAGCTGTTGCAATAATATTTCCATGCTGAACTGAGTTGTTCTGGGTCAAATATGAAGGCAAACCCACTTTCCCTTCAGTATTTTGCTGCAATTGGCAGAAATCAGCTTATTTGGCCTGAAAATGCTTTTAAGCGCATAAAAACTTAAACTCCTTATTTCTGGCTAAATAAAAGATGTTGCAATGACATTTCCATGCTGAACTGAGTTGTTCTGGGTCAAATATGAAGGCAAGCCCACTTTCCCTTCAGTATTTTGCCGCAATTGGCAGAAATCAGCTGATTTGGCCTGAAAATGCTTTTAAGCGCATAAAAACTTCCACTCTTGATTTCTGGCTAAATAAAAGCTGTTGCAATGATATTTCCATGCTGAATTAAGTTGTTCTGGGTCAAACATGAAGGCAAACCCACTTTCCCTTCAGTATTTTGCTGCAATTGGCAGAAATCAGCTCATTTGGCCTGAAAATGCTTTTAAGCGCATAAAAACTTACAATCTTCATTTCTGGCTAAATAAAAGCTGTTGCAATAATATTTCCATGCTGAACTAAGTTGTTCTGGGTCAAATATGAAGGCAAACCCATTTTCCTTTCAGTATTTAGCTGCAATTGGCAGAAACAAGCATATTTGCTAATTCGGCCTGAAAAACTTCCACTCTTGATTTCTGGCTAAATTAAAGCTGTTGCAATGATATCTCAATGCTGAACTGAGTTGTTCTGGGTCAAATATGAAGGCAAACCCACTTTCCTTTCAGTATTTTGCTACAATTGGCAGAAATCAGCTCATTCGGCCTGAAAATGCTTTTAAGCGCATAAAAACTTACACTCTTGTTTTCTGGCTAAACAAAAGCTGTTGCAATGATATTTCAATGCTGAACTGAGTTGTTCTGGGTCAAATATGAAGGCAAACCCACTTTACCTTCAGTATTTTCCTGCAATTGACAGAAACAAGCATATTTGCTCATTCGGCCAGAAAATGCTTGTAAGTGCATATAAATTTACACTCTTGATTTCTGGCTAAATAAAAGCTGTTGCAATGATATTTCCATGCTGAACTGAGTTGTTCTGGGTCAAATATGAAGGCAAACCCACTTTCCTTTCCGTATTTTGCCACAATTGGCAGAAATCAGCTCATTCGGCCTGAAAATGCTTTTAAGCGCATAAAAACTTAAACTCCTTATTTCTGGCTAAATAAAAGATGTTGCAATGATATTTCCATGCTGACCAGAGTTGTTCTGGGTCAAATATTAAGGCAAACCCACTTTCCTTTCAGTATTTTGCTGCAATTGGCAGAAACAAGCATAAGTGCTCATTCGGCCTGAAAATGCTTTTAAGCGCATAAAAACTTACAATCTTGATTTCTGACTAAATAAAAGCTGTTGCAATGATATTTTCATGCTGAACTGAGTTGTTCTGGGTCAAATATGAAGGCAAACCCACTTTCCCTTCAGTATTTTGCGACAATTGGCAGAAACAAGCATATTTGTTCATTCGGCCGAAAAATGCTTTTAAGTGCATAAAAACTTACACTCTTGATTTCTGGCTAAATAAAAGCTGTTGCAATGATATTTCCATGCTGAACTGAGTTGTTCTGGGTCAAATATGAAGGCAAACCCACTTTCCCTTCAGTATTTTGCTGCAATTGGCAGAAATCAGCTCATTTGGCCTGAAAATGCTTTTAACCGCATAAAAACTTCCACTCTTGATTTCTGGCTAAATAAAAGCTGTTGCAATGATATTTCCATGCTGAATTGAGTTTTTCTGGGTCAAATATGAAGGCAAACCCACTTTCCCTTCAGTATTTTGCTGCAATTGGCAGAAATCAGCTCATTTGGC
This sequence comes from Channa argus, assembly GCF_033026475.1. NCBI lineage: Eukaryota > Metazoa > Chordata > Actinopteri > Anabantiformes > Channidae > Channa > Channa argus. The sequence continues at coordinate 139,324 of NW_027125229.1, forward strand.
CTGAAAATGCTTTTAAGCACATAAAAACTTACAATCTTCATTTCTGGCTAAATAAAAGCTGTTGCAATAATATTTCCATGCTGAACTGAGTTGTTCTGGGTCAAATATGAAGGCAAACCCATTTTCCTTTCAGTATTTTGCTGCAATTGGCAGAAACAAGCATATTTGCTCATTTGGCCTGAAAAACTTCCACTCTTTATTTCTGGCTACATTAAAGCTGTTGCAATGATATCTCAATGCTGAACTGAGTTGTTCTGGGTCAAATATGAAGGCAAACCCACTTTCCTTTCAGTATTTTGCTACAATTGGCAAAAATCAGCTCATTCGGCCAGAAAATGCTTGTAAGCGCATATAAATTTACACTCTTGATTTTTGGCTAAATAAAAGCTGTTACAATGATATTTCCATGCTGAACTGAGTTGTTCTGGGTCAAATATGAAGGCAAACCCACTTTCCTTTCCGTATTTTGCCACAATTGGCAGAAATCAGCTCATTCGGCCTGAAAATGCTTTTAAGCGCATAAAAACTTAAACTCCTTATTTCTGGCTAAATAAAAGATGTTGCAATGATATTTCCATGCTGAACTGAGTTGTTCTGGGTCAAATATTAAGGCAAACCCACTTTCCTTTCAGTATTTTGCTGCAATTGGCAGAAACAAGCATATGTGCTCATTCGGCCTGAAAATGCTTTTAAGCGCATAAAAACTTACAATCTTGATTTCTGGCTAAATAAAAGCTGTTGTAATGATATTTAAATGCTTAACTGAATTGTTCTGGGTCAAATATGAAGGCAAACCCACTTTCCTTTCCGTATTTTGCTACAATTGGCAGAAATCAGCTCATTCGGCCTGAAAATACGTTTAAGCGCATAAAAGCTTAAACTCCTTATTTCTGGCTAAATAAAAGATGTTGCAATGATATTTCCATGCTGAACTGAGTTGTTCTGGGTCAAATATGAAGGTAAACCCACTTTCCCTTTAGTATTTTGCAACAATTGGCAGAAACAAGCATATTTGTTTATTCGGCCGAAAAATGCTTTTAAGCGCATAAAAACTTACACTCTTGATTTCTGGCTAAATTAAAGCTGTTGCAATGATATTTCCAAGCTGAATTGAGTTGTTCTGGGTCAAATATGAAGGCAAACCCACTTTCCTTTCAGTATTTTGCTACAATTGGCAGAAATCAGCTTATTTCGCCTGAAAATGCTTTTAAGCGCATAAAAATCTTCCACTCTTGATTTCTGGCTAAAAAAAAGCTGTTGCAATGACATTTCCATGCTGAATTGAGTTGTTCTGGTTCAAATATGAAGGCAAACCCACTTTCCTTTCAGTATTTTCCTTCAATTGGCAGAAATCAGCTCATTCGGCCTGAAAATGCTTTTAAGCGCATAAAAACTTACACTCTTGATTGCTGGCTAAATAAAAGCTGTTGCAATGATATTTAAATGCTGAACTGAGTTGTTCTGGGTCAAATATCAAGGCAAACCCATTTTCCTTTCAGTATTTTGCTGCAATTGGCAGAAACAAGCATATTTGCTCATTTGGCCTGAAAAACTTCCACTCTTTATTTCTGGCTAAATTAAAGCTGTTGCAATGATATCTCAATGCTGAACTGAGTTGTTATGCATCAAATATGAAGGCAGACCCACTTTCCTTTCCGTATTTTGCTACAATTGGCAGAAATCAGCTCATTCGGCCTGAAAATGCTTTTAAGCGTATAAAAACTTAAACTCCTTATTTCTGGCTAAATAAAAGATGTTGCAATGATATTCCCATGCTGACCTGAGTTGTTCTGGGTCAAATATGAAGGCAAGCCCACTTTCCCTTCAGTATTTTGCTGCAATTGGCAGAAACAAGCTCATTCGGCCTGAAAATGCTTTTAAGCGCATAAAAACTTACAATCTTGATTTCTGACTAAATAAAAGCTGTTGCAATGATATTTTCATGCTGAACTGAGTTGTTCTGGGTCAAATTTGAAGGCAAACCCACTTTCCCTTCAGTATTTTGCGACAATTGGCAGAAACAAGCATATTTGTTCATTCGGCCGAAAAATGCTTTTAAGCGCATAAAAACTTACACTCTTGATTTCTGGCTAAAAAAAAGCTGTTGCAATGATATTTCCATGCTGAACTGAGTTTTTCTGGGTCAAATATGAAGGCAAACCCACTTTCCCTTCAGTATTTTGCTACAATTGGCAGAAATCAGCTCATTCGGCCTGAAAATGGTTTTAAGCGCATATAAATTTCCACTCTTGATTTCTGGCTAAATAAAAGCTGTTGCAATGATATTTCCATGCTACACTGAGTTGTTCTGGGTCAAATATGAAGGCAAACCCACTTTCCCTTCAGTATTTTGCTGCAATTGGCAGAAACAAGCATATTTGCTCATTCGGCCTAAAAAACTTCCACTCTTGATTTCTGGCTAAATAAAAGCTGTTGCAATAATATTTCCATGCTGAACTGAGTTGTTCTGGGTCAAATATGAAGGCAAACCCACTTTCCCTTCAGTATTTTGCTGCAATTGGCAGAAACAAGCATATTTGCTCATTCGGCCTAAAAAACTTCCACTCTTGATTTCTGGCTAAATAAAAGCTGTTGCAATAATATTTCCATGCTGAACTGAGTTGTTCTGGGTCAAATATGAAGGCAAACCCACTTTCCCTTCAGTATTTTGCTGCAATTGGCAGAAATCAGCTTATTTGGCCTGAAAATGCTTTTAAGCGCATAAAAACTTAAACTCCTTATTTCTGGCTAAATAAAAGATGTTGCAATGACATTTCCATGCTGAACTGAGTTGTTCTGGGTCAAATATGAAGGCAAGCCCACTTTCCTTTCAGTATTTTGCTACAATTGGCATAAATCAGCTCATTCGGCCTGAAAATGCTTTTAAGCGTATAAAAACTTACACTCTTGATTTCTGGCTAAATAAAAGCTTTTGCAATAATATTTAAATGCTGAACTGAGTTGTTCTGGGTCAAAGATGAAGGCAAACCCACTTTCCCTTCAGTATTTTGCTGCAATTGGCAGAAATCAGCTCATTTGGCCTGAAAATGCTTTTAAGCGCATAAAAACTTACAATCTTCATTTCTGGCTAAATAAAAGCTGTTGCAATAATATTTCCATGCTGAACTGAGTTGTTCTGGGTCAAATATGAAGGCAAACCCATTTTCCTTTCAGTATTTTGCTGCAATTGGCAGAAACAAGCATATTTGCTCATTCGGCCTGAAAAACTTCCACTCTTTATTTCTGGCTAAATTAAAGCTGTTGCAATGATATCTCAATGCTGAACTGAGTTGTTCTGGGTCAAATATGAAGGCAAACCCACTTTCCTTTCCGTATTTTGCCACAATTGGCAGAAATCAGCTCATTCGGCCTGAAAATGCTTTTAAGCGCATAAAAACTTAAACTCCTTATTTCTGGCTAAATAAAAGATGTTGCAATGATATTTCCATGCTGAACTGAGTTGTTCTGGGTCAAATATTAAGGCAAACCCACTTTCTTTTCAGTATTTTGCTGCAATTGGCAGAAACAAGCATATGTGCTCATTCGGCCTGAAAATGCTTTTAAGCGCATAAAAACTTACAATCTTGATTTCTGGCTAAATAAAAGCTGTTGTAATGATATTTAAATGCTTAACTGAGTTGTTCTGGGTCAAATATGAAGGCAAACCCACTTTCCTTTCCGTATTTTGCTGCATTTGGCAGAAACAAGCATATTTGTTTATTCAGCCGAAAAATGCTTTTAAGCGCATAAAAACTTACACTCTTGATTGCTGGCTAAATAAAAGCTGTTGCAATGATATTTAAATGCTGACCTGAGTTGTTCTGGGTCAAATATCAAGGCAAACCCATTTTCCTTTCAGTATTTTGCTGCAATTTGCAGAAACAAGCATATTTGCTCATTTGGCCTGAAAAACTTCCACTCTTTATTTCTGGCTAAATTAAAGCTGTTGCAATGATATCTCAATGCTGAACTGAGTTGTTCTGGTTAAAATATGAAGGCAAACCCACTTTCCTTTCAGTATTTTGCTGCAATTGGCAGAAACAAGCATATTTGCTCATTCGGCCTGAAAATGCTTTTAAGCTCATAAAAACTTACACTCTTGATTTCTGGCTAAATAAAAGCTGTTGCAATGATATTTCCATGCTGAACTGAGTTGTTTTGGTTCAAATATGAAGGCAAACCCACTTTCCTTTCAGTATTTTACTGCAATTGGCAGAAACAAGCATATTTGCTCATTTGGCCTGAAAATGCTTTTAAGCGCATAAAAACTTACACTCTTGATTTCTGGCTAAATAAAAGCTGTTGCAATGATATTTCCATGCTGAACTGAGTTGTTCTGGGTCAAATATGAAGGCAAAGCCACTTTCCTTTCAGTATTTTGCTGCAATTGGCTGAAACAAGCTCATTCGGCCTGAAAATGCTTTTAAGCGCATAAAAACTTACACTCTTGATTTATGGCTAAATAAAAGATGTTGCAATGATATTTCCATGCTGAACTCAGTTGTTATGGGTCAAATATGAAGGCAAACCCACTTTCCTTTCAGTATTTTGCTGCAATTGGCAGAAACAAGCTCATTCGGCCTGAAAATGCTTTTAAGCGTATAAAAACTTAAACTCCTTATTTCTGGCTAAATAAAAGATGTTGCAATGATATTCCCATGCTGACCTGAGTTGTTCTGGGTCAAATATTAAGGCAAGCCCACTTTCCTTTCAGTATTTTGCTGCAATTGGCAGAAACAAGCTCATTCGGCCTGAAAATGCTTTTAAGCGCATAAAAACTTACAATCTTGATTTCTGACTAAATAAAAGCTGTTGCAATGATATTTTCATGCTGAACTGAGTTGTTCTGGGTCAAATATGAAGGCAAACCCACTTTCCCTTCAGTATTTTGCGACAATTGGCAGAAACAAGCATATTTGTTCATTCGGCCGAAAAATGCTTTTAAGCGCATAAAAACTTACACTCTTGATTTCTGGCTAAATAAAAGCTGTTGCAATGATATTTCCATGCTGAACTGAGTTTTTCTCGGTCAAATATGAAGGCAAACCCACTTTCCCTTCAGTATTTTGCTACAATTGGCAGAAATCAGCTCATTCGGCCTGAAAATGGTTTTAAGCGCATATAAATTTCCACTCTTGATTTCTGGCTAAATAAAAGCTGTTGCAATGATATTTCCATGCTACACTGAGTTGTTCTGGGTCAAATATGAAGGCAAACCCACTTTCCCTTCAGTATTTTGCTGCAATTGGCAGAAATCAGCTTATTTGGCCTGAAAATGCTTTTAAGCGCATAAAAACTTAAACTCCTTATTTCTGGCTAAATAAAACCTGTTGCAATGATATTTCCATGCTGAACTGAGTTGTTCTGGGTCAAATATGAAGGCAAACCCACTTTCCCTTCAGTATTTTGCTGCAATTGGCAGAAACAAGCATATTTGCTCATTCGGCCTAAAAAACTTCCACTCTTGATTTCTGGCTAAATAAAAGCTGTTGCAATAATATTTCCATGCTGAACTGAGTTGTTCTGGGTCAAATATGAAGGCAAACCCACTTTCCCTTCAGTATTTTGCTGCAATTGGCAGAAATCAGCTTATTTGGCCTGAAAATGCTTTTAAGCGCATAAAAACTTAAACTCCTTATTTCTGGCTAAATAAAAGATGTTGCAATGACATTTCCATGCTGAACTGAGTTGTTCTGGGTCAAATATGAAGGCAAGCCCACTTTCCTTTCAGTATTTTGCTACAATTGGCATAAATCAGCTCATTCGGCCTAAAAATGCTTTTAAGCGTATAAAAACTTACACTCTTCATTTCTGGCTAAATAAAAGCTTTTGCAATAACATTTAAATGCTGAACTGATTTGTTCTGGGTCAAAGATGAAGGCAAACCCACTTTCCCTTCAGTATTTTGCCGCAATTGGCAGAAATCAGCTCATTTGGCCTGAAAATGCTTTTAAGCGCATAAAAACTTCCACTCTTGATTTCTGGCTAAATAAAAGCTGTTGCAATGATATTTCCATGCTGAATTGAGTTGTTCTGGGTCAAATATGAAGGCAAACCCACTTTCCCTTCAGTATTTTGCTGCAATTGGCAGAAATCAGCTCATTTGGCCTGAAAATGCTTTTAAGCGCATAAAAACTTACAATCTTCATTTCTGGCTAAATAAAAGCTGTTGCAATAATATTTCCATGCTGAACTAAGTTGTTCTGGGTCAAATATGAAGGCAAACCCATTTTCCTTTCAGTATTTAGCTGCAATTGGCAGAAACAAGCATATTTGCTAATTCGGCCTGAAAAACTTCCACTCTTGATTTCTGGCTAAATAAAAGCTGTTGCAATGATATTTCCATGCTGAACTGAGTTGTTCTGGGTCAAATATGAAGGCAAACCCACTTTCCTTTCCGTATTTTGCCACAATTGGCAGAAATCAGCTCATTCGGCCTGAAAATGCTTTTAAGCGCATAAAAACTTAAACTCCTTATTTCTGGCTAAATAAAAGATGTTGCAATGATATTTCCATGCTGACCAGAGTTGTTCTGGGTCAAATATTAAGGCAAACCCACTTTCCTTTCAGTATTTTGCTGCAATTGGCAGAAACAAGCATAAGTGCTCATTCGGCCTGAAAATGCTTTTAAGTGCATAAAAACTTACACTCTTGATTTCTGGCTAAATAAAAGCTGTTGCAATGATATTTCCATGCTGAACTGAGTTGTTCTGGGGCAAATATGAAGGCAAACCCACTTTCCTTTCATTATTTTGCGACAATTGGCAGAAACAAGCATATTTGTTCATTCGGCCGAAAAATGCTTTTAAGTGCATAAAAACTTACACTCTTGATTTCTGGCTAAATAAAAGCTGTTGCAATGATATTTCCATGCTGAACTGAGTTGTTCTGGGTCAAATATGAAGGCAAACCCACTTTCCCTTCAGTATTTTGCTACAATTGGCAGAAATCAGCTCATTCGGCCTGAAAATGGTTTTAAGCGCATATAAATTTCCACTCTTGATTTCTGGCTAAATAAAAGCTGTTGCAATGATATTTCCATGCTGAACGGAGTTGTTCAGGCTCAAATATGAAGGCAAACCCACTTTCCCTTCAGTATTTTGCTGAAATTGGCAGAAATCAGCTTATTTGGCCTGAAAATGCTTTTAAGCGCATAAAAACTTAAACTCCTTATTTCTGGCTAAATAAAAGCTGTTGCAATGATATTTCCATTCTGAACTGAGTTGTTCTGGGTCAAATATGAAGGCAAACCCACTTTCCCTTCAGTATTTTGCTGCAATTGGCAGAAATAAGCATATTTGCTCATTCGGCCGAAAAATGCTTTTAAGTGCATATAAATTTACAGTCTTGATTTCTGGCTAAATAAAAGCTGTTGCAATGATATTTCCATGCTGAACTGAGTTGTTATGCGTCAAATATGAAGGCAAACCCACTTTCCTTTCCGTATTTTGCTACAATTGGCAGAAATCAGCTCATTTGGCCTGAAAATGCTTTTAGGCGCATAAAAACTTAAACTCCTTATTTCTGGCTAAATAAAAGATGTTGCAATGATATTTCCATGCTTAACTGAGTTGTTCTGGGTCAAATATTAAGGCAACCGACTTTCCTTTCAGTATTTTGCTGCAATTGGCAGAAACAAGCATATGTGCTCATTCGGCCTGAAAATGCTTTTAAGCGCATAAAAACTTACAATCTTGATTTTTGGCTAAATAAAAGCTGTTGTAATGATATTTAAATTATGAACTGAGTTGTTCTGGGTCAAATATGAAGGCAAACCCACTTTCCTTTCCGTATTTTGCTACAATTGGCAGAAATCAGCTCATTCGGCCTGAAAATGCGTTTAAGCGCAAAAAAACTTAAACTCCTTATTTCTGGCTAAATAAAAGATGTTGCAATGATATTTCCATGCTGAACTGAGTTGTTCTGGGTCAAATATGAAGGCAAACCCACTTTCTCGTCAGTATTTTGCTACAATTGGCAGAAATCAGCTCATTCGGCCTGAAATTGCTTTTAAGCGCATAAAAACTTACAATCTTGATTTCTGACTAAATAAAAGCTGTTGCAATGATATTTTCATGCTGAACTGAGTTGTTCTGGGTCAAATATGAAGGCAAACCCACTTTCCCTTCAGTATGTTGCGACAATTGGCAGAAACAAGCATATATGTTCATTCGGCCGAAAAATGCTTTTAAGCGTATAAAAACTTAAACTCCTTATTTCTGGCTAAATAAAAGATGTTGCAATGATATTTCCATGCTGACCTGAGTTGCTCTGGGTCAAATATTAAGGCAAGCCCACTTTCCTTTCAGTATTTTGCTGCAATTGGCAGAAACAAGCATAAGTGCTCATTCGGCCTGAAAATGCTTTTAAGGGCATAAAAACTTACAATCTTGATTTCTGACTAAATAAAAGCTGTTGCAATGATATTTTCATGCTGAACTGAGTTGTTCTGGGTCAAATATGAAGGCAAACCCACTTTCCCTTCAGTATTTTGCGACAATTGGCAGAAACAAGCATATTTGTTCATTCGGCCGAAAAATGCTTTTAAGCGCATAAAAACTTACACTCTTGATTTCTGGCTAAATAAAAGCTGTTGCAATGATATTTCCATGCTGAACTGAGTTGTTCTGGGTCAAATATGAAGGCAAACCCACTTTCCCTTCAGTATTTTGCTACAATTGGCAGAAATCAGCTCATTCGGCCTGAAAATGGTTTTAAGCGCATATAAATTTCCAATCTTGATTTCTGGCTAAATAAAAGCTGTTGCAATGATATTTCCATGCTGAACTGAGTTGTTCTGGGTCAAATATGAAGGCAAACCCACTTTCCCTTCAGTATTTTGCTACAATTGGCAGAAATCAGCTCATTCGGCCTGAAAATGGTTTTAAGCGCATAAAAATTTCCACTCTTGATTTCTGGCTAAATAAAAGCTGTTGCAATGATATTTCCATGCTGAACTGAGTTGTTCTGGGTCAAATATGAAGGCAAACCCACTTTCCCTTCAGTATTTTGCTGCAATTGGCAGAAACAAGCATATTTGCTCATTCGGCCTAAAAAACTTCCACTCTTGATTTCTGGCTAAATAAAAGCTGTTGCAATAATATTTCCATGCTGAACTGAGTTGTTCTGGGTCAAATATGAAGGCAAACCCACTTTCCCTTCAGTATTTTGCTGCAATTGGCAGAAATCAGCTTATTTGGCCTGAAAATTCTTTTAAGCGTATAAAAACTTACACTCTTGATTTCGGGCTAAATAAAAGCTTTTGCAAAAATATTTAAATGCTGAACTGAGTTGTTCTGGGTCAAAGATGAAGGCAAACCCACTTTCCCTTCAGTATTTTGCTGCAATTGGCAGAAATCAGCTCATTCGGCCTGAAAATGCTTTTAAGCGCATAAAAACTTCCACTCTTGATTTCTGGCTAAATAAAAGCTGTTGCAATGATATTTCCATGCTGAATTGAGTTGTTCTGGGTCAAATATGAAGGCAAACCCACTTTCCCTTCAGTATTTTGCTGCAATTGGCAGAAATCAGCTCATTTGGCCTGAAAATGCTTTTAAGCGCATAAAAACTTACAATCTTCATTTCTGGCTAAATAAAAGCTGTTGCAATAATATTTCCATGCTGAACTGAGTTGTTCTGGGTCAAATATGAAGGCAAACCCATTTTCCTTTCAGTATTTTGCTGCAATTGGCAGAAACAAGCATATTTGCTCATTCGGCCTGAAAAACTTCCACTCTTTATTTCTGGCTAAATTAAAGCTGTTGCAATGATATCTCAATGCTGAACTGAGTTGTTCTGGGTCAAATATGAAGGCAAACCCACTTTCCTTTCAGTATTTTGCTACAATTGGCAGAAATCAGCTCATTCGGCCTGAAAATTCTTTTAAGCGCATAAAAACTTACACTCTTGTTTTCTGGCTAAACAAAAGCTGTTGCAATGATATTTCAATGCTGAACTGAGTTGTTCTGGGTCAAATATGAAGGCAAACCCACTTTCCCTTCAGTATTTTGCTGCAATTGGCAGAAACAAGCATATGTGCTCATTCGGCCTGAAAATGCTTTTAAGCGCATAAAAACTTACAATCTTGATTTCTGGCTAAATAAAAGCTTTTGCAATAATATTTAAATGCTGAACTGAGTTGTTCTGGGTCAAAGATGAAGGCAAACCCACTTTCCCTTCAGTATTTTGCTGCAATTGGCAGAAATCAGCTCTTTTGGCCTGAAAATGCTTTTAAGCGCATAAAAACTTCCACTCTTGATTTCTGGCTAAATAAAAGCTGTTGCAATGATATTTCCATGCTGAATTGAGTTGTTCTGGGTCAAATATGAAGGCAAACCCACTTTCCCTTCAGTATTTTGCTGCAATTGGCAGAAATCAGCTCATTTGTCCTGAAAATGCTTTTAAGCGCATAAAAACTTACAATCTTCATTTCTGGCTAAATAAAAGCTGTTGCAATAATATTTCCATGCTGAACTGAGTTGTTCTGGGTCAAATATGAAGGCAAACCCATTTTCCTTTCAGTATTTTGCTGCAATTGGCAGAAACAAGCATATTTGCTCATTCGGCCTGAAAAACTTCCACTCTTTATTTCTGGCTAAATTAAAGCTGTTGCAATGATATCTCAATGCTGAACTGAGTTGTTCTGGGTCAAATATGAAGGCAAACCCACTTTCCTTTCAGTATTTTGCTACAATTGGCAGAAATCAGCTCATTCGGCCTGAAAATGCTTTTAAGCGCATAAAAACTTACACTCTTGTTTTCTGGCTAAACAAAAGCTGTTGCAATGATATTTCAATGCTAAACTGAGTTGTTCTGGGTCAAATATGAAGGCAAACCCACTTTACCTTCAGTATTTTGCTGCAATAGGCAGAAACAAGCATATGTGCTCATTCGGCCTGAAAATGCTTTTAAGCGCATAAAAACTTACAATCTTGATTTCTGGCTAAATAAAAGCTGTTGTAATGATATTTAAATGCTTAACTGAGTTGTTCTAGGTCAAATATGAAGGCAAACCCACTTTCCTTTCCGTATTTTGCTACAATTGGCAGAAATCAGCTCATTCGGACTGAAAATACGTTTAAGCGCATAAAAGCTTAAACTCCTTATTTCTGGCTAAATAAAAGATGTTGCAATGATATTTCCATGCTGAACTGAGTTGTTCTGGGTCAAATATGAAGGTAAACCCACTTTCCCTTTAGTATTTTGCGACAATTGGCAGAAACAAGCATATTTGTTTATTCGGCCGAAAAATGCTTTTAAGCGCATAAAAACTTACACTCTTGATTTCTGGCTAAATTAAAGCTGTTGCAATGATATTTCCATGCTGAATTGAGTTGTTCTGGGTCAAATATGAAGGCAAACCCACTTTCCTTTCAGTATTTTGCTACAATTGGCAGAAATCAGCTCATTTGTCCTGAAAATGCTTTTAAGCGCATAAAAACTTACAATCTTCATTTCTGGCTAAATAAAAGCTGTTGCAATAATATTTCCATGCTGAACTGAGTTGTTCTGGGTCAAATATTAAGGCAAACCCACTTTCCTTTCAGTACTTTGCTGCATTTGGCAGAAACAGGCATATTTGCTCATTCGGCCTGAAAATGCTTTTAAGCGCATAAAAACTTACACTCTTGATTTCTGGCTAAATAAAAGCTGTTGCAATGATATTTCCATGCTGAACTGAGTTGTTCTGGCTCAAATATGAAGGCAAACCCACTTTCCTTTCAGTATTTTGCTGCATTTGGCAGAAACAGGCATATTTGCTCATTCGGCCTGAAAATGCTTTTAAGCGCATAAAAACTTACACTCTTGATTTCTGGCTAAATAAAAGCTGTTGCAATGATATTTCCATGCTGAACTGAGTTGTGCTGGCTCAAATATGAAGGCAAACCCACTTTCCTTTCAGTATTTTGCTGCATTTGGCAGAAACAGGCATATTTGCTCATTCGGCCTGAAAATGCTTTTAAGCGCATAAAAACTTACACTCTTGATTTCTGGCTAAATAAAAGCTGTTGCAATGATATTTCCATGCTGAACTGAGTTGTTCTGGCTCAAATATGAAGGCAAACCCACTTTCCTTTCAGTATTTTGCTGCATTTGGCAGAAATCAGCTCATTCGGCCTGAAAATGCTTTTAAGCGCATAAAAACTTACACTCTTGATTTCTGGCTAAATAAAAGCTGTTGCAATGATATTTCCATGCTGAACTGAGTTGTTCTGGCTCAAATATGAAGGCAAACCCACTTTCCTTTCAGTATTTTGCTACAATTGGCAGAAATCAGCTTATTTCGCCTGAAAATGCTTTTAAGCGCATAAAAATCTTCCACTCTTGACTTCTGGCTAAAAAAAAAGCTGTTGCAATTACATTTCCATGCTGAATTGAGTTGTTCTGGTTCAAATATGAAGGCAAACCCACTTTCCTTTCAGTATTTTCCTTCAATTGGCAGAAATCAGCTCATTCGGCCTAAAAATGCTTTTAAGCGCATAAAAACTTACACTCTTGATTGCTGGCTAAATAAAAGCTGTTGCAATGATATTTAAATGCTGAACTGAGTTGTTCTGGGTCACATATCAAGGCAAACCCATTTTCCTTTCAGTATTTTGCTGCAATTGGCAGAAACAAGCATATTTGCTCATTTGGCCTGAAAAACTTCCACTCTTTATTTCTGGCTAAATTAAAGCTGTTGCAATGATATCTCAATGCTGAACTGAGTTGTTATGCATCAAATATGAAGGAAAACCCACTTTCCTTTCCGTATTTTGCTACAATTGGCAGAAATCAGCTCATTCGGCCTGAAAATGCTTTTAAGCGTATAAAAACTTAAACTCCTTATTTCTGGCTAAATAAAAGATGTTGCAATGATATTTCCATGCTGAAGTGAGTTGTTCTGGCTCAAATATGAAGGCAAACCCACTTTCCTTTCAGTACTTTGCTGCATTTGGCAGAAACAGGCATATTTGCTCATTCGGCCTGAAAATGCTTTTAAGCGCATAAAAACTTACACTCTTGATTTCTGGCTAAATAAAAGCTGTTGCAATGATATTTCCATGCTGAACTGAGTTGTTCTGGCTCAAATATGAAGGCAAACCCACTTTCCTTTCAGTATTTTGCTGCATTTGGCAGAAACAGGCATATTTGCTCATTCGGCCTGAAAATGCTTTTAAGCGCATAAAAACTTACACTCTTGATTTCTGGCTAAATAAAAGCTGTTGCAATGATATTTCCATGCTGAACTGAGTTGTGCTGGCTCAAATATGAAGGCAAACCCACTTTCCTTTCAGTATTTTGCTGCATTTGGCAGAAACAGGCATATTTGCTCATTCGGCCTGAAAATGCTTTTAAGCGCATAAAAACTTACACTCTTGATTTCTGGCTAAATAAAAGCTGTTGCAATGATATTTCCATGCTGAACTGAGTTGTTCTGGCTCAAATATGAAGGCAAACCCACTTTCCTTTCAGTATTTTGCTGCATTTGGCAGAAATCAGCTCATTCGGCCTGAAAATGCTTTTAAGCGCATAAAAACTTACACTCTTGATTTCTGGCTAAATAAAAGCTGTTGCAATGATATTTCCATGCTGAACTGAGTTGTTCTGGCTCAAATATGAAGGCAAACCCACTTTCCTTTCAGTATTTTGCTACAATTGGCAGAAATCAGCTTATTTCGCCTGAAAATGCTTTTAAGCGCATAAAAATCTTCCACTCTTGACTTCTGGCTAAAAAAAAAGCTGTTGCAATTACATTTCCATGCTGAATTGAGTTGTTCTGGTTCAAATATGAAGGCAAACCCACTTTCCTTTCAGTATTTTCCTTCAATTGGCAGAAATCAGCTCATTCGGCCTAAAAATGCTTTTAAGCGCATAAAAACTTACACTCTTGATTGCTGGCTAAATAAAAGCTGTTGCAATGATATTTAAATGCTGAACTGAGTTGTTCTGGGTCACATATCAAGGCAAACCCATTTTCCTTTCAGTATTTTGCTGCAATTGGCAGAAACAAGCATATTTGCTCATTTGGCCTGAAAAACTTCCACTCTTTATTTCTGGCTAAATTAAAGCTGTTGCAATGATATCTCAATGCTGAACTGAGTTGTTATGCATCAAATATGAAGGAAAACCCACTTTCCTTTCCGTATTTTGCTACAATTGGCAGAAATCAGCTCATTCGGCCTGAAAATGCTTTTAAGCGTATAAAAACTTAAACTCCTTATTTCTGGCTAAATAAAAGATGTTGCAATGATATTTCCATGCTGAAGTGAGTTGTTCTGGCTCAAATATGAAGGCAAACCCACTTTCCTTTCAGTACTTTGCTGCATTTGGCAGAAACAGGCATATTTGCTCATTCGGCCTGAAAATGCTTTTAAGCGCATAAAAACTTACACTCTTGATTTCTGGCTAAATAAAAGCTGTTGCAATGATATTTCCATGCTGAACTGAGTTGTTCTGGCTCAAATATGAAGGCAAACCCACTTTCCTTTCAGTACTTTGCTGCATTTGGCAGAAACAGGCATATTTGCTCATTCGGCCTGAAAATGCTTTTAAGCGCATAAAAACTTACACTCTTGATTTCTGGCTAAATAAAAGCTGTTGCAATGATATTTCCATGCTGAACTGAGTTGTTCTGGCTCAAATATGAAGGCAAACCCACTTTCCTTTCAGTATTTTGCTGCATTTGGCAGAAACAGGCATGTTTGCTCATTCGGCCTGAAAATGCTTTTAAGCGCATAAAAACTTACACTCTTGATTTCTGGCTAAATAAAAGCTGTTGCAATGATATTTCCATGCTGAACTGAGTTGTGCTGGCTCAAATATGAAGGCAAACCCACTTTCCTTTCAGTATTTTGCTGCATTTGGCAGAAACAGGCATATTTGCTCATTCGGCCTGAAAATGCTTTTAAGCGCATAAAAACTTACACTCTTGATTTCTGGCTAAATAAAAGCTGTTGCAATGATATTTCCATGCTGAACTGAGTTGTTCTGGCTCAAATATGAAGGCAAACCCACTTTCCTTTCAGTATTTTGCTGCATTTGGCAGAAATCAGCTCATTCGGCCTGAAAATGCTTTTAAGCGCATAAAAACTTACACTCTTGATTTCTGGCTAAATAAAAGCTGTTGCAATGATATTTCCATGCTGAACTGAGTTGTTCTGGCTCAAATATGAAGGCAAACCCACTTTCCTTTCAGTATTTTGCTACAATTGGCAGAAATCAGCTTATTTCGCCTGAAAATGCTTTTAAGCGCATAAAAATCTTCCACTCTTGACTTCTGGCTAAAAAAAAAGCTGTTGCAATTACATTTCCATGCTGAATTGAGTTGTTCTGGTTCAAATATGAAGGCAAACCCACTTTCCTTTCAGTATTTTCCTTCAATTGGCAGAAATCAGCTCATTCGGCCTAAAAATGCTTTTAAGCGCATAAAAACTTACACTCTTGATTGCTGGCTAAATAAAAGCTGTTGCAATGATATTTAAATGCTGAACTGAGTTGTTCTGGGTCAAATATCAAGGCAAACCCATTTTCCTTTCAGTATTTTGCTGCAATTGGCAGAAACAAGCATATTTGCTCATTTGGCCTGAAAAACTTCCACTCTTTATTTCTGGCTAAATTAAAGCTGTTGCAATGATATCTCAATGCTGAACTGAGTTGTTATGCATCAAATATGAAGGAAAACCCACTTTCCTTTCCGTATTTTGCTACAATTGGCAGAAATCAGCTCATTCGGCCTGAAAAGGCTTTTAAGCGTATAAAAACTTAAACTCCTTATTTCTGGCTAAATAAAAGATGTTGCAATGATATTTCCATGCTGAAGTGAGTTGTTCTGGCTCAAATATGAAGGCAAACCCACTTTCCTTTCAGTACTTTGCTGCATTTGGCAGAAACAGGCATATTTGCTCATTCGGCCTGAAAATGCTTTTAAGCGCATAAAAACTTACACTCTTGATTTCTGGCTAAATAAAAGCTGTTGCAATGATATTTCCATGCTGAACTGAGTTGTTCTGGCTCAAATATGAAGGCAAACCCACTTTCCTTTCAGTATTTTGCTGCATTTGGCAGAAACAGGCATATTTGCTCATTCGGCCTGAAAATGCTTTTAAGCGCATAAAAACTTACACTCTTGATTTCTGGCTAAATAAAAGCTGTTGCAATGATATTTCCATGCTGAACTGAGTTGTGCTGGCTCAAATATGAAGGCAAACCCACTTTCCTTTCAGTATTTTGCTGCATTTGGCAGAAACAGGCATATTTGCTCATTCGGCCTGAAAATGCTTTTAAGCGCATAAAAACTTACACTCTTGATTTCTGGCTAAATAAAAGCTGTTGCAATGATATTTCCATGCTGAACTGAGTTGTTCTGGCTCAAATATGAAGGCAAACCCACTTTCCTTTCAGTATTTTGCTGCATTTGGCAGAAATCAGCTCATTCGGCCTGAAAATGCTTTTAAGCGCATAAAAACTTACACTCTTGATTTCTGGCTAAATAAAAGCTGTTGCAATGATATTTCCATGCTGAACTGAGTTGTTCTGGCTCAAATATGAAGGCAAACCCACTTTCCTTTCAGTACTTTGCTGCATTTGGCAGAAACAGGCATATTTGCTCATTCGGCCTGAAAATGCTTTTAAGCGCATAAAAACTTACACTCTTGATTTCTGGCTAAATAAAAGCTGTTGCAATGATATTTCCATGCTGAAGTGAGTTGTTCTGGGTCAAATATGAGGGCAAACCCACTTTCCCTTCAGTATTTTGCGACAATTGGCAGAAACAAGCATATTTGTTCATTCGGCCGAAAAATGCTTTTAAGCGCATAAAAACTTACACTCTTGATTTCTGGCTAAATAAAAGCTGTTGCAATGATATTTCCATGCTGAACTGAGTTGTTCTGGGTCAAATATGAAGGCAAACCCACTTTCCCTTCAGTATTTTGCTACAATTGGCAGAAATCAGCTCATTCGGCCTGAAAATGGTTTTAAGCGCATATAAATTTCCAATCTTGATTTCTGGCTAAATAAAAGCTGTTGCAATGATATTTCCATGCTGAACTGAGTTGTTCTGGGTCAAATATGAAGGCAAACCCACTTTCCCTTCAGTATTTTGCTACAATTGGCAGAAATCAGCTCATTCGGCCTGAAAATGGTTTTAAGCGCATAAAAATTTCCACTCTTGATTTCTGGCTAAATAAAAGCTGTTGCAATGATATTTCCATGCTGAACTGAGTTGTTCTGGGTCAAATATGAAGGCAAACCCACTTTCCCTTCAGTATTTTGCTGCAATTGGCAGAAACAAGCATATTTGCTCATTCGGCCTAAAAAACTTCCACTCTTGATTTCTGGCTAAATAAAAGCTGTTGCAATAATATTTCCATGCTGAACTGAGTTGTTCTGGGTCAAATATGAAGGCAAACCCACTTTCCCTTCAGTATTTTGCTGAAATTGGCAGAAATCAGCTCATTTGGCCTGAAAATGCTTTTAAGAGCATAAAAACGTACACTCTTGATTTCTGGCTAAATAAAGGCTGTTGCAATGATATTTCAATGCTGAACTGAGTTGTTCTGTGTCAAATATGAAGGCAAACCCACTTTACCTTCAGTATTTTGCTGCAATTGGCAGAAATCAGCTGATTTGGCCTGAAAATGCTTTTAAGCGCATAAAAACTTACCCTCTTGAGTTCTGGCTAAATAAAAGCTGTTGCAATGATATTTCCATGCTGAACTGAGTTGTTCTGGGTCAAACATGAAGGCAAACCCACTTTCCCTTCAGTATTTTGCGACAATTGGCAGAAACAAGCATATTTGTTCATTCGGCCGAAAAATGCTTTTAAGCGCATAAAAACTTACACTCTTGATTTCTGGCTAAATAAAAGCTGTTGCAATGATATTTCCATGCTGAACTGAGTTGTTCTGGCTCAAATATGAAGGCAAACCCACTTTCCCTTCAGTATTTTGCTACAATTGGCAGAAATCAGCTCATTCGGCCTGAAAATGGTTTTAAGCGCATAAAAATCTTCCACTCTTGATTTCTGGCTAAATAAAAGCTGTTGCAATGATATTTCCATGCTGAACTGAGTTGTTCTGGGTCAAACATGAAGGCAAACCCACTTTCCCTTCAGTATTTTGCGACAATTGGCAGAAACAAGCATATTTGTTCATTCGGCCGAAAAATGCTTTTAAGCGCATAAAAACTTACACTCTTGATTTCTGGCTAAATAAAAGCTGTTGCAATGATATTTCCATGCTGAACTGAGTTGTTCTGGCTCAAATATGAAGGCAAACCCACTTTCCCTTCAGTATTTTGCTACAATTGGCAGAAATCAGCTCATTCGGCCTGAAAATGGTTTTAAGCGCATATAAATTTCCAATCTTGATTTCTGGCTAAATAAAAGCTGTTGCAATGATATTTCCATGCTGAACTGAGTTGTTCTGGGTCAAATATGAAGGCAAACCCACTTTCCCTTCAGTATTTTGCTACAATTGGCAGAAATCAGCTCATTCGGCCTGAAAATGGTTTTAAGCGCATAAAAATTTCCACTCTTGATGTCTGGCTAAATAAAAGCTGTTGCAATGATATTTCCATGCTGAACTGAGTTGTTCTGGGTCAAATATGAAGGCAAACCCACTTTCCCTTCAGTATTTTGCTGCAATTGGCAGAAACAAGCATATTTGCTCATTCGGCCTAAAAAACTTCCACTCTTGATTTCTGGCTAAATAAAAGCTGTTGCAATAATATTTCCATGCTGAACTGAGTTGTTCTGGGTCAAATATGAAGGCAAACCCACTTTCCCTTCAGTATTTTGCTGAAATTGGCAGAAATCAGCTCATTTGGCCTGAAAATGCTTTTAAGCGCATAAAAACGTACACTCTTGATTTCTGGCTAAATAAAGGCTGTTGCAATGATATTTCAATGCTGAACTGAGTTGTTCTGTGTCAAATATGAAGGCAAACCCACTTTACCTTCAGTATTTTGCTGCAATTGGCAGAAATCAGCTGATTTGGCCTGAAAATGCTTTTAAGCGCATAAAAACTTACCCTCTTGAGTTCTGGCTAAATAAAAGCTGTTGTAATGATATTTAAATGCTGAACTGAGTTGTTCTGGGTCAAATATGAAGGCAAACCCACTTTCCCTTCAGTATTTTGCTGCAATTGGCAGAAATCAGCTTATTTGGCCTGAAAATGCTTTTAAGCGCATAAAAATCTTCCACTCTTGATTTCTGGCTGAATAAAAGCTGTTGCAATGATATTTCCATGCTGAACTGAGTTGTTCTGGGTCAAATATGAAGGCAAACCCACTTTCCCTTCAGTATTTTGCTGCAATTGGCAGAAATCAGCTTATTTGGCCTAAAAATGCTTTTAAGCGCTAAAAAATCTTCCACTCTTGATTTCTGACTAAATAAAAGCTGTTGCAATGACATTTCCATGCTGAATAGCATTTTTCTGGGTCAAATATGAAGGCAAACCCACTTTCCTTTCAGTATTTTGCTGCAATTGGCAGTAACAAGCATATGTGCTCATTCGGCCTGAAAATGCTTTTAAGCGCATAAAAACTTACAATCTTGATTTCTGGCTAAATAAAAGCTGTTGTAATGATATTTAAATGCTGAACTGAGTTGTTCTGGGTCAAATATGAGGGCAAACCCACTTTCCTGTCAGTATTTTGCTGCAATTGGCAGAAACAAGCATATTTGCTCATTCGGCCTAAAAAACTTCCACTCTTGATTTCTGGCTAAAAAAAAACTGTTGCAATGATATTTCCATGCTGAACTGAGTTGTTCCGGGTCAAATATGAAGGCAAACCCACTTTCCCTTCAGTATTTTGCTGCAATTGGCAGAAACAAGTATATGTGCTCATTCGGCCTGAAAATGCTTTTAAGCGCATAAAAACTTAAACTCCTTATTTCTGGCTAAATAAAAGCGGTTGCAATGATATTTCCATGCTGAACTGAGTTGTTCTGGTTCAAATATGAAGGCAAACCCACTTTCCCTTCAGTATTTTGCTGCAATTGGCAGAAACAAGCATATTTGCTCATTCGGCCTAAAAAACTTCCACTCTTGATTTATGGCTAAATAAATGCTGTTGCAATGATATTTCCATGCTGAACTGAGTTGTTCTGGGTCAAATATGAAGGCAAACCCACTTTACCTTCAGTATTTTGCTGCAATTGGCAGAAATCAGCTGATTTGGCCTGAAAATGCTTTTAAGCGCATACAAACTTACACTCTCTCTTTCTGGCTAGATAAAAGCTGTTGCAATGACATTTCCATGCTGATCTGAGTTGTTCTGTATCAAATATGAAGGCAAACCCACTTTCCTTTCAGTATTTTGCTGCAATTGTCAGAAACAAGCATATGTGCTCGTTCGGCCTGAAAATGCTTTTAATTCAATTCAATTCAACTTTATTTATATAGCGCCAATTCACAACAAAGTCATCTCAGGGCACTTTACAGAATAAAGTCAAGATTATAAAGATATATAAAGAGAACCCAACAATTCCCCCTGGAGCAAGCCATAGGCAACAGTGGAGAGGAAAAACTCCCTTTAACGGAAGAAACCTCCAGCAGAACCAGGCTCAGGGTGGACGGCCATCTGCCTCGACCGGTTGGGGTGAGTGGAAAGGGGAGAGAGAAAAGAACAGAGCAATAAAAAGCAATAACAAAACATCGGGCAGATTGGTAGGACCAGTAGCTGCACGCTGGAAGACACACAGCTTCAAAGCCGGGGGACACCTGCAGAAAGGGACAGAGAGAGGGGGACAGAGGAGGACAAAGACAACTACGGGAGAGAACACACAGAGTTAATGACATACAGTGGTGAGAATTGCGGGGTGAGAGGAGAGGAGAGATGGTCAAGAGGAGGAAAGGAGCTCAGTGCATTGGGGGGTGGGTCCCCCAGCAGTCTAAGCCTATGGCAGCATAACTATAACTAACTATATGCTTTATTAAAGAGGAAGGTTTTAAGCTTAGACTTAAAAGTAGAGAGGGTGTCTGCTTCCCGAATCTGAACTGGGAGCTGGTTCCACAAGAGAGGAGCTTGATAGCTAAAGGCTCTACCTCCCATTCTACTTTTGGAAATTCTGGGAACCACAAGTAGGCCTGCATTCTGAGAGCGAAGTGGTCTACTGGGATGATATGGTGCTATGAGGTCTTCTATATATGATGGAGCCTGACCATTCAGAGCTTTATATGTAAGAAGCAGGGTTTTAAATTCTATTCTAAATTTAATGGGAAGCCAATGGAGAGAAGCTAGTGAAGGTGAAATATGATCTCTCTTGCTAGTTCCAGTCAGCACTCTTGCTGCAGCATTTTGGATTAATTGCAGGCTCTTTAGGGAGTTACTGGGGCATCCTGAAAGTAGGGAATTACAGTAGTCCAACCTAGAAGTAACAAATGCATGGACCAGTTTTTCGGCATCACTTTGAGACAGTATGCTCCTAATTTTGGCAATGTTCCGTAGGTGGAAGAAGGCTGTTCTAGAGATTTGTTTTATATGTGACTTAAAGGACAGATCCTGATCAAAAATAACTCCAAGGTTCCTTGCAGTAGTACTGGAGGCCAGACTTATGCCATCTAGGGTAACAATATGGTTGGACATCATATCTCTGATATTTTTGGGCACAAATACTATGACTTCAGTTTTGTCTGAGTTTAAAAGTAAAAAATTGTGGGACATCCAGGCCTTTATGTCTTGTAGGCATGCTTGAAGCTTTATTAACTGATTATTTTCATCTGGTTCCATAGATAAATATAGCTGGGTATCATCAGCATAACAGTGGAAATTTATGGAGTGTTTTCTAATAATGTTGCCTAAAGGAGACATATATAAAGTAAAAAGTATTGGTCCTAACACAGAGCCTTGTGGAACTCCATAGCTAACCTTTGTGTGCATGGAGGATTCATCATTAACATGAACAAATTGAAATCTATCAGACAGATAGGATTTAAACCAACCTAGTGCAGTTCCTGTAATTCCAATTTCATGTTCCAGTCTCTGTAATAAAATGTTATGATCAATGGTATCAAATGCGGCACTAAGATCTAACAGAACAAGTATAGAGATGAGTCCATTATCTGAGGCCATGAGAAGATCGTTGGTGACTTTTACCAGTGCTGTTTCTGTACTATGATGAACTCTAAATCCTGACTGAAACTCTTCATACAAATTATTCCTATGGAGGTGATCACATAATTGTTTTGCGACTACTTTTTCAATTATTTTAGAAATAAAGGGGAGATTAGATATTGGTCTGTAATTGGCTAAAACACCTGGGTCAAGACAGGGTTTTTTAAGTAATGGTTTAATTACAGCTACCTTATAGGCCTGTGGTACATAGCCTGTTTCTAAAGATAGATTGATGATATCTAATATGAACGTATCTATTAAGGGTAAAGCTTCCTTGAGCAGCTTAGTTGGAATAGGGTCTAGCAGACAGGTTGTTGGTTTAGATGAGGTAATAATTGAAGTTAGCTCAGAGAGATCTATGGGTAAAAAGCAGTCTAACAGGGAGTGGGGCCTTATCCATGATTCTAGCACTGCTGTACATGAAGATCTATCTGTAATTTTTGGGGGGAGGATCTGGTGAATACTTTCTCTAATAGCTACAATTTTATTCATAAAGAAGGTCATGAGGTCATTGCTGCTCAAAGTTAAGGGAATAGTAGGCTCAACAGAACTATGGCTCTTAGTCAGCCTGGCTACAGTGCTGAACAGAAACCGGGGGTTGTTCTTGTTTTCTTCTATTAATGATGAATAATATGCTGTTCTGGCATCACTGAGAGCTTTTTTGTACGTTTTTAAACTATTTTTCCAGGCTAAATGAGATTCTTCTAACTTTCTGGAACGCCACTTCCTTTCTAACTTTCGTGTTTCCTGTTTTAAGTTGCGTGTTTGTGAACTATACCATGGAGATCGCCTCTGCTGATTTACTGCCTTCTTTTTTAGAGGGGCAACACTATCGAGTATTGTACGTAGTGAGGCTGCAGAATTGTCAACAAGATAATCTACTTGTGCAGGAGTAACATTAAGGAGACTACTTCCCATTGTATTAACATATGGTGAAGCAAATGATGAAGAAATAATTTCTTTAAATTTGTTGACAGCTTTTTCACTTAAGCATCTGCTATAGTGGAATTTTTCCCTAACTGCTATATAGTCCGTTATTGTAAATTCAAATGTTATTAAAAAATGGTCAGACAGAAGAGAGTTGTGAGGACATATTGTTAAATTATCCGTTTCAATTCCATACGTAAGGACAAGGTCTAACGTGTGACTAAAACAGTGAGTGGGTTTATTTACATTTTGGGAAAAACCAATTGAATCTAATAATGAATTAAACGCAGTGCTCAGGCAGTTACTGTCAGCATCTACATGAATGTTAAAGTCACCCACTATAATGACTTTATCTGTACTAAGCACTAAATCAGCTAGAAAATCAGAAAATTCAATCAAAAACTCTGAATAAGGGACTGGAGGACGGTACACGATAACAAATAATAGTGGTTTTTGAGTTTTCCAGTTTGGGTGTGAAAGGCTAAGAGTAAGGCTCTCAAATGAGTTATAACTATGTTTAGGTCTAGGGTTTATTGATAAGCTACAATGGAAGATTGCTGCAACTCCTCCACCTCGGCCTGTGCTTCTAGGAACATGATAATTAATATGGCTTGGGGGGGTTGACTCATTTAGACTGACATATTCTTCCTGCTGCAACCAAGTTTCAGTGAGACAAAATAAATCGAATTGATGATCGCTTATTAAGTCATTTACTAACAGAGATTTAGAAGAGAGAGATCTGATATTTAATAATCCACATTTAATAGTTTTGGGGTTTTGTTCTGTAAGAGGAGTAGTCTTAACTTTTATTAGGTTATTATGATTAACTCCTCTTGTTGTCATATTTACTTTATGTAATTTAGGTCGGGGAACAGACAGTCTCTATAGGTATGTGGGAGTTGTGGGGGGGTGACGGTTGTAAGGATACTGCAGAGAGGCGTGTAGGACTGGATCTCTGCATCCTAGGCTCAACTCTGGATTGTCATACTTTTGGTTGTCTAATAAAACCAGCCATATTTCTGGATAAGAAAGCTGCACCATCTAAAGTAGGATGGATGCCATCTCTCCTAATCAGCCTAGGTTTTCCCCAAAAACGTTTCCAATTGTCTATGTAGCCCACATCGTTTGCTGGACACCACCTAGACAGCCAGCGGTTGAATGACGACATGCGGGTGTACATGTCGTCACTGGTCAGATTTGGCAGGGGACCAGAGAAAATTACGGAGTCCGACATTGTTTTTGCAAAGTTACACACCGATTCAACATTCATTTTAGTGACCTCCGATTTACGTAATCGGGCGTCATTAACTCCCACGTGAATAATAATATTACTGTATTTACGTTTATCCTTAGCCAGGAGTTTCAAATATGATTCAACGTCGCCCGCTCTGGCCCCAGGAAGACATTTGACTACGGCCGCTGGAGTCTCTAACTTCACGTTTCTGACTATGGAGCTGCCAATTACCAGAGTTGGTTTCTCAGCGGGTGTGTCGCTGAGTGGGGAAAATCGATTAGAAACATGAACCGACTGGTGGTGAACCTCGGGCGTCTGTTTAGCATTAGATCTCTTACGAACCGTCACCCAGCCGGACTGGCTTCCCGGCTGCTCGGGAACTGCCGGGGGACAGCTAGCAGGGGCTACGCTAGGTCGGCCCGCACCAGCTACCGGGGCCTGACTAGCGGAGTTGTTTTCCATGGTGCGGAGCCGTGCTTCCAATTCCGTGAACCTCGCCTCCAAAGCTGCAAAAACCTTACACTTATTACATATACCATTATCACTAAAGGAGGCAGAGGAAAAACTGAACATGAGACACACCGAGCAAGTGAGAGAAGGAGAGACAGAGGGAGACAGAGAAGCCATTGCTAATGTTTAACTGCTAAGCTAGCGAAGCTAATATAAGTGAAATGTGGAATTTGTAAACTTTAGCTGGTTATGTTTTGCAAAAGCAGGTGCTTGTGCAATACAAGCGTATGTTACGACTAAGTATTAATTCTTGTGTGAAGAAATCACTTATTTAAGTAAAAATAACAGCTACAATTAATCAGTAAACAGTCTTTCGGTAGAAACCCAAGAGTGTGCAGAAACAGGAAGTGACGCAATACGCTTACCGCAAATCTGGATGGTCCACAATTACATTCTCCATTATCATGTAACCCACAGCTGAAGCGCATAAAAACTTACAATCTTGATTTCTGGCTAAATAAAACCTGTTGTAATGATATTAAAATGCTGAACTGAGTTGTTCTGGGTCAAATATGAAGGCAAACCCACTTTCCTGTCAGTATTTTGCTGCAATTGGCAGAAACAAGCATATTTGCTCATTCGGCCTAAAAAACTTCCACTCTTGATTTCTGGCTAAAAAAAAACTGTTGCAATGATATTTCCATGCTGAACTGAGTTGTTCCGGGTCAAATATGAAGGCAAACCCACTTTCCCTTCAGTATTTTGCTGCAATTGGCAGAAATCAGCTTATTTGGCCTGAAAATGCTTTTAAGCGCATAAAAATCTTCCACTCTTGATTTCTGGCTAAATAAAAGCTGTTGCAATGACATTTCCATGCTGAATTGCATTTTTCTGGGTCAAATATGAAGGCAAACCCACTTTCCTTTCAGTATTTTGCTACAATTGGCAGAAACAAGCATATGTGCTCATTCGGCCTGACAATGCTTTTAAGCGCATAAAAACTTACAATCTTGATTTCTGGCTAAATAAAAGGTGTTGCAATGATATTTCCATGCTGAACTGAGTTGTTCTGGGTCAAATATGAAGGCAAACCCACCTTCCTTTCAGTATTTTGCTGCAATTGGCAGAAACAAGCATATTTGCTCATTCGGCCTAAAAAACTTCCACTCTTGATTTCTGGCTAAATAAAAGGTGTTGCAATGATATTTCCATGCTGAACTGAGTTGTTCTGGGTCAAATATGAAGGCAAACTCACTTTCCCTTCAGTATTTTGCTGAAATTGGCAGAAATCAGCTCATTTGGCCTGAAAATGCTTTTAAGCGCATAAAAACGTATACTCTTGATTTCTGGCTAAATAAAAGCTGTTGTAATGATATTTAAATGCTGAACTGAGTTGTTCTGGGTCCAATATGAAGGCAAACCCACTTTCCCTTCAGTATTTTGCTGCAATTGGCAGAAATCAGCTTATTTGGCCTGAAATTGCTTTTAAGCGCATAAAAATCTTCCACTCTTGATTTCTGGCTAAATAAAAGCTGTTGCAATGACATTTACATGCTGAATAGCATTTTTCTGGGTCAAATATGACGGCAAACCCACTTTCCTTTCAGTATTTTGCTGCAATTGGCAGAAATCAGCTCATCTGGCCTGAAAATGCTTTTAAGCGCATAAAAACTTACAATCTTGATTTCTGGCTAAATAAAAGCTGTTGCAATGACATTTCCATGCTGAATTGCATTTTTCTGGGTCAAATATGAAGGCAAACCCACATTGCTTTCAGTATTTTGCTGCAATTGGCAGAAACAAGCATATGTGCTCATTCGGCCTGAAAATGCTTTTAAGCGCATAAAAACTTACACTCTTGAGTTCTGGCAAAATAAAAGCTGTTGTAATGATATTTAAATGCTGAACTGAGTTGTTCTGGGTCAAATATGAAGGCAAACCCACTTTCCTGTCAGTATTTTGCTTCAATTGGCAGAAATCAGCTCATCTGGCCTGAAAATGCTTTTAAGCGCATAAAAACTTACAATCTTGATTTCTGGCTAAATAAAAGCTGTTGCAATGACATTTCCATGCTGAATTGCATTTTTCTGGGTCAAATATAAAGGCAAACCCACATTGCTTTCAGTATTTTGCTTCAATTGGCAGAAACAAGCATATGTGCTATTTCGGCCTGAAAATGCTTTTAAGCGCATAAAAACTTACAATGTTGATTTCTGGCTAAATAAAAGCTGTTGTAATGATATTTAAATGCTGAACTGAGTTGTTCTGGCTCAAATATGGAGGTAAACCCACTTTCCTGTCAGTATTTTGCTGCAATTGGCAGAAACAAGCATATTTGCTCATTCGGCCTAAAAAACTTCCACTCTTGATTTCTGGCTAAATAAAAGGTGTTGCAATGATATTTCCATTCTGAACTGAGTTGTTCTGGGTCAAATATGAAGGCAAACCCACCTTCCTTTCAGTATTTTGCTGCAATTGGCAGAAATCAGCTCATTTGGCCTGAAAATGGTTTTAAGCGCATAAAAATCTTCCACTCTTGATTTCTGGCTAAATAAAAGCTGTTGCAATGATATTTCCATGCTGAACTGAGTTGTTCTGGGTCAAATATGAAGGCAAACCCACTTTCCCTTCAGTATTTTGCTACAATTGGCAGAAATCACCTTATTTGGCCTGAAAATGCTTTAAGGGAAGTTAAGGGAATAGTAGGCTCAACAGAACTATGGCTCTTAGTCAGCCTGGCTACAGTGCTGAACAGAAACCGGGGGTTGTTCTTGTTTTCTTCTATTAATGATGAATAATATGCTGTTCTGGCATCACTGAGAGCTTTTTTGTACGTTTTTAAACTATTTTTCCAGGCTAAATGAGATTCTTCTAACTTTCTGGAACGCCACTTCCTTTCTAACTTTCGTGTTTCCTGTTTTAAGTTGCGTGTTTGTGAACTATACCATGGAGATCGCCTCTGCTGATTTACTGCCTTCTTTTTTAGAGGGGCAACACTATCGAGTATTGTACGTAGTGAGGCTGCAGAATTGTCAACAAGATAATCTACTTGTGCAGGAGTAACATTAAGGAGACTACTTCCCATTGTATTAACATATGGTGAAGCAAATGATGAAGAAATAATTTCTTTAAATTTGTTGACAGCTTTTTCACTTAAGCATCTGCTATAGTGGAATTTTTCCCTAACTGCTATATAGTCCGTTATTGTAAATTCAAATGTTATTAAAAAATGGTCAGACAGAAGAGAGTTGTGAGGACATATTGTTAAATTATCCGTTTCAATTCCATACGTAAGGACAAGGTCTAACGTGTGACTAAAACAGTGAGTGGGTTTATTTACATTTTGGGAAAAACCAATTGAATCTAATAATGAATTAAACGCAGTGCTCAGGCAGTTACTGTCAGCATCTACATGAATGTTAAAGTCACCCACTATAATGACTTTATCTGTACTAAGCACTAAATCAGCTAGAAAATCAGAAAATTCAATCAAAAACTCTGAATAAGGGACTGGAGGACGGTACACGATAACAAATAATAGTGGTTTTTGAGTTTTCCAGTTTGGGTGTGAAAGGCTAAGAGTAAGGCTCTCAAATGAGTTATAACTATGTTTAGGTCTAGGGTTTATTGATAAGCTACAATGGAAGATTGCTGCAACTCCTCCACCTCGGCCTGTGCTTCTAGGAACATGATAATTAATATGACTTGGGGGGGTTGACTCATTTAGACTGACATATTCTTCCTGCTGCAACCAAGTTTCAGTGAGACAAAATAAATCGAATTGATGATCGCTTATTAAGTCATTTACTAACAGAGATTTAGAAGAGAGAGATCTGATATTTAATAATCCACATTTAATAGTTTTGGGGTTTTGTTCTGTAAGAGGAGTTGTCTTAACTTTTATTAGGTTATTATGATTAACTCCTCTTGTTGTCATATTTACTTTATGTAATTTAGGTCGGGGAACAGACACAGTCTCTATAGGTATGTGGGAGTTGTGGGGGGGTGACGGTTGTAAGGACACTGCAGAGAGGCGTGTAGGACTGGATCTCTGCATCCTAGGCTCAACTCTGGATTGTCATACTTTTGGTTGTTTAATAAAACCAGCCATATTTCTGGATAAGAAAGCTGCACCATCTAAAGTAGGATGGATGCCATCTCTCCTAATCAGCCTAGGTTTTCCCCAAAAACGTTTCCAATTGTCTATGTAGCCCACATCGTTTGCTGGACACCACCTAGACAGCCAGCGGTTGAATGACGACATGCGGGTGTACATGTCGTCACTGGTCAGATTTGGCAGGGGACCAGAGAAAATTACGGAGTCCGACATTGTTTTTGCAAAGTTACACACCGATTCAACATTCATTTTAGTGACCTCCGATTTACGTAATCGGGCGTCATTAACTCCCAGGTGAATAATAATATTACTGTATTTACGTTTATCCTTAGCCAGGAGTTTCAAATATGATTCAACGTCGCCCGCTCTGGCCCCAGGAAGACATTTGACTACGGCCGCTGGAGTCTCTAACTTCACGTTTCTGACTATGGAGCTGCCAATTACCAGAGTTGGTTTCTCAGCGGGTGTGTCGCTGAGTGGGGAAAATCGATTAGAAACATGAACCGACTGGTGGTGAACCTCGGGCGTCTGTTTAGCATTAGATCTCTTACGAACCGTCACCCAGCCGGACTGGCTTCCCGGCTGCTCGGGAACTGCCGGGGGACAGCTAGCAGGGGCTACGCTAGGTCGGCCCGCACCAGCTACCGGGGCCTGACTAGCGGAGTTGTTTTCCATGGTGCGGAGCCGTGCTTCCAATTCCGTGAGCCTCGCCTCCAAAGCTGCAAAAACCTTACACTTGTTACATATACCATTATCACTAAAGGAGGCAGAGGAAAAACTGAACATGAGACACACCGAGCAAGTGAGAGAAGGAGAGACAGAGGGAGACAGAGAAGCCATTGCTAATGTTTAACTGCTAAGCTAGCGAAGCTAATATAAGCGAAATGTGGAATTTGTAAACTTTAGCTGGTTATGTTTTGCAAAAGCAGGTGCTTGTGCAATACAAGCGTATGTTACGACTAAGTATTAATTCTTGTGTGAAGAAATCACTTATTTAAGTAAAAATAACAGCTACAATTAATCAGTAAACAGTCTTTCGGTAGAAACCCAAGAGTGTGCAGAAACAGGAAGTGACGCAATACGCTTACCGCAAAAATCAAAGAGCTGAAGTGTTGGTGCAGTGCGCATAAAAACTTACAATCTTGATTTCTGGCTAAATAAAACCTGTTGTAATGATATTTAAATGCTGAACTGAGTTGTTCTGGTTCAAATATGAAGGCAAACCCACTTTCCCTTCAGTATTTTGCTACAATTGGCAGAAATCAACTCATTCGGCCTGAAAATGGTTTTAAGCGCATAAAAACTTCCACTCTTGATTTCTGGCTAAATAAAAGCTGTTGCAATGATATTTCCATGCTGAACTGAGTTGTTCTGGGTCAAATATGAAGGCAAACCCACTTTCCCTTCAGTATTTTGCTGCAATTGGCAGAAATCAGCTTATTTGGCCTGAAAATGCTTTTAAGCGCATAAAAACTTACAATCTTCATTTCTGGCTAAATAAAAGCTGTTGCAATAATATTTCCATGCTGAACTGAGTTGTTTTGGGTAAAATATGAAGGCAAACCCACTTTCCCTTCAGTATTTTGCGACAATTGGCAGAAACAAGCATATTTGTTCATTCGGCCGAAAAATGCTTTTAAGCGCATAAAAACTTACACTCTTGATTGCTGACTAAATAAAAGCTGTTGCAATGATATTTCCATGCTGAACTGAGTTGTTCTGGGTCAAATATGAAGGCAAACCCACTTTCCTTTCAGTATTTTGCTACAATTGGCAGAAATCAGCTCATTCGGCCTGAAAATGGTTTTAAGCGCATAAAAACTTCCACTCTTGATTTCTCGCTAAATAAAAGCTGTTGCAATGATATTTCCATGCTGAACTGAGTTGTTCTGGGTCAAATATGAAGGCAAACCCACTTTCCCTTCAGTATTTTGCTGCAATTGGCAGAAACAAGCATATTTGCTCATTCGGCCTAAAAAACTTCCACTCTTGATTTCTGGCTAAATAAAAGCTGTTGCAATAATATTTCCATGCTGAACTGAGTTGTTCTGGGTCAAATATGAAGGCAAACCCACTTTCCCTTCAGTATTTTGCTGCAATTGGCAGAAATCAGCTTATTTGGCCTGAAAATGCTTTTAAGCGCATAAAAACTTAAACTCCTTATTTCTGACTAAATAAAAGCTTTTGCAATAATATTTAAATGCTGAACTGAGTTGTTCTGGGTTAAAGATGAAGGCAAACCCACTTTCCCTTCAGTATTTTACTGCAATTGGCAGAAATCAGCTCATTTGGCCTGAAAATGCTTTTAAGCGTATAAAAACTTACAATCTTCATTTCTGGCTAAATAAAAGCTGTTGCAATAATATTTCCATGCTGAACTGAGTTGTTCTGGGTCAAATATGAAGGCAAACCCATTTTCCTTTCAGTATTTTGCTGCAATTGGCAGAAACAAGCATATTTGCTCATTCGGCCTGAAAAACTTCCACTCTTTATTTCTGGCTAAATTAAAGCTGTTGCAATGATATTTCCATGCTGAACTGAGTTGTTCTGGGTCAAATATGAAGGCAAACCCACTTTCCTTTCAGTATTTTGCTACAATTGGCAGAAATCAGCTCATTCGGCCTGAAAATGGTTTTAAGCGCATAAAAACTTCCACTCTTGATTTCTGGCTAAATAAAAGCTGTTGCAATGATATTTCCATGCTGAACTGAGTTGTTCTGGGTCAAATATGAAGGCAAACCCACTTTCCCTTCAGTATTTTGCTGCAATTGGCAGAAACAAGCATATTTGCTCATTCGGCCTAAAAAACTTCCACTCTTGATTTCTGGCTAAATAAAAGCTGTTGCAATAATATTTCCATGCTGAACTGATTTGGTATGCGTCAAATGTGAAGAAAAACCCACTTTCCTTTCCGTATTTTGCTACAATTGGCAGAAATCAGCTCATTTGGCCTGAAAATGCTTTTAGGCGCATACAAACTTAAACTCCTTATTTCTGGCTAAATAAAAGATGTTGCAATGATATTTCCATGCTGAACTGAGTTGTTCTGGGTCAAATATTAAGGCAAACCGACTTTCCTTTCAGTATTTTGCTGCAATTGGCAGAAACAAGCATATGTGCTCATTCGGCCTGAAATTGCTTTTAAGCGCATAAAAACTTACAATCTTGATTTCTGGCTAAATAAAAGCTGTTGTAATGATATTTAAATTATGAACTGAGTTGTTCTGGGTCAAATATGAAGGCAAACCCACTTTCCTTTCCGTATTTTGCTACAATTGGCAGAAATCAGCTCATTCGGCCTGAAAATGCGTTTAAGCGCAAAAAAACTTAAACTCCTTATTTCTGGCTAAATAAAAGATGTTGCAATGATATTTCCATGCTGAACTGAGTTGTTCTGGGTCAAATATGAAGGCAAACCCACTTTCCTTTCAGTATTTTGCTACAATTGGCAGAAATCAGCTCATTCGGCCTGAAAATGGTTTTAAGCGCATAAAAACTTCCACTCTTGATTTCTGGCTAAATAAAAGCTGTTGCAATGATATTTCCATGCTGAACTGAGTTGTTCTGGGTCAAATATGAAGGCAAACCCACTTTCCCTTCAGTATTTTGCTGCAATTGGCAGAAACAAGCATATTTGCTCATTCGGCCTAAAAAACTTCCACTCTTGATTTCTGGCTAAATAAAAGCTGTTGCAATAATATTTCCATGCTGAACTGAGTTGTTCTGGGTCAAATATGAAGGCAAACCCACTTTCCCTTCAGTATTTTGCTGCAATTGGCAGAAATCAGCTTATTTGGCCTGAAAATGCTTTTAAGCGCATAAAAACTTAAACTCCTTATTTCTGGCTAAATAAAAGCTTTTGCAATAATATTTAAATGCTGAACTGAGTTGTTCTGGGTTAAAGATGAAGGCCAACCCACTTTCCCTTCAGTATTTTGCTGCAATTGGCAGAAATCAGCTCATTTGGCCTGAAAATGCTTTTAAGCGCATAAAAACTTCCACTCTTGATTTCTGGCTAAATAAAAGCTGTTGCAATGATATTTCCATGCTGAATTGAGTTGTTCTGGGTCAAATATGAAGGCAAACCCACTTTCCCTTCAGTATTTTGCTGCAATTGGCAGAAATCAGCTCATTTGGCCTGAAAATGCTTTTAAGCGTATAAAAACTTACAATCTTCATTTCTGGCTAAATAAAAGCTGTTGCAATAATATTTCCATGCTGAACTGAGTTGTTCTGGGTCAAATATGAAGGCAAACCCATTTTCCTTTCAGTATTTTGCTGCAATTGGCAGAAACAAGCATATTTGCTCATTCGGCCTGAAAAACTTCCACTCTTTATTTCTGGCTAAATTAAAGATGTTGCAATGATATCTCAATGCTGAACTGAGTTGTTCTGGGTCAAATATGAAGGCAAAGCCACTTTCTTTTCAGTATTTTGCTACAATTGGCAGAAATCAGCATATTTGCTCATTTGGCCTGAAAAACTTCCACTCTTCATTTCTGAGTAAATTAAAGCTGTTGCAATGATATCTCAATGCTGAACTGAGTTGTTATGCTTTAAATATGAAGGCAAACCCACTTTCCTTTCCGTATTTTGCTACAATTGGCAGAAATCAGCTCATTCGGCCTGAAAATGCTTTTAAGCGTATAAAAACTTAAACTCCTTATTTCTGGCTAAATAAAAGATGTTGCAATGATATTTCCATGCTGACCTGAGTTGTTCTGGGTCAAATATTAAGGCAAGCCCACTTTCCTTTCAGTATTTTGCTGCAATTGGCAGAAACAAGCATAAGTGCTCATTCGGCCTGAAAATGCTTTTAAGCGCATAAAAACTTACAATCTTGATTTCTGACTAAATAAAAGCTGTTGCAATGATATTTTCATGCTGAACGGAGTTGTTCTGGGTCAAATATGAAGGCAAACCCACTTTCCCTTCAGTATTTTGCGACAATTGGCAGAAACAAGCATATTTGTTCATTCGGCCGAAAAATGCTTTTAAGCGCATAAAAACTTACACTCTTGATTTCTGGCTAAATAAAAGCTGTGGCAATGATATTTCCATGCTGAACTGAGTTGTTCTGGGTCAAATATGAAGGCAAACCCACTTTCCCTTCAGTATTTTGCTACAATTGGCAGAAATCAGCTCATTCGGCCTGACATTGGTTTTAAGCGCATATAAATTTCCACTCTTGATTTCTGGCTAAATAAAAGCTGTTGCAATGATATTTCCATGCTAAACTGAGTTGTTCTGGGTCAAATATGAAGGCAAACCCACTTTCCCTTCAGTATTTTGCTACAATTGGCAGAAATCAGCTCATTCGGCCTGACAATGGTTTTAAGCGCATATAAATTTCCACTCTTGATTTCTGGCTAAATAAAAGCTGTTGCAATGATATTTCCATGCTAAACTGAGTTGTTCTGGGTCAAATATGAAGGCAAACCCACTTTCCCTTCAGTATTTTGCTGCAATTGGCAGAAATCAGCTTATTTGGCCTGAAAATGGTTTTAAGCGCATAAAAACTTAAACTCCTTATTTCTGGCTAAATAAAAGATGTTGCAATGATATTTCCATGCTGAACTGATTTGGTATGCGTCAAATATGAAGACAAACCCACTTTCCTTTCTGTAGTTTGCTACAATTGGCAGAAATCAGCTCATTTGGCCTGAAAATGCTTTTAGGCGCATAAAAACTTAAACTCCTTATTTCTGGCTAAATAAAAGATGTTGCAATGATATTTCCATGCTGAACTGAGTTGTTCTGGGTCAAATATTAAGGCAAACCGACTTTCCTTTCAGTATTTTGCTGCAATTTTCAGAAACAAGCATATGTGCTCATTCGGCCTGAAATTGCTTTTAAGCGCATAAAAACTTACAATCTTGATTTCTGGCTAAATAAAAGCTGTTGTAATGATATTTAAATTATGAACTGAGTTGTTCTGGGTCAAATATGAAGGCAAACCCACTTTCCTTTCCGTATTTTGCTACAATTGGCAGAAATCAGCTCATTCGGCCTGAAAATGCGTTTAAGCGCAAAAAAACTTAAACTCCTTATTTCTGGCTAAATAAAAGATGTTGCAATGATATTTCCATGCTGAACTGAGTTGTTCTGGGTCAAATATGAAGGCAAACCCACTTTCCTTTCAGTATTTTGCTACAATTGGCAGAAATCAGCTCATTCGGCCTGAAAATGGTTTTAAGCGCATAAAAACTTCCACTCTTGATTTCTGGCTAAATAAAAGCTGTTGCAATAATATTTCCATGCTGAACTGAGTTGTTCTGGGTCAAATATGAAGGCAAACCCATTTTCCTTTCAGTATTTTGCTGCAATTGGCAGCAACAAGCATATTTGCTCATTCGGCCTAAAAAACTTCCACTCTAGATTTCTGGCTAAATAAAAGCTGTTGCAATGATATTTCCATGTTGAATTGAGTTGTTCTGGGTCAAATATGAAGGCAAACCCACTTTCCCTTCAGGATTTTGCTGCAATTGGCAGAAATCAGCTCATTTGGCCTGAAAATGCTTTAAGCGCATAAAAACTTACAATCTTCATTTCTGGCTAAATAAAAGCTGTTGCAATAATGTTTCCATGCTGAACTGAGTTGTTCTGGGTCAAATATGAAGGCAAACCCATTTTCCTTTCAGTATTTTGCTGCAATTGGCAGAAAAAAGCATATTTGCTCATTCGGCCTGAAAAACTTCCAGGCAAACCCACTTTCCCTTCAGTATTTTGCTGCAATTGGCAGAAATCAGCTTATTTGGCCTGAAAATGCTTTTAAGCGCATAAAAACTTAAACTCCTTATTTCTGGCTAAATAAAAGATGTTGCAATGACATTTCTATGCTGAACTGAGTTGTTCTGGGTCAAATATGAAGGCAAGCCCACTTTCCTTTCAGTATTTTGCTACAATTGGCATAAATCAGCTCATTCGGCCTGAAAATGCTTTTAAGCGTATAAAAACTTACACTCTTGATTTCTGGCTAAATAAAAGCTTTTGCAATAATATTTAAATGCTTAACTGAGTTGTTCTGGGTCAAAGATGAAGGCAAACCCACTTTCCCTTCAGTATTTTGCTGCAATTGGCAGAAATCAGCTCATTTGGCCTGAAAATGCTTTTAAGCACATAAAAACTTCCACTCTTGATTTCTGGCTCAATAAAAGCTGTTGCAATGATATTTCCATGCTGAATTGAGTTGTTCTGGGTCAAATATGAAGGCAAACCCACTTTCCCTTCAGGATTTTGCTGCAATTGGCAGAAATCAGCTCATTTGGCCTGAAAATGCTTTTAAGCGCATAAAAACTTACACTCTTGATTGCTGGCTAAATAAAAGCTGTTGCAATAATATTTCCATGCTGAACTGAGTTGTTCTGGGTCAAATATCAAGGCAAACCCATTTTCCTTTCAGTATTTTGCTGCAATTGGCAGAAACAAGCATATTTGCTCATTTAGCCTGAAAAACTTCCACTCTTTATTTCTGAGTAAATTAAAGCTGTTGCAATGATATCTCAATGCTGAACTGAGTTGTTATGCATCAAATATGAAGGCAAACCCACTTTCCTTTCCGTATTTTGCTACAATTGGCAGAAATCAGCTCATTCGGCCTGAAAATGCTTTTAAGCGTATAAAAACTTAAACTCCTTATTTCTGGCTAAATAAAAGATGTTGCAATGATATTTCCATGCTGACCTGAGTTGTTCTGGGTCAAATATTAAGGCAAGCCCACTTTCCTTTCAGTATTTTGCTGCAATTGGCAGAAACAAGCATAAGTGCTCATTCGGCCTGAAAATGCTTTTAAGCGCATAAAAACTTACAATCTTGATTTCTGACTAAATAAAAGCTGTTGCAATGATATTTTCATGCTGAACTGAGTTGTTCTGGGTCAAATATGAAGGCAAACCCACTTTCCCTTCAGTATTTTGCGACAATTGGCAGAAACAAGCATATTTGTTCATTCGGCCGAAAAATGCTTTTAAGCGCATAAAAACTTACACTCTTGATTTCTGGCTAAATAAAAGCTGTTGCAATGATATTTCCATGCTGAACTGAGTTGTTCTGGGTCAAATATGAAGGCAATCCCACTTTCCCTTCAGTATTTTGCTACAATTGGCAGAAATCAGCTCATTCGGCCTGAAAATGGTTTTAAGCGCATAAAAACTTAAACTCCTTATTTCTGGCTAAATAAAAGATGTTGCAATGATATTTCCATGCTGAACTGAGTTGTTCTGGGTCAAATATTAAGGCAAACCGACTTTCCTTTCAGTATTTTGCTGCAATTGGCAGAAACAAGCATATGTGCTCATTCGGCCTGAAAATGCTTTTAAGCGCATAAAAACTTACAATCTTGATTTCTGGCTAAATAAAAGCTGTTGTAATGATATTTAAATTATGAACTGAGTTGTTCTGGGTCAAATATGAAGGCAAACCCACTTTCCTTTCCGTATTTTGCTACAATTGGCAGAAATCAGCTCATTCGGCCTGAAAATGCGTTTAAGCGCAAAAAAACTTAAACTCCTTATTTCTGGCTAAATAAAAGATGTTGCAATGATATTTCCATGCTGAACTGAGTTGTTCTGGGTCAAATATGAAGGCAAACCCACTTTCTCGTCAGTATTTTGCTACAATTGGCAGAAATCAGCTCATTCGGCCTGAAATTGCTTTTAAGCGCATAAAAACTTCCACTCTTGATTTCTGGCTAAATAAAAGCTGTTGCAATGATATTTCCATGCTGAACTGAGTTGTTCTGGGTATAATATTAAGGCAAACCCACTTTCCCTTCAGTATTTTGCTGCAATTGGGAGAAATCAGCTTATTTGGCCTGAAAATGCTTTTAAGCGCATAAAAACTTACAATCTTCATTTCTGGCTAAATAAAAGCTGTTGCAATAATATTTCCATGCTGAACTGAGTTGTTTTGGGTAAAATATGAAGGCAAACCCACTTTCCTTTCAGTATTTTGCGACAATTGGCAGAAACAAGCATATTTGTTCATTCGTCCGAAAAATGCTTTTAAGCGCATAAAAACTTCCACTCTTGATTGCTGACTAAATAAAAGCTGTTGCAATGATATTTCCATGCTGAACTGAGTTGTTCTGGGTCAAATATGAAGGCAAACCCACTGTCCTTTCAGTATTTTGCTACAATTGGCAGAAATCAGCTCATTCGGCCTGAAAATGGTTTTAAGCGCATAAAAACTTCCACTCTTGATTTCTGGCTAAATAAAAGCTGTTGCAATGATATTTCCATGCTGAACTGAGTTGTTCTGGGTCAAATATGAAGGCAAACCCATTTTCCTTTCAGTATTTTGCTGCAATTGGCAGAAACAAGCATATTTGCTCATTCGGCATGAAAAACTTCCACTCTTTATTTCTGGCTAAATTAAAGCTGTTGCAATGATATCTCAATGCTGAACTGAGTTGTTCTGGGTCAAATATGAAGGCAAACCCACTTTCCTTTCAGTATTTTGCTACAATTGGCAGAAATCAGCTCATTCGGCCTGAAAATGCTTTTAAGCGCATAAAAACTTACACTCTTGTTTTCTGGCTAAACAAAAGCTGTTGCAATGATATTTCAATGCTGAACTGAGTTGTTCTGGGTCAAATATGAAGGCAAACCCACTTTACCTTCAGTATTTTGCTGCAATTGACAGAAACAAGCATATTTGCTCATTCGGCCAGAAAATGCTTGTAAGCGCATATAAATTTACACTCTTGATTTCTGGCTAAATAAAAGCTGTTGCAATGATATTTCCATGCTGAACTGAGTTGTTCTGGGTCAAATATGAAGGCAAACCCACTTTCCTTTCCGTATTTTGCCACAATTGGCAGAAATCAGCTCATTCGGCCTGAAAATGCTTTTAAGCGCATAAAAACTTAAACTCCTTATTTCTGGCTAAATAAAATATGTTGCAATGATATTTCCATGCTGAACTGAGTTGTTCTGGGTCAAATATTAAGGCAAACCCACTTTCCTTTCAGTATTTTGCTGCAATTGGCAGAAACAAGCATATGTGCTCATTCGGCCTGAAAATGCTTTTAAGCGCATAAAAACTTACAATCTTGATTTCTGGCTAAATAAAAGCTGTTGTAATGATATTTAAATGCTTAACTGAGTTGTTCTGGGTCAAATATGAAGGCAAACCCACTTTCCTTTCCGTATTTTGCTACAATTGGCAGAAATCAGCTCATTCGGCCTGAAAATACGTTTAAGCGCATAAAAGCTTAAACTCCTTATTTCTGGCTAAATAAAAGATGTTGCAATGATATTTCCATGCTGAACTGAGTTGTTCTGGGTCAAATATGAAGGTAAACCCACTTTCCCTTTAGTATTTTGCGACAATTGGCAGAAACAAGCATATTTGTTTATTCGGCCGAAAAATGCTTTTAAGCGCATAAAAACTTACACTCTTGATTTCTGGCTAAAGTAAAGCTGTTGCAATGATATTTCCATGCTGAATTGAGTTGTTCTGTGTCAAATATGAAGGCAAACCCACTTTCCTTTCAGTATTTTGCTACAATTGGCAGAAATCAGCTTATTTCGCCTGAAAATGCTTTTAAGCGCATAAAAATCTTCCACTCTTGATTTCTGGCTAAAAAAAAAGCTGTTGCAATTACATTTCCATAATGAATTGAGTTGTTCTGGTTCAAATATGAAGGCAAACCCACTTTCCTTTCAGTATTTTCCTTCAATTGGCAGAAATCAGCTCATTCGGCCTGAAAATGCGTTTAAGCGCAAAAAAACTTAAACTCCTTATTTCTGGCTAAATAAAAGATGTTGCAATGATATTTCCATGCTGAACTGAGTTGTTCTGGGTCAAATATGAAGGCAAACCCCCTTTCTCGTCAGTATTTTCCTACAATTGGCAGAAATCAGCTCATTCGGCCTGAAATTGCTTTTAAGCGCATAAAAACTTACAATCTTGATTTCTGACTAAATAAAAGCTGTTGCAATGATATTTTCATGCTGAACTGAGTTGTTCTGGGTCAAATATGAAGGCAAACCCACTTTCCCTTCAGTATTTTGCGACAATTGGCAGAAACAAGCATATTTGTTCATTCGGCCGAAAAATGCTTTTAAGCGCATTAAAACTTACACTCTTGATTGCTGACTAAATAAAAGCTGTTGCAATGATATTTCCATGCTGAACTGAGTTGTTCTGGGTCAAATATGAAGGCAAACCCACTGTCCTTTCAGTATTTTGCTACAATTGGCAGAAATCAGCTCATTCGACCTGAAAATGGTTTTAAGCGCATAAAAACTTCCACTCTTGATTTCTGGCTAAATAAAAGCTGTTGCAATGATATTTCCATGCTGAACTGAGTTGTTCTGGGTCAAATATGAAGGCAAACCCACTTTCCCTTCAGTATTTTGCTGCAATTGGCAGAAACAAGCATATTTGCTCATTCGACCTAAAAAACTTCCACTCTTGATTTCTGGCTAAATAAAAGTTGTTGCAATAATATTTTCATGCTGAACTGAGTTATTCTGGGTCAAATATGAAGGCAAACCCACTTTCCCTTCAGTATTTTGCTGCAATTGGCAGAAATCAGCTTATTTGGCCTGAAAATGCTTTTAAGCGCATAAAAACTTAAACTCCTTATTTCTGGCTAAATAAAAGATGTTGCAATGACATTTCCATGCTGAACTGAGTTGTTCTGGGTCAAATATGAAGGCAAACCCATTTTCCTTTCAGTATTTTGCTGCAATTGGCAGAAACAAGCATATTTGCTCATTCGGCATGAAAAACTTCCACTCTTTATTTCTGGCTAAATTAAAGCTGTTGCAATGATATTTCCATGCTGAACTGAGTTGTTCTGGGTCAAATATGAAGGCAAACCCACTTTCCTTTCAGTATTTTGCTACAATTGGCATAAATCAACTCATTCGGCCTGAAAATGCTTTTAAGCGTATAAAAACTTACACTCTTGATTTCTGGCTAAATAAAAGCTTTTGCAATAATATTTAAATGCTGAACTGAGTTGTTCTGGGTTAAAGATGAAGGCAAACCCACTTTCCCTTCAGTATTTTGCTGCAATTGGCAGAAATCAGCTCATTTGGCCTGAAAATGCTTTTAAGCGCATAAAAACTTCCACTCTTAATTTCTGGCTAAATAAAAGCTGTTGCAATGATATTTCCATGCTGAATTGAGTTGTTCTGGGTCAAATATGAAGGCAAACCCACTTTCCCTTCAGTATTTTGCTGCAATTGGCAGAAATCAGCTCATTTGGCCTGAAAATGCTTTTAAGCGCATAAAAACTTACAATCTTCATTTCTGGCTAAATAAAAGCTGTTGCAATAATATTTCCATGCTGAACTGAGTTGTTCTGGGTCAAATATGAAGGCAAACCCATTTTCCTTTCAGTATTTTGCTGCAATTGGCAGAAACAAGCATATTTGCTCATTCGGCATGAAAAACTTCCACTCTTTATTTCTGGCTAAATTAAAGCTGTTGCAATGATATTTCCATGCTGAACTGAGTTGTTCTGGGTCAAATATGAAGGCAAACCCACTTTCCTTTCCGTATTTTGCCACAATTGGCAGAAATCAGCTCATTCGGCCTGAAAATGCTTTTAAGCGCATAAAAACTTAAACTCCTTATTTCTGGCTAAATAAAAGATGTTGCAATGATATTTCCATGCTGAACTGAGTTGTTCTGGGTCAAATATGAAGGCAAACCCACTTTCCCTTTAGTATTTTGCTGCAATTGACAGAAACAAGCATATTTGCTCATTCGGCCAGAAAATGCTTGTAAGCGCATATAAATTTACACTCTTGATTTCTGACTAAATAAAAGCTGTTGCAATGATATTTCCATGCTGAACTGAGTTGTTCTGGGTCAAATATTAAGGCAAACCCACTTTCCTTTCAGTATTTTGCTGCAATTGGCAGAAACAAGCATATGTGCTCATTCGGCCTGAAAATGCTTTTAAGCACATAAAAACTTACAATCTTGATTTCTGGCTAAATAAAAGCTGTTGTAATGATATTTAAATGCTTAACTGAGTTGTTCTGGGTCAAATATGAAGGCAAACCCACTTTCCTTTCCGTATTTTGCTACAATTGGCAGAAATCAGCTCATTCGGCCTGAAAATACGTTTAAGCGCATAAAAGCTTAAACTCCTTATTTCTGGCTAAATAAAAGATGTTGCAATGATATTTCCATGCTGAACTGAGTTGTTCTGGGTCAAATATGAAGGTAAACCCACTTTCCCTTTAGTATTTTGCGACAATTGGCAGAAACAAGCATATTTGTTTATTCGGCCGAAAAATGCTTTTAAGCGCATAAAAACTTACACTCTTGATTTCTGGCTAAAGTAAAGCTGTTGCAATGATATTTCCATAATGAATTGAGTTGTTCTGGTTCAAATATGAAGGCAAACCCACTTTCCTTTCAGTATTTTGCTACAATTGGCAGAAATCAGCTTATTTCGCCTGAAAATGCTTTTAAGCGCATAAAAATCTTCCACTTTTGATTTCTGGCTAAAAAAAAAAGCTGTTGCAATTACATTTCCATAATGAATTGAGTTGTTCTGGTTCAAATATGAAGGCAAACCCACTTTCCTTTCAGTATTTTCCTTAAATTGGCAGAAATCAGCTCATTCGGCCTGAAAATGCGTTTAAGCGCAAAAAAACTTAAACTCCTTATTTCTGGCTAAATAAAAGATGTTGCAATGATATTTCCATGCTGAACTGAGTTGTTCTGGGTCAAATATGAAGGCAAACCCACTTTCTCGTCAGTATTTTCCTACAATTGGCAGAAATCAGCTCATTCGGCCTGAAATTGCTTTTAAGCGCATAAAAACTTACAATCTTGATTTCTGACTAAATAAAAGCTGTTGCAATGATATTTTCATGCTGAACTGAGTTGTTCTGGGTCAAATATGAAGGCAAACCCACTTTCCCTTCAGTATTTTGCGACAATTGGCAGAAACAAGCATATTTGTTCATTCGGCCGAAAAATGCTTTTAAGCGCATAAAAACTTACACTCTTGATTGCTGACTAAATAAAAGCTGTTGCAATGATTTTCCATGCTGAACTGAGTTGTTCTGGGTCAAATATGAAGGCAAACCCACTGTCCTTTCAGTATTTTGCTACAATTGGCAGAAATCAGCTCATTCGACCTGAAAATGGTTTTAAGCGCATAAAAACTTCCACTCTTGATTTCTGGCTAAATAAAAGCTGTTGCAATGATATTTCCATGCTGAACTGAGTTGTTCTGGGTCAAATATGAAGGCAAACCCACTTTCCCTTCAGTATTTTGCTGCAATTGGCAGAAACAAGCATATTTGCTCATTCGGCCTAAAAAACTTCCACTCTTGATTTCTGGCTAAATAAAAGTTGTTGCAATAATATTTCCATGCTGAACTGAGTTATTCTGGGTCAAATATGAAGGCAAACCCACTTTCCCTTCAGTATTTTGCTGCAATTGGCAGAAATCAGCTTATTTGGCCTGAAAATGCTTTTAAGCGCATAAAAACTTAAACTCCTTATTTCTGGCTAAATAAAAGATGTTGCAATGACATTTCCATGCTGAACTGAGTTGTTCTGGGTCAAATATGAAGGCAAGCCCACTTTCCTTTCAGTATTTTGCTACAATTGGCATAAATCAGCTCATTCGGCCTGAAAATGCTTTTAAGCGTATAAAAACTTACACTCTTGATTTCTGGCTAAATAAAAGCTTTTGCAATAATATTTAAATGCTGAACTGAGTTGTTCTGGGTTAAAGATGAAGGCAAACCCACTTTCCCTTCAGTATTTTGCTGCAATTGGCAGAAATCAGCTCATTTGGTCTGAAAATGCTTTTAAGCGCATAAAAACTTCCACTCTTAATTTCTGGCTAAATAAAAGCTGTTGCAATGATATTTCCATGCTGAATTGAGTTGTTCTGGGTCAAATATGAAGGCAAACCCACTTTCCCTTCAGTATTTTGCTGCAATTGGCAGAAATCAGCTCATTTGGCCTGAAAATGCTTTTAACCGCATAAAAACTTACAATCTTCATTTCTGGCTAAATAAAAGCTGTTGCAATAATATTTCCATGCTGAACTGAGTTGTTCTGGGTCAAATATGAAGGCAAACCCATTTTCCTTTCAGTATTTTGCTGCAATTGGCAGAAACAAGCATATTTGCTCATTCGGCATGAAAAACTTCCACTCTTTATTTCTGGCTAAATTAAAGCTGTTGCAATGATATCTCAATGCTGAACTGAGTTGTTCTGGGTCAAATATGAAGGCAAACCCACTTTCCTTTCAGTATTTTGCTACAATTGGCAGAAATCAGCTCATTCGGCCTGAAAATGCTTTTAAGCGCATAAAAACTTACACTCTTGTTTTCTGGCTAAACAAAAGCTGTTGCAATGATATTTCAATGCTGAACTGAGTTGTTCTGGGTCAAATATGAAGGCAAACCCACTTTACCTTCAGTATTTTGCTGCAATTGACAGAAACAAGCATATTTGCTCATTCGGCCAGAAAATGCTTGTAAGCGCATATAAATTTACACTCTTGATTTCTGGCTAAATAAAAGCTGTTGCAATGATATTTCCATGCTGAACTGAGTTGTTCTGGGTCAAATATGAAGGCAAACCCACTTTCCTTTCCGTATTTTGCCACAATTGGCAGAAATCAGCTCATTCGGCCTGAAAATGCTTTTAAGCGCATAAAAACTTAAACTCCTTATTTCTGGCTAAATAAAAGATGTTGCAATGATATTTCCATGCTGAACTGAGTTGTTCTGGGTCAAATATTAAGGCAAACCCACTTTCCTTTCAGTATTTTGCTGCAATTGGCAGAAACAAGCATATGTGCTCATTCGGCCTGAAAATGCTTTTAAGCGCATAAAAACTTACAATCTTGATTTCTGGCTAAATAAAAGCTGTTGTAATGATATTTAAATGCTTAACTGAGTTGTTCTGGGTCAAATATGAAGGCAAACCCACTTTCCTTTCAGTATTTTGCTACAATTGGCAGAAATCAGCTTATTTCGCCTGAAAATGCTTTTAAGCGCATAAAAATCTTCCACTCTTGATTTCTGGCTAAAAAAAAAGCT
This sequence comes from Channa argus, assembly GCF_033026475.1. Taxonomy (NCBI): domain Eukaryota; kingdom Metazoa; phylum Chordata; class Actinopteri; order Anabantiformes; family Channidae; genus Channa; species Channa argus. Next base: position 184,193 of record NW_027125229.1, read on the forward strand.
GTTGCAATTACATTTCCATAATGAATTGAGTTGTTCTGGTTCAAATATGAAGGCAAACCCACTTTCCTTTCAGTATTTTCCTTCAATTGGCAGAAATCAGCTCATTCGGCCTGAAAATGCTTTTAAGCGCATAAAAACTTACACTCTTGATTGCTGGCTAAATAAAAGCTGTTGCAATGATATTTAAATGCTGAACTGAGTTGTTCTGGGTCAAATATGAAGGCAACCCCACTTTCCTTTCCGTATTTTGCTACAATTGGCAGAAATCAGCTCATTCGGCCTGAAAATGCGTTTAACCGCAAAAAAACTTAAACTCCTTATTTCTGGCTAAATAAAAGATGTTGCAATGACATTTCCATGCTGAACTGAGTTGTTCTGGGTCAAATATGAAGGCGAGCCCACTTTCCTTTCAGTATTTTGCTACAATTGGCATAAATCAACTCATTCGGCCTGAAAATGCTTTTAAGCGTATAAAAACTTACACTCTTGATTTCTGGCTAAATAAAAGCTTTTGCAATAATATTTAAATGCTGAACTGAGTTGTTCTGGGTTAAAGATGAAGGCAAACCCACTTTCCCTTCAGTATTTTGCTGCAATTGGCAGAAATCAGCTCATTTGGCCTGAAATTGCTTTTAAGCGCATAAAAACTTCCACTCTTAATTTCTGGCTAAATAAAAGCTGTTGCAATGATATTTCCATGCTGAATTGAGTTGTTCTGGGTCAAATATGAAGGCAAACCCACTTTCCCTTCAGTATTTTGCTGCAATTGGCAGAAATCAGCTCATTTGGCCTGAAAATGCTTTTAAGCGCATAAAAACTTACAATCTTCATTTCTGGCTAAATAAAAGCTGTTGCAATAATATTTCCATGCTGAACTGAGTTGTTCTGGGTCAAATATGAAGGCAAACCCATTTTCCTTTCAGTATTTTGCTGCAATTGGCAGAAACAAGCATATTTGCTCATTCGGCATGAAAAACTTCCACTCTTTATTTCTGGCTAAATTAAAGCTGTTGCAATGATATTTCCATGCTGAACTGAGTTGTTCTGGGTCAAATATGAAGGCAAACCCACTTTCCTTTCCGTATTTTGCCACAATTGGCAGAAATCAGCTCATTCGGCCTGAAAATGCTTTTAAGCGCATAAAAACTTAAACTCCTTATTTCTGGCTAAATAAAAGATGTTGCAATGATATTTCCATGCTGAACTGAGTTGTTCTGGGTCAAATATGAAGGCAAACCCACTTTCCCTTTAGTATTTTGCTGCAATTGACAGAAACAAGCATATTTGCTCATTCGGCCAGAAAATGCTTGTAAGCGCATATAAATTTACACTCTTGATTTCTGACTAAATAAAAGCTGTTGCAATGATATTTCCATGCTGAACTGAGTTGTTCTGGGTCAAATATTAAGGCAAACCCACTTTCCTTTCAGTATTTTGCTGCAATTGGCAGAAACAAGCATATGTGCTCATTCGGCCTGAAAATGCTTTTAAGCACATAAAAACTTACAATCTTGATTTCTGGCTAAATAAAAGCTGTTGTAATGATATTTAAATGCTTAACTGAGTTGTTCTGGGTCAAATATGAAGGCAAACCCACTTTCCTTTCCGTATTTTGCTACAATTGGCAGAAATCAGCTCATTCGGCCTGAAAATACGTTTAAGCGCATAAAAGCTTAAACTCCTTATTTCTGGCTAAATAAAAGATGTTGCAATGATATTTCCATGCTGAACTGAGTTGTTCTGGGTCAAATATGAAGGTAAACCCACTTTCCCTTTAGTATTTTGCGACAATTGGCAGAAACAAGCATATTTGTTTATTCGGCCGAAAAATGCTTTTAAGCGCATAAAAACTTACACTCTTGATTTCTGGCTAAAGTAAAGCTGTTGCAATGATATTTCCATAATGAATTGAGTTGTTCTGGTTCAAATATGAAGGCAAACCCACTTTCCTTTCAGTATTTTGCTACAATTGGCAGAAATCAGCTTATTTCGCCTGAAAATGCTTTTAAGCGCATAAAAATCTTCCACTTTTGATTTCTGGCTAAAAAAAAAAGCTGTTGCAATTACATTTCCATAATGAATTGAGTTGTTCTGGTTCAAATATGAAGGCAAACCCACTTTCCTTTCAGTATTTTCCTTAAATTGGCAGAAATCAGCTCATTCGGCCTGAAAATGCGTTTAAGCGCAAAAAAACTTAAACTCCTTATTTCTGGCTAAATAAAAGATGTTGCAATGATATTTCCATGCTGAACTGAGTTGTTCTGGGTCAAATATGAAGGCAAACCCACTTTCTCGTCAGTATTTTCCTACAATTGGCAGAAATCAGCTCATTCGGCCTGAAATTGCTTTTAAGCGCATAAAAACTTACAATCTTGATTTCTGACTAAATAAAAGCTGTTGCAATGATATTTTCATGCTGAACTGAGTTGTTCTGGGTCAAATATGAAGGCAAACCCACTTTCCCTTCAGTATTTTGCGACAATTGGCAGAAACAAGCATATTTGTTCATTCGGCCGAAAAATGCTTTTAAGCGCATAAAAACTTACACTCTTGATTGCTGACTAAATAAAAGCTGTTGCAATGATTTTCCATGCTGAACTGAGTTGTTCTGGGTCAAATATGAAGGCAAACCCACTGTCCTTTCAGTATTTTGCTACAATTGGCAGAAATCAGCTCATTCGACCTGAAAATGGTTTTAAGCGCATAAAAACTTCCACTCTTGATTTCTGGCTAAATAAAAGCTGTTGCAATGATATTTCCATGCTGAACTGAGTTGTTCTGGGTCAAATATGAAGGCAAACCCACTTTCCCTTCAGTATTTTGCTGCAATTGGCAGAAATCAGCTTATTTGGCCTGAAAATGCTTTTAAGCGCATAAAAACTTAAACTCCTTATTTCTGGCTAAATAAAAGATGTTGCAATGACATTTCCATGCTGAACTGAGTTGTTCTGGGTCAAATATGAAGGCAAGCCCACTTTCCTTTCAGTATTTTGCTACAATTGGCATAAATCAGCTCATTCGGCCTGAAAATGCTTTTAAGCGTATAAAAACTTACACTCTTGATTTCTGGCTAAATAAAAGCTTTTGCAATAATATTTAAATGCTGAACTGAGTTGTTCTGGGTTAAAGATGAAGGCAAACCCACTTTCCCTTCAGTATTTTGCTGCAATTGGCAGAAATCAGCTCATTTGGTCTGAAAATGCTTTTAAGCGCATAAAAACTTCCACTCTTAATTTCTGGCTAAATAAAAGCTGTTGCAATGATATTTCCATGCTGAATTGAGTTGTTCTGGGTCAAATATGAAGGCAAACCCACTTTCCCTTCAGTATTTTGCTGCAATTGGCAGAAATCAGCTCATTTGGCCTGAAAATGCTTTTAACCGCATAAAAACTTACAATCTTCATTTCTGGCTAAATAAAAGCTGTTGCAATAATATTTCCATGCTGAACTGAGTTGTTCTGGGTCAAATATGAAGGCAAACCCATTTTCCTTTCAGTATTTTGCTGCAATTGGCAGAAACAAGCATATTTGCTCATTCGGCATGAAAAACTTCCACTCTTTATTTCTGGCTAAATTAAAGCTGTTGCAATGATATCTCAATGCTGAACTGAGTTGTTCTGGGTCAAATATGAAGGCAAACCCACTTTCCTTTCAGTATTTTGCTACAATTGGCAGAAATCAGCTCATTCGGCCTGAAAATGCTTTTAAGCGCATAAAAACTTACACTCTTGTTTTCTGGCTAAACAAAAGCTGTTGCAATGATATTTCAATGCTGAACTGAGTTGTTCTGGGTCAAATATGAAGGCAAACCCACTTTACCTTCAGTATTTTGCTGCTATTGACAGAAACAAGCATATTTGCTCATTCGACCAGAAAATGCTTGTAAGCGCATATAAATTTACACTCTTGATTTCTGGCTAAATAAAAGCTGTTGCAATGATATTTCCATGCTGAACTGAGTTGTTCTGGGTCAAATATGAAGGCAAACCCACTTTCCTTTCCGTATTTTGCCACAATTGGCAGAAATCAGCTGATTCGGCCTGAAAATGCTTTTAAGCGCATAAAAACTTAAACTCCTTATTTCTGGCTAAATAAAAAATGTTGCAATGATATTTCCATGCTGAACTGAGTTGTTCTGGGTCAAATATTAAGGCAAACCCACTTTCCTTTCAGTATTTTGCTGCAATTGGCAGAAACAAGCATATGTGCTCATTCGGCCTGAAAATGCTTTTAAGCGCATAAAAACTTACAATCTTGATTTCTGGCTAAATAAAAGCTGTTGTAATGATATTTAAATGCTTAACTGAGTTGTTCTGGGTCAAATATGAAGGCAAACCCACTTTCCTTTCAGTATTTTGCTACAATTGGCAGAAATCAGCTTATTTCGCCTGAAAATGCTTTTAAGCGCATAAAAATCTTCCACTCTTGATTTCTGGCTAAAAAAAAAGCTGTTGCAATTACATTTCCATAATGAATTGAGTTGTTCTGGTTCAAATATGAAGGCAAACACACTTTCCTTTCAGTATTTTCCTTCAATTGGCAGAAATCAGCTCATTCGGCCTGAAAATGCTTTTAAGCGCATAAAAACTTACACTCTTGATTGCTGGCTAAATAAAAGCTGTTGCAATGATATTTAAATGCTGAACTGAGTTGTTCTGGGTCAAATATGAAGGCAACCCCACTTTCCTTTCCGTATTTTGCTACAATTGGCAGAAATCAGCTCATTCGGCCTGAAAATGCGTTTAACCGCAAAAAAACTTAAACTCCTTATTTCTGGCTAAATAAAAGATGTTGCAATGATATTTCCATGCTGAACTGAGTTGTTCTGGGTCAAATATGAAGGCAAACCCACTTTCTCATCAGTATTTTGCTACAATTGGCAGAAATCAGCTCATTCGGCCTGAAATTGCTTTTAAGCGCATAAAAACTTACAATCTTGATTTCTGACTAAATAAAAGCTGTTGCAATGATATTTCCATGCTGAACTGAGTTGTTCTGGGTCAAATATTAAGGCAAACCCACTTTCCCTTCAGTATTTTGCGACAATTGGCAGAAACAAGCATATTTGTTCATTCGTCCGAAAAATGCTTTTAAGCGCATAAAAACTTACACTCTTGATTGCTGACTAAATAAAAGCTGTTGCAATGATATTTCCATGCTGAACTGAGTTGTTCTGGGTCAAATATGAAGGCAAACCCACTGTCCTTTCAGTATTTTGCTACAATTGGCAGAAATCAGCTCATTCGGCCTGAAAATGGTTTTAAGCGCATAAAAACTTCCACTCTTGATTTCTGGCTAAATAAAAGCTGTTGCAATGATATTTCCATGCTGAACTGAGTTGTTCTGGGTCAAATATGAAGGCAAACCCACTTTCCCTTCAGTATTTTGCTGCAATTGGCAGAAACAAGCATATTTGCTCATTCGGCCTAAAAAACTTCCACTCTTGATTTCTGGCTAAATAAAAGTTGTTGCAATAATATTTCCATGCTGAACTGAGTTATTCTGGGTCAAATATGAAGGCAAACCCACTTTCCCTTCAGTATTTTGCTGCAATTGGCAGAAATCAGCTTATTTGGCCTGAAAATGCTTTTAAGCGCATAAAAACTTCCACTCTTAATTTCTGGCTAAATAAAAGCTGTTGCAATGATATTTCCATGCTGAATTGAGTTGTTCTGGGTCAAATATGAAGGCAAACCCACTTTCCCTTCAGTATTTTGCTGCAATTGGCATAAATCAGCTCATTCGGCCTGAAAATGCTTTTAAGCGCATAAAAACTTACAATCTTCATTTCTGGCTAAATAAAAGCTGTTGCAATAATATTTCCATGCTGAACTGAGTTGTTCTGGGTCAAATATGAAGGCAAACCCATTTTCCTTTCAGTATTTTGCTGCAATTGGCAGAAACAAGCATATTTGCTCATTCGGCATGAAAAACTTCCACTCTTTATTTCTGGCTAAATTAAAGCTGTTGCAATGATATCTCAATGCTGAACTGAGTTGTTCTGGGTCAAATATGAAGGCAAACCCACTTTACCTTCAGTATTTTGCTGCAATTGACAGAAACAAGCATATTTGCTCATTCGGCCAGAAAATGCTTGTAAGCGCATATAAATTTACACTCTTGATTTCTGGCTAAATAAAAGCTGTTGCAATGATATTTCCATGCTGAACTGAGTTGTTCTGGGTCAAATATGAAGGCAAACCCACTTTCCTTTCCGTATTTTGCCACAATTGGCAGATATCAGCTCATTCGGCCTGAAAATGCTTTTAAGCGCATAAAAACTTAAACTCCTTATTTCTGGCTAAATAAAAGATGTTGCAATGATATTTCCATGCTGAACTGAGTTGTTCTGGGTCAAATATTAAGGCAAACCCACTTTCCTTTCAGTATTTTGCTGCAATTGGCAGAAACAAGCATATGTGCTCATTCGGCCTGAAAATGCTTTTAAGCGCATAAAAACTTACAATCTTGATTTCTGGCTAAATAAAAACTGTTGTAATGATATTTAAATGCTTAACTGAGTTGTTCTGGGTCAAATATGAAGGCAAACCCACTTTCCTTTCCGTATTTTGCTACAATTGGCAGAAATCAGCTCATTCGGCCTGAAAATACGTTTAAGCGCATAAAAGCTTAAACTCCTTATTTCTCGCTAAATAAAAGATGTTGCAATGATATTTCCATGCTGAACTGAGTTGTTCTGGGTCAAATATGAAGGTAAACCCACTTTCCCTTTAGTATTTTGCGACAATTGGCAGAAACAAGCATATTTGTTTATTCGGCCGAAAAATGCTTTTAAGCGCATAAAAACTTACACTCTTGATTTCTGGCTAAAGTAAAGCTGTTGCAATGATATTTCCATGCTGAATTGAGTTGTTCTGTGTCAAATATGAAGGCAAACCCACTTTCCTTTCAGTATTTTGCTACAATTGGCAGAAATCAGCTTATTTCGCCTGAAAATGCTTTTAAGCGCATAAAAATCTTCCACTCTTGATTTCTGGCTAAAAAAAAAGCTGTTGCAATTACATTTCCATAATGAATTGAGTTGTTCTGGTTCAAATATGAAGGCAAACCCACTTTCCTTTCAGTATTTTCCTTCAATTGGCAGAAATCAGCTCATTCGGCCTGAAAATGCTTTTAAGCGCATAAAAACTTACACTCTTGATTGCTGGCTAAATAAAAGCTGTTGCAATGATATTTAAATGCTGAACTGAGTTGTTCTGGGTCAAATATGAAGGCAAACCCACTTTCCTTTCAGTATTTTGCTACAATTGGCAGAAATCAGCTCATTCGGCCTGAAAATGGTTTTAAGCGCATAAAAACTTCCACTCTTGATTTCTGGCTAAATAAAAGCTGTTGCAATGATATTTCCATGCTGAACTGAGTTGTTCTGGGTCAAATATGAAGGCAAACCCACTTTCCCTTCAGTATTTTGCTGCAATTGGCAGAAACAAGCATATTTGCTCATTCGGCCTAAAAAACTTCCACTCTTGATTTCTGGCTAAATAAAAGCTGTTGCAATAATATTTCCATGCTGAACTGAGTTGTTCTGCGTCAAATATGAAGGCAAACCCACTTTCCCTTCAGTATTTTGCTGCAATTGGCAGAAATCAGCTTATTTGGCCTGAAAATGCTTTTAAGCGCATAAAAACTTACAATCTTGATTTCTGGCTAAATAAAAGCTGTTGTAATGATATTTAAATTATGAACTGAGTTGTTCTGGGTCAAATATGAAGGCAACCCCACTTTCCTTTCCGTATTTTGCTACAATTGGCAGAAATCAGCTCATTCGGCCTGAAAATGCGTTTAACCGCAAAAAAACTTAAACTCCTTATTTCTGGCTAAATAAAAGATGTTGCAATGATATTTCCATGCTGAACTGAGTTGTTCTGGGTCAAATATGAAGGCAAACCCACTTTCTCATCAGTATTTTGCTACAATTGGCAGAAATCAGCTCATTTGGCCTGAAATTGCTTTTAAGCGCATAAAAACTTACAATCTTGATTTCTGACTAAATAAAAGCTGTTGCAATGATATTTCCATGCTGAACTGAGTTGTTCTGGGTCAAATATGAAGGCAAACCCACTGTCCTTTCAGTATTTTGCTACAATTGGCAGAAATCAGCTCATTCGTCCGAAAAATGCTTTTAAGCGCATAAAAACTTACACTCTTGATTGCTGACTAAATAAAAGCTGTTGCAATGATATTTCCATGCTGAACTGAGTTGTTCTGGGTCAAATATGAAGGCAAACCCACTTTTCCTTCAGTATTTTGCTGCAATTGGCAGAAACAAGCATATTTGCTCATTCGGCCTAAAAAACTTCCACTCTTGATTTCTGGCTAAATAAAAGTTGTTGCAATAATATTTCCATGCTGAAATGAGTTATTCTGGGTCAAATATGAAGGCAAACCCACTTTCCCTTCAGTATTTTGCTGCAATTGGCAGAAATCAGCTTATTTGGCCTGAAAATGCTTTTAAGCGCATAAAAACTTAAACTCCTTATTTCTGGCTAAATAAAAGATGTTGCAATGACATTTCCATGCTGAACTGAGTTGTTCTGGGTCAAATATGAAGGCAAGCCCACTTTCCTTTCAGTATTTTGCTACAATTGGCATAAATCAGCTCATTCGGCCTGAAAATGCTTTTAAGCGCATAAAAACTTACAATCTTCATTTCTGGCTAAATAAAAGCTGTTGCAATAATATTTCCATGCTGAACTGAGTTGTTCTGGGTCAAATATGAAGGCAAACCCATTTTCCTTTCAGTATTTTGCTGCAATTGGCAGAAACAAGCATATTTGCTCATTCGGCATGAAAAACTTCCACTCTTTATTTCTGGCTAAATTAAAGCTGTTGCAATGATATCTCAATGCTGAACTGAGTTGTTCTGGGTCAAATATGAAGGCAAACCCACTTTCCTTTCAGTATTTTGCTACAATTGGCAGAAATCAGCTCATTCGGCCTGAAAATGCTTTTAAGCGCCTAAAAACTTACACTCTTGTTTTCTGGCTAAACAAAAGCTGTTGCAATGATATTTCAATGCTGAACTGAGTTGTTCTGGGTCAAATATGAAGGCAAACCCACTTTACCTTCAGTATTTTGCTGCAATTGACAGAAACAAGCATATTTGCTCATTCGGCCAGAAAATGCTTGTAAGCGCATATAAATTTACACTCTTGATTTCTGGCTAAATAAAAGCTGTTGCAATGATATTTCCATGCTGAACTGAGTTGTTCTGGGTCAAATATGAAGGCAAACCCACTTTCCTTTCCGTATTTTGCTGCAATTGGCAGAAATCAGCTCATTCGGCCTGAAAATGCTTTTAAGCGCATAAAAACTTAAACTCCTTATTTCTGGCTAAATAAAAGATGTTGCAATGATATTTCCATGCTGAACTGAGTTGTTCTGGGTCAAATATTAAGGCAAACCCACTTTCCTTTCAGTATTTTGCTGCAATTGGCAGAAACAAGCATATGTGCTCATTCGGCCTGAAAATGCTTTTAAGCGTATAAAAACTTACACTCTTGATTTCTGGCTAAATAAAAGCTTTTGCAATAATATTTAAATGCTGAACTGAGTTGTTCTGGGTTAAAGATGAAGGCAAACCCACTTTCCCTTCAGTATTTTGCTGCAATTGGCAGAAATCAGCTCATTTGGCCTGAAAATGCTTTTAAGCGCATAAAAACTTCCACTCTTAATTTCTGGCTAAATAAAAGCTGTTGCAATGATATTTCCATGCTGAATTGAGTTGTTCTGGGTCAAATATGAAGGCAAACCCACTTTCCCTTCAGTATTTTGCTGCAATTGGCAGAAATCAGCTCATTTGGCCTGAAAATGCTTTTAAGCGCATAAAAACTTACAATCTTCATTTCTGGCTAAATAAAAGCTGTTGCAATAATATTTCCATGCTGAACTGAGTTGTTCTGGGTCAAATATGAAGGCAAACCCATTTTCCTTTCAGTATTTTGCTGCAATTGGCAGAAACAAGCATATTTGCTCATTCGGCATGAAAAACTTCCACTCTATTTCTGGCTAAACAAAAGCTGTTGCAATGATATTTCAATGCTGAACTGAGTTGTTCTGGGTCAAATATGAAGGCAAACCCACTTTCCCTTCAGTATTTTGCTGCAATTGGCAGAAACAAGCATATTTGCTCATTAGGCCTAAAAAACTTCCACTCTTGATTTCTGGCTAAATAAAAGTTGTTGCAATAATATTTCCATGCTGAACTGAGTTATTCTGGGTCAAATATGAAGGCAAACCCACTTTCCCTTCAGTATTTTGCTGCAATTGGCAGAAATCAGCTTATTTGGCCTGAAAATGCTTTTAAGCGCATAAAAACTTAAACTCCTTATTTCTGGCTAAATAAAAGATGTTGCAATGACATTTCCATGCTGAACTGAGTTGTTCTGGGTCAAATATGAAGGCAAGCCCACTTTCCTTTCAGTATTTTGCTACAATTGGCATAAATCAGCTCATTCGGCCTGAAAATGCTTTTAAGCGCATAAAAACTTACAATCTTCATTTCTGGCTAAATAAAAGCTGTTGCAATAATATTTCCATGCTGAACTGAGTTGTTCTGGGTCAAATATGAAGGCAAACCCATTTTCCTTTCAGTATTTTGCTGCAATTGGCAGAAACAAGCATATTTGCTCATTCGGCATGAAAAACTTCCACTCTATTTCTGGCTAAATTAAAGCTGTTGCAATGATATCTCAATGCTGAACTGAGTTGTTCTGGGTCAAATATGAAGGCAAACCCACTTTCCTTTCAGTATTTTGCTACAATTGGCAGAAATCAGCTCATTCGGCCTGAAAATGCTTTTAAGCGCATAAAAACTTACACTCTTGTTTTCTGGCTAAACAAAAGCTGTTGCAATGATATTTCAATGCTGAACTGAGTTGTTCTGGGTCAAATATGAAGGCAAACCCACTTTCCTTTCCGTATTTTGCCACAATTGGCAGAAATCAGCTCATTCGGCCTGAAAATGCTTTTAAGCGCATAAAAACTTAAACTCCTTATTTCTGGCTAAATAAAAGATGTTGCAATGATATTTCCATGCTGAACTGAGTTGTTCTGGGTCAAATATGAAGGTAAACCCACTTTCCCTTTAGTATTTTGCGACAATTGGCAGAAACAAGCATATTTGTTTATTCGGCCGAAAAATGCTTTTAAGCGCATAAAAACTTACACTCTTGATTTCTGGCTAAAGTAAAGCTGTTGCAATGATATTTCCATGCTGAATTGAGTTGTTCTGTGTCAAATATGAAGGCAAACCCACTTTCCTTTCAGTATTTTGCTACAATTGGCAGAAATCAGCTTATTTCGCCTGAAAATGCTTTTAAGCGCATAAAAATCTTCCACTCTTGATTTCTGGCTAAAAAAAAAGCTGTTGCAATTACATTTCCATAATGAATTGAGTTGTTCTGGTTCAAATATGAAGGCAAACCCACTTTCCTTTCAGTATTTTCCTTCAATTGGCAGAAATCAGCTCATTCGGCCTGAAAATGCGTTTAAGCGCAAAAAAACTTAAACTCCTTATTTCTGGCTAAATAAAAGATGTTGCAATGATATTTCCATGCTGAACTGAGTTGTTCTGGGTCAAATATGAAGGTAAACCCACTTTCCCTTTAGTATTTTGCGACAATTGGCAGAAACAAGCATATTTGTTTATTCGGCCGAAAAATGCTTTTAAGCGCATAAAAACTTACACTCTTGATTTCTGGCTAAAGTAAAGCTGTTGCAATGATATTTCCATGCTGAATTGAGTTGTTCTGTGTCAAATATGAAGGCAAACCCACTTTCCTTTCAGTATTTTGCTACAATTGGCAGAAATCAGCTTATTTCGCCTGAAAATGCTTTTAAGCGCATAAAAATCTTCCACTCTTGATTTCTGTCTAAAAAAAAAGCTGTTGCAATTACATTTCCATAATGAATTGAGTTGTTCTGGTTCAAATATGAAGGCAAACCCACTTTCCTTTCAGTATTTTCCTTCAATTGGCAGAAATCAGCTCATTCGGCCTGAAAATGCGTTTAAGCGCAAAAAAACTTAAACTCCTTATTTCTGGCTAAATAAAAGATGTTGCAATGATATTTCCATGCTGAACTGAGTTGTTCTGGGTCAAATATGAAGGCAAACCCACTTTCTCGTCAGTATTTTCCTACAATTGGCAGAAATCAGCTCATTCGGCCTGAAATTGCTTTTAAGCGCATAAAAACTTACAATCTTGATTTCTGACTAAATAAAAGCTGTTGCAATGATATTTTCATGCTGAACTGAGTTGTTCTGGGTCAAATATGAAGGCAAACCCACTTTCCCTTCAGTATTTTGCGACAATTGGCAGAAACAAGCATATTTGTTCATTCGGCCGAAAAATGCTTTTAAGCGCATAAAAACTTACACTCTTGATTGCTGACTAAATAAAAGCTGTTGCAATGATATTTCCATGCTGAACTGAGTTGTTCTGGGTCAAATATGAAGGCAAACCCACTGTCCTTTCAGTATTTTGCTACAATTGGCAGAAATCAGCTCATTCGACCTGAAAATGGTTTTAAGCGCATAAAAACTTCCACTCTTGATTTCTGGCTAAATAAAAGCTGTTGCAATGATATTTCCATGCTGAACTGAGTTGTTCTGGGTCAAATATGAAGGCAAACCCACTTTCCCTTCAGTATTTTGCTGCAATTGGCAGAAACAAGCATATTTGCTCATTCGGCCTAAAAAACTTCCACTCTTGATTTCTGGCTAAATAAAAGTTGTTGCAATAATATTTCCATGCTGAACTGAGTTATTCTGGGTCAAATATGAAGGCAAACCCACTTTCCCTTCAGTATTTTGCTGCAATTGGCAGAAATCAGCTCATTTGGCCTGAAAATGCTTTTAAGCGCATAAAAACTTCCACTCTTAATTTCTGGCTAAATAAAAGCTGTTGCAATGATATTTCCATGCTGAATTGAGTTGTTCTGGGTCAAATATGAAGGCAAACCCACTTTCCCTTCAGTATTTTGCTGCAATTGGCAGAAATCAGCTCATTTGGCCTGAAAATGCTTTTAAGCGCATAAAAACTTACAATCTTCATTTCTGGCTAAATTAAAGCTGTTGCAATGATATCTCAATGCTGAACTGAGTTGTTCTGGGTCAAATATGAAGGCAAACCCACTTTCCTTTCAGTATTTTGCTACAATTGGCAGAAATCAGCTCATTCGGCCTGAAAATGCTTTTAAGCGCATAAAAACTTACACTCTTGTTTTCTGGCTAAACAAAAGCTGTTGCAATGATATTTTAATGCTGAACTGAGTTGTTCTGGGTCAAATATGAAGGCAAACCCACTTTACCTTCAGTATTTTGCTGCAATTGACAGAAACAAGCATATTTGCTCATTCGGCCAGAAAATGCTTGTAAGCGCATATAAATTTACACTCTTGATTTCTGGCTAAATAAAAGCTGTTGCAATGATATTTCCATGCTGAACTGAGTTGTTCTAGGTCAAATATGAAGGCAAACCCACTTTCCTTTCCGTATTTTGCCACAATTGGCAGAAATCAGCTCATTCGGCCTGAAAATGCTTTTAAGCGCATAAAAACTTAAACTCCGTATTTCTGGCTAAATAAAAGATGTTGCAATGATATTTCCATGCTGAACTGAGTTGTTCTGGGTCAAATATTAAGGCAAACCCACTTTCCTTTCAGTATTTTGCTGCAATTGGCAGAAACAAGCATATGTGCTCATTCGGCCTGAAAATGCTTTTAAGCGCATAAAAACTTACAATCTTGATTTCTGGCTAAATAAAAGCTGTTGTAATGGTATTTAAATGCTTAACTGAGTTGTTCTGGGTCAAATATGAAGGCAAACCCACTTTCCTTTCCGTATTTTGCTACAATTGGCAGAAATCAGCTCATTCGGCCTGAAAATACGTTTAAGCGCATAAAAGCTTAAACTCCTTATTTCTGGCTAAATAAAAGATGTTGCAATGATATTTCCATGCTGAACTGAGTTGTTCTGGGTCAAATATGAAGGTAAACCCACTTTCCCTTTAGTATTTTGCGACAATTGGCAGAAACAAGCATATTTGTTTATTCGGCCGAAAAATGCTTTTAAGCGCATAAAAACTTACACTCTTGATTTCTGGCTAAAGTAAAGCTGTTGCAATGATATTTCCATGCTGAATTGAGTTGTTCTGTGTCAAATATGAAGGCAAACCCACTTTCCTTTCAGTATTTTGCTACAATTGGCAGAAATCAGCTTATTTCGCCTGAAAATGCTTTTAAGCGCATAAAAATCTTCCACTCTTGATTTCTGGCTAAAAAAAAAGCTGTTGCAATTACATTTCCATAATGAATTGAGTTGTTCTGGTTCAAATATGAAGGCAAACCCACTTTCCTTTCAGTATTTTCCTTCAATTGGCAGAAATCAGCTCATTCGGCCTGAAAATGCTTTTAAGCGCATAAAAACTTACACTCTTGATTGCTGGCTAAATAAAAGCTGTTGCAATGATATTTAAATGCTGAACTGAGTTGTTCTGGGTCAAATATGAAGGCAAACCCACTTTCCTTTCAGTATTTTCCTTCAATTGGCAGAAATCAGCTCATTCGGCCTGAAATTGCTTTTAAGCGCATAAAAACTTCCACTCTTGATTTCTGGCTAAATAAAAGCTGTTGCAATGATATTTCCATGCTGAACTGAGTTGTTCTGGGTCAAATATGAAGGCAAACCCACTTTCCCTTCAGTATTTTGCTGCAATTGGCAGAAACAAGCATATTTGCTCATTCGGCCTAAAAAACTTCCACTCTTGATTTCTGGCTAAATAAAAGTTGTTGCAATAATATTTCCATGCTGAACTGAGTTATTCTGGGTCAAATATGAAGGCAAACCCACTTTCCCTTCAGTATTTTGCTGCAATTGGCAGAAATCAGCTTATTTGGCCTGAAAATGCTTTTAAGCGCATAAAAACTTAAACTCCTTATTTCTGGCTAAATAAAAGATGTTGCAATGACATTTCCATGCTGAACTGAGTTGTTCTGGGTCAAATATGAAGGCAAGCCCACTTTCCTTTCAGTATTTTGCTACAATTGGCATAAATCAGCTCATTCGGCCTGAAAATGCTTTTAAGCGCATAAAAACTTACAATCTTCATTTCTGGCTAAATAAAAGCTGTTGCAATAATATTTCCATGCTGAACTGAGTTGTTCTGGGTCAAATATGAAGGCAAACCCATTTTCCTTTCAGTATTTTGCTGCAATTGGCAGAAACAAGCATATTTGCTCATTCGGCATGAAAAACTTCCACTCTATTTCTGGCTAAATTAAAGCTGTTGCAATGATATCTCAATGCTGAACTGAGTTGTTCTGGGTCAAATATGAAGGCAAACCCACTTTCCTTTCAGTATTTTGCTACAATTGGCAGAAATCAGCTCATTCGGCCTGAAAATGCTTTTAAGCGCATAAAAACTTACACTCTTGTTTTCTGGCTAAACAAAAGCTGTTGCAATGATATTTCAATGCTGAACTGAGTTGTTCTGGGTCAAATATGAAGGCAAACCCACTTTACCTTCAGTATTTTGCTGCAATTGACAGAAACAAGCATATTTGCTCATTCGGCCAGAAAATGCTTGTAAGCTCATATAAATTTACACTCTTGATTTCTGGCTAAATAAAAGCTGTTGCAATGATATTTCCATGCTGAACTGAGTTGTTCTGGGTCAAATATGAAGGCAAACCCACTTTCCTTTCCGTATTTTGCCACAATTGGCAGAAATCAGCTCATTCGGCCTGATAATGCTTTTAAGCGCATAAAAACTTAAACTCCTTATTTCTGGCTAAATAAAAGATGTTGCAATGATATTTCCATGCTGAACTGAGTTGTTCTGGGTCAAATATTAAGGCAAACCCACTTTCCTTTCAGTATTTTGCTGCAATTGGCAGAAACAAGCATATGTGCTCATTCGGCCTGAAAATGCTTTTAAGCGCATAAAAACTTACAATCTTGATTTCTGGCTAAATAAAAGCTGTTGTAATGATATTTAAATGCTTAACTGAGTTGTTTTGGGTCAAATATGAAGGCAAACCCACTTTCCTTTCCGTATTTTGCTACAATTGGCAGAAATCAGCTCATTCGGCCTGAAAATACGTTTAAGCGCATAAAAGCTTAAACTCCTTATTTCTGGCTAAATAAAAGATGTTGCAATGATATTTCCATGCTGAACTGAGTTGTTCTGGGTCAAATATGAAGGTAAACCCACTTTCCCTTTAGTATTTTGCGACAATTGGCAGAAACAAGCATATTTGTTTATTCGGCCGAAAAATGCTTTTAAGCGCATAAAAACTTACACTCTTGATTTCTGGCTAAAGTAAAGCTGTTGCAATGATATTTCCATGCTGAATTGATTTGTTCTGTGTCAAATATGAAGGCAAACCCACTTTCCTTTCAGTATTTTGCTACAATTGGCAGAAATCAGCTTATTTCGCCTGAAAATGCTTTTAAGCGCATAAAAATCTTCCACTCTTGATTTCTGGCTAAAAAAAAAGCTGTTGCAATTACATTTCCATAATGAATTGAGTTGTTCTGGTTCAAATATGAAGGCAAACCCACTTTCCTTTCAGTATTTTCCTTCAATTGGCAGAAATCAGCTCATTCGGCCTGAAAATGCGTTTAAGCGCAAAAAAACTTAAACTCCTTATTTCTGGCTAAATAAAAGATGTTGCAATGATATTTCCATGCTGAACTGAGTTGTTCTGGGTCAAATATGAAGGCAAACCCACTTTCTCGTCAGTATTTTCCTACAATTGGCAGAAATCAGCTCATTCGGCCTGAAATTGCTTTTAAGCGCATAAAAACTTACAATCTTGATTTCTGACTAAATAAAAGCTGTTGCAATGATATTTTCATGCTGAACTGAGTTGTTCTGGGTCAAATATGAAGGCAAACCCACTTTCCCTTCAGTATTTTGCGACAATTGGCAGAAACAAGCATATTTGTTCATTCGGCCGAAAAATGCTTTTAAGCGCATAAAAACTTACACTCTTGATTGCTGACTAAATAAAAGCTGTTGCAATGATATTTCCATGCTGAACTGAGTTGTTCTGGGTCAAATATGAAGGCAAACCCACTGTCCTTTCAGTATTTTGCTACAATTGGCAGAAATCAGCTCATTCGACCTGAAAATGGTTTTAAGCGCATAAAAACTTCCACTCTTGATTTCTGGCTAAATAAAAGCTGTTGCAATGATATTTCCATGCTGAACTGAGTTGTTCTGGGTCAAATATGAAGGCAAACCCACTTTCCCTTCAGTATTTTGCTGCAATTGGCAGAAACAAGCATATTTGCTCATTCGGCCTAAAAAACTTCCACTCTTGATTTCTGGCTAAATAAAAGTTGTTGCAATAATATTTCCATGCTGAACTGAGTTATTCTGGGTCAAATATGAAGGCAAGCCCACTTTCCTTTCAGTATTTTGCTGCAATTGGCAGAAATCAGCTCATTTGGCCTGAAAATGCTTTTAAGCGCATAAAAACTTCCACTCTTAATTTCTGGCTAAATAAAAGCTGTTACAATGATATTTCCATGCTGAATTGAGTTGTTCTGGGTCAAATATGAAGGCAAACCCACTTTCCCTTCAGTATTTTGCTGCAATTGGCAGAAATCAGCTCATTTGGCCTGAAAATGCTTTTAAGCGCATAAAAACTTACAATCTTCATTTCTGGCTAAATAAAAGCTGTTGCAATAATATTTCCATGCTGAACTGAGTTGTTCTGGGTCAAATATGAAGGCAAACCCATTTTCCTTTCAGTATTTTGCTGCAATTGGCAGAAACAAGAATATTTGCTCATTCGGCATGAAAAACTTCCACTCTTTATTTCTGGCTAAATTAAAGCTGTTGCAATGATATCTCAATGCTGAACTGAGTTGTTCTGGGTCAAATATGAAGGCAAACGCACTTTCCTTTCAGTATTTTGCTACAATTGGCAGAAATCAGCTCATTCGGCCTGAAAATGCTTTTAACCGCATAAAAACTTACACTCTTGTTTTCTGGCTAAACAAAAGCTGTTGCAATGATATTTCAATGCTGAACTGAGTTGTTCTGGGTCAAATATGAAGGCAAACCCACTTTCCCTTCAGTATTTTGCTGCAATTGGCAGAAACAAGCATATTTGCTCATTAGGCCTAAAAAACTTCCACTCTTGATTTCTGGCTAAATAAAAGTTGTTGCAATAATATTTCCATGCTGAACTGAGTTATTCTGGGTCAAATATGAAGGCAAACCCACTTTCCCTTCAGTATTTTGCTGCAATTGGCAGAAATCAGCTTATTTGGCCTGAAAATGCTTGTAAGCGCATATAAATTTACACTCTTGATTTCTGGCTAAATAAAAGCTTTTGCAATGATATTTCCATGCTGAACTGAGTTGTTCTGGGTCAAATATGAAGGCAAACCCACTTTCCTTTCCGTATTTTGCCACAATTGGCAGAAATCAGCTCATTCGGCCGAAAAATGCTTTTAAGCGCATAAAAACTTACACTCTTGATTTCTGGCTAAAGTAAAGCTGTTGCAATGATATTTCCATGCTGAATTGAGTTGTTCTGTGTCAAATATGAAGGCAAACCCACTTTCCTTTCAGTATTTTGCTACAATTGGCAGAAATCAGCTTATTTCGCCTGAAAATGCTTTTAAGCGCATAAAAATCTTCCACTCTTGATTTCTGGCTAAAAAAAAAGCTGTTGCAATTACATTTCCATAATGAATTGAGTTGTTCTGGTTCAAATATGAAGGCAAACCCACTTTCCTTTCAGTATTTTCCTTCAATTGGCAGAAATCAGCTCATTCGGTCTGAAAATGCTTTTAAGCGCATAAAAACTTACACTCTTGATTGCTGGCTAAATAAAAGCTGTTGCAATGATATTTAAATGCTGAACTGAGTTGTTCTGGGTCAAATATGAAGGCAAACCCACTTTCCTTTCAGTATTTTGCTACAATTGGCAGAAATCAGCTCATTCGGCCTGAAAATGCGTTTAACCGCAAAAAAACTTAAACTCCTTATTTCTGGCTAAATAAAAGATGTTGCAATGATATTTCCATGCTGAACTGAGTTGTTCTGGGTCAAATATGAAGGCAAACCCACTTTCTCATCAGTATTTTGCTACAATTGGCAGAAATCAGCTCATTCGGCCTGAAAATGGTTTTAAGCGCATAAAAACTTACAATCTTGATTTCTGGCTAAATAAAAGCTGTTGCAATGATATTTCCATGCTGAACTGAGTTGTTCTGGGTCAAATATTAAGGCAAACCCACTTTCCCTTCAGTATTTTGCGACAATTGGCAGAAACAAGCATATTTGTTCATTCGTCCGAAAAATGCTTTTAAGCGCATAAAAACTTACACTCTTGATTGCTGACTAAATAAAAGCTGTTGCAATGATATTTCCATGCTGAACTGAGTTGTTCTGGGTCAAATATGAAGGCAAACCCACTGTCCTTTAAGTATTTTGCTACAATTGGCAGAAATCAGCTCATTCGGCCTGAAAATGGTTTTAAGCGCATAAAAACTTCCACTCTTGATTTCTGGCTAAATAATAGCTGTTGCAATGATACTTCCATGCTGAACTGAGTTGTTCTGGGTCAAATATGAAGGCAAACCCACTTTCCCTTCAGTATTTTGCTGCAATTGGCAGAAACAAGCATATTTGCTCATTCGGCCTAAAAAACTTCCACTCTTGATTTCTGGCTAAATAAAAGTTGTTGCAATAATATTTCCATGCTGAACTGAGTTATTCTGGGTCAAATATGAAGGCAAACCCACTTTCCCTTCAGTATTTTGCTGCAATTGGCAGAAATCAGCTTATTTGGCCTGAAAATGCTTTTAAGCGCATAAAAACTTAAACTCCTTATTTCTGGCTAAATAAAAGATGTTGCAATGACATTTCCATGCTGAACTGAGTTGTTCTGGGTCAAATATGAAGGCAAGCCCACTTTCCTTTCAGTATTTTGCTACAATTGGCATAAATCAGCTCATTCGGCCTGAAAATGCTTTTAAGCGCATAAAAACTTACAATCTTCATTTCTGGCTAAATAAAAGCTGTTGCAATAATATTTCCATGCTGAACTGAGTTGTTCTGGGTCAAATATGAAGGCAAACCCATTTTCCTTTCAGTATTTTGCTGCAATTGGCAGAAACAAGCATATTTGCTCATTCGGCATGAAAAACTTCCACTCTATTTCTGGCTAAATTAAAGCTGTTGCAATGATATCTCAATGCTGAACTGAGTTGTTCTGGGTCAAATATGAAGGCAAACCCACTTTCCTTTCAGTATTTTGCTACAATTGGCAGAAATCAGCTCATTCGGCCTGAAAATGCTTTTAAGCGCATAAAAACTTACACTCTTGTTTTCTGGCTAAACAAAAGCTGTTGCAATGATATTTCAATGCTGAACTGAGTTGTTCTGGGTCAAATATGAAGGCAAACCCACTTTACCTTCAGTATTTTGCTGCAATTGACAGAAACAAGCATATTTGCTCATTCGGCCAGAAAATGCTTGTAAGCTCATATAAATTTACACTCTTGATTTCTGGCTAAATAAAAGCTGTTGCAATGATATTTCCATGCTGAACTGAGTTGTTCTGGGTCAAATATGAAGGCAAACCCACTTTCCTTTCCGTATTTTGCCACAGTTGGCAGAAATCAGCTCATTCGGCCTGAAAATGCTTTTAAGCGCATAAAAACTTAAACTCCTTATTTCTGGCTAAATAAAAGATGTTGCAATGATATTTCCATGTTGAACTGAGTTGTTCTGGGTCAAATATTAAGGCAAACCCACTTTCCTTTCAGTATTTTGCTGCAATTGGCAGAAACAAGCATATGTGCTCATTCGGCCTGAAAATGCTTTTAAGCGCATAAAAACTTACAATCTTGATTTCTGGCTAAATAAAAGCTGTTGTAATGATATTTAAATGCTTAACTGAGTTGTTTTGGGTCAAATATGAAGGCAAACCCACTTTCCTTTCCGTATTTTGCTACAATTGGCAGAAATCAGCTCATTCGGCCTGAAAATACGTTTAAGCGCATAAAAGCTTAAACTCCTTATTTCTGGCTAAATAAAAGATGTTGCAATGATATTTCCATGCTGAACTGAGTTGTTCTGGGTCAAATATGAAGGTAAACCCACTTTCCCTTTAGTATTTTGCGACAATTGGCAGAAACAAGCATATTTGTTTATTCGGCCGAAAAATGCTTTTAAGCGCATAAAAACTTACACTCTTGATTTCTGGCTAAAGTAAAGCTGTTGCAATGATATTTCCATGCTGAATTGAGTTGTTCTGTGTCAAATATGAAGGCAAACCCACTTTCCTTTCAGTATTTTGCTACAATTGGCAGAAATCAGCTTATTTCGCCTGAAAATGCTTTTAAGCGCATAAAAATCTTCCACTCTTGATTTCTGGCTAAAAAAAAAGCTGTTGCAATTACATTTCCATAATGAATTGAGTTGTTCTGGTTCAAATATGAAGGCAAACCCACTTTCCTTTCAGTATTTTCCTTCAATTGGCAGAAATCAGCTCATTCGGCCTGAAAATGCGTTTAAGCGCAAAAAAACTTAAACTCCTTATTTCTGGCTAAATAAAAGATGTTGCAATGATATTTCCATGCTGAACTGAGTTGTTCTGGGTCAAATATGAAGGCAAACCCACTTTCTCGTCAGTATTTTCCTACAATTGGCAGAAATCAGCTCATTCGGCCTGAAATTGCTTTTAAGCGCATAAAAACTTACAATCTTGATTTCTGACTAAATAAAAGCTGTTGCAATGATATTTTCATGCTGAACTGAGTTGTTCTGGGTCAAATATGAAGGCAAACCCACTTTCCCTTCAGTATTTTGCGACAATTGGCAGAAACAAGCATATTTGTTCATTCGGCCGAAAAATGCTTTTAAGCGCATAAAAACTTACACTCTTGATTGCTGACTAAATAAAAGCTGTTGCAATGATATTTCCATGCTGAACTGAGTTGTTCTGGGTCAAATATGAAGGCAAACCCACTGTCCTTTCAGTATTTTGCTACAATTGGCAGAAATCAGCTCATTCGACCTGAAAATGGTTTTAAGCGCATAAAAACTTCCACTCTTGATTTCTGGCTAAATAAAAGCTGTTGCAATGATATTTCCATGCTGAACTGAGTTGTTCTGGGTCAAATATGAAGGCAAACCCACTTTCCCTTCAGTATTTTGCTGCAATTGGCAGAAACAAGCATATTTGCTCATTCGGCCTAAAAAACTTCCACTCTTGATTTCTGGCTAAATAAAAGTTGTTGCAATAATATTTCCATGCTGAACTGAGTTATTCTGGGTCAAATATGAAGGCAAACCCACTTTCCCTTCAGTATTTTGCTGCAATTGGCAGAAATCAGCTCATTTGGCCTGAAAATGCTTTTAAGCGCATAAAAACTTCCACTCTTAATTTCTGGCTAAATAAAAGCTGTTACAATGATATTTCCATGCTGAATTGAGTTGTTCTGGGTCAAATATGAAGGCAAACCCACTTTCCCTTCAGTATTTTGCTGCAATTGGCAGAAATCAGCTCATTTGGCCTGAAAATGCTTTTAAGCGCATAAAAACTTACAATCTTCATTTCTGGCTAAATAAAAGCTGTTGCAATAATATTTCCATGCTGAACTGAGTTGTTCTGGGTCAAATATGAAGGCAAACCCATTTTCCTTTCAGTATTTTGCTGCAATTGGCAGAAACAAGAATATTTGCTCATTCGGCATGAAAAACTTCCACTCTTTATTTCTGGCTAAATTAAAGCTGTTGCAATGATATCTCAATGCTGAACTGAGTTGTTCTGGGTCAAATATGAAGGCAAACGCACTTTCCTTTCAGTATTTTGCTACAATTGGCAGAAATCAGCTCATTCGGCCTGAAAATGCTTTTAACCGCATAAAAACTTACACTCTTGTTTTCTGGCTAAACAAAAGCTGTTGCAATGATATTTCAATGCTGAACTGAGTTGTTCTGGGTCAAATATGAAGGCAAACCCACTTTACCTTCAGTATTTTGCTGCAATTGACAGAAACAAGCATATTTGCTCATTCGGCCAGAAAATGCTTGTAAGCGCATATAAATTTACACTCTTGATTTCTGGCTAAATAAAAGCTTTTGCAATGATATTTCCATGCTGAACTGAGTTGTTCTGGGTCAAATATGAAGGCAAACCCACTTTCCTTTCCGTATTTTGCCACAATTGGCAGAAATCAGCTCATTCGGCCGAAAAAATCTTTTAAGCGCATAAAAACTTACACTCTTGATTTCTGGCTAAAGTAAAGCTGTTGCAATGATATTTCCATGCTGAATTGAGTTGTTCTGTGTCAAATATGAAGGCAAACCCACTTTCCTTTCAGTATTTTGCTACAATTGGCAGAAATCAGCTTATTTCGCCTGAAAATGCTTTTAAGCGCATAAAAATCTTCCACTCTTGATTTCTGGCTAAAAAAAAAGCTGTTGCAATTACATTTCCATAATGAATTGAGTTGTTCTGGTTCAAATATGAAGGCAAACCCACTTTCCTTTCAGTATTTTCCTTCAATTGGCAGAAATCAGCTCATTCGGTCTGAAAATGCTTTTAAGCGCATAAAAACTTACACTCTTGATTGCTGGCTAAATAAAAGCTGTTGCAATGATATTTAAATGCTGAACTGAGTTGTTCTGGGTCAAATATGAAGGCAAACCCACTTTCCTTTCAGTATTTTGCTACAATTGGCAGAAATCAGCTCATTCGGCCTGAAAATGCGTTTAACCGCAAAAAAACTTAAACTCCTTATTTCTGGCTAAATAAAAGATGTTGCAATGATATTTCCATGCTGAACTGAGTTGTTCTGGGTCAAATATGAAGGCAAACCCACTTTCTCATCAGTATTTTGCTACAATTGGCAGAAATCAGCTCATTCGGCCTGAAAATGGTTTTAAGCGCATAAAAACTTACAATCTTGATTTCTGGCTAAATAAAAGCTGTTGCAATGATATTTCCATGCTGAACTGAGTTGTTCTGGGTCAAATATGAAGGCAAACCCACTTTCCCTTCAGTATTTTGCTGCAATTGGCAGAAACAAGCATATTTGCTCATTCGGCCTAAAAAACTTCCACTCTTGATTTCTGGCTAAATAAAAGTTGTTGCAATAATATTTCCATGCTGAACTGAGTTATTCTGGGTCAAATATGAAGGCAAACCCACTTTCCCTTTAGTATTTTGCTGCAATTGGCAGAAATCAGCTTATTTGGCCTGAAAATGCTTTTAAGCGCATAAAAACTTAAACTCCTTATTTCTGGCTAAATAAAAGATGTTGCAATGACATTTCCATGCTGAACTGAGTTGTTCTGGGTCAAATATGAAGGCAAGCCCACTTTCCTTTCAGTATTTTGCTACAATTGGCATAAATCAGCTCATTCGGCCTGAAAATGCTTTTAAGCGCATAAAAACTTACAATCTTCATTTCTGGCTAAATAAAAGCTGTTGCAATAATATTTCCATGCTGAACTGAGTTGTTCTGGGTCAAATATGAAGGCAAACCCATTTTCCTTTCAGTATTTTGCTGCAATTGGCAGAAACAAGCATATTTGCTCATTCGGCATGAAAAACTTCCACTCTTTATTTCTGGCTAAATTAAAGCTGTTGCAATGATATCTCAATGCTGAACTGAGTTGTTCTGGGTCAAATATGAAGGCAAACCCACTTTCCTTTCAGTATTTTGCTACAATTGGCAGAAATCAGCTCATTCGGCCTGAAAATGCTTTTAAGCGCCTAAAAACTTACACTCTTGTTTTCTGGCTAAACAAAAGCTGTTGCAATGATATTTCAATGCTGAACTGAGTTGTTCTGGGTCAAATATGAAGGCAAACCCACTTTACCTTCAGTATTTTGCTGCAATTGACAGAAACAAGCATATTTGCTCATTCGGCCAGAAAATGCTTGTAAGCGCATATAAATTTACACTCTTGATTTCTGGCTAAATAAAAGCTGTTGCAATGATATTTCCATGCTGAACTGAGTTGTTCTGGGTCAAATATGAAGGCAAACCCACTTTCCTTTCCGTATTTTGCCACAATTGGCAGAAATCAGCTCATTCGGCCTGAAAATGCTTTTAAGCGCATAAAAACTTAAACTCCTTATTTCTGGCTAAATAAAAGATGTTGCAATGATATTTCCATGCTGAACTGAGTTGTTCTGGGTCAAATATTAAGGCAAACCCACTTTCCTTTCAGTATTTTGCTGCAATTGGCAGAAACAAGCATATGTGCTCATTCGGCCTGAAAATGCTTTTAAGCGTATAAAAACTTACACTCTTGATTTCTGGCTAAATAAAAGCTTTTGCAATAATATTTAAATGCTGAACTGAGTTGTTCTGGGTTAAAGATGAAGGCAAACCCACTTTCCCTTCAGTATTTTGCTGCAATTGGCAGAAATCAGCTCATTTGGCCTGAAAATGCTTTTAAGCGCATAAAAACTTCCACTCTTAATTTCTGGCTAAATAAAAGCTGTTGCAATGATATTTCCATGCTGAATTGAGTTGTTCTGGGTCAAATATGAAGGCAAACCCACTTTCCCTTCAGTATTTTGCTGCAATTGGCAGAAATCAGCTCATTTGGCCTGAAAATGCTTTTAAGCGCATAAAAACTTACAATCTTCATTTCTGGCTAAATAAAAGCTGTTGCAATAATATTTCCATGCTGAACTGAGTTGTTCTGGGTCAAATATGAAGGCAAACCCATTTTCCTTTCAGTATTTTGCTGCAATTGGCAGAAACAAGCATATTTGCTCATTCGGCATGAAAAACTTCCACTCTATTTCTGGCTAAACAAAAGCTGTTGCAATGATATTTCCATGCTGAACTGAGTTGTTCTGGGTCAAATATGAAGGCAAACCCACTTTCCCTTCAGTATTTTGCTGCAATTGGCAGAAACAAGCATATTTGCTCATTCGGCCTAAAAAACTTCCACTCTTGATTTCTGGCTAAATAAAAGTTGTTGCAATAATATTTCCATGCTGAACTGAGTTATTCTGGGTCAAATATGAAGGCAAACCCACTTTCCCTTCAGTATTTTGCTGCAATTGGCAGAAATCAGCTTATTTGGCCTGAAAATGCTTTTAAGCGCATAAAAACTTAAACTCCTTATTTCTGGCTAAATAAAAGATGTTGCAATGACATTTCCATGCTGAACTGAGTTGTTCTGGGTCAAATATGAAGGCAAGCCCACTTTCCTTTCAGTATTTTGCTACAATTGGCATAAATCAGCTCATTCGGCCTGAAAATGCTTTTAAGCGCATAAAAACTTACAATCTTCATTTCTGGCTAAATAAAAGCTGTTGCAATAATATTTCCATGCTGAACTGAGTTGTTCTGGGTCAAATATGAAGGCAAACCCATTTTCCTTTCAGTATTTTGCTGCAATTGGCAGAAACAAGCATATTTGCTCATTCGGCATGAAAAACTTCCACTCTATTTCTGGCTAAATTAAAGCTGTTGCAATGATATCTCAATGCTGAACTGAGTTGTTCTGGGTCAAATATGAAGGCAAACCCACTTTCCTTTCAGTATTTTGCTACAATTGGCAGAAATCAGCTCATTCGGCCTGAAAATGCTTTTAAGCGCATAAAAACTTACACTCTTGTTTTCTGGCTAAACAAAAGCTGTTGCAATGATATTTCAATGCTGAACTGAGTTGTTCTGGGTCAAATATGAAGGCAAACCCACTTTCCTTTCCGTATTTTGCCACAATTGGCAGAAATCAGCTCATTCGGCCTGAAAATGCTTTTAAGCGCATAAAAACTTAAACTCCTTATTTCTGGCTAAATAAAAGATGTTGCAATGATATTTCCATGCTGAACTGAGTTGTTCTGGGTCAAATATGAAGGTAAACCCACTTTCCCTTTAGTATTTTGCGACAATTGGCAGAAACAAGCATATTTGTTTATTCGGCCGAAAAATGCTTTTAAGCGCATAAAAACTTACACTCTTGATTTCTGGCTAAAGTAAAGCTGTTGCAATGATATTTCCATGCTGAATTGAGTTGTTCTGTGTCAAATATGAAGGCAAACCCACTTTCCTTTCAGTATTTTGCTACAATTGGCAGAAATCAGCTTATTTCGCCTGAAAATGCTTTTAAGCGCATAAAAATCTTCCACTCTTGATTTCTGGCTAAAAAAAAAGCTGTTGCAATTACATTTCCATAATGAATTGAGTTGTTCTGGTTCAAATATGAAGGCAAACCCACTTTCCTTTCAGTATTTTCCTTCAATTGGCAGAAATCAGCTCATTCGGCCTGAAAATGCGTTTAAGCGCAAAAAAACTTAAACTCCTTATTTCTGGCTAAATAAAAGATGTTGCAATGATATTTCCATGCTGAACTGAGTTGTTCTGGGTCAAATATGAAGGTAAACCCACTTTCCCTTTAGTATTTTGCGACAATTGGCAGAAACAAGCATATTTGTTTATTCGGCCGAAAAATGCTTTTAAGCGCATAAAAACTTACACTCTTGATTTCTGGCTAAAGTAAAGCTGTTGCAATGATATTTCCATGCTGAATTGAGTTGT
Organism: Channa argus; assembly: GCF_033026475.1. NCBI lineage: Eukaryota > Metazoa > Chordata > Actinopteri > Anabantiformes > Channidae > Channa > Channa argus. The sequence continues at coordinate 211,758 of NW_027125229.1, forward strand.
TCTGTGTCAAATATGAAGGCAAACCCACTTTCCTTTCAGTATTTTGCTACAATTGGCAGAAATCAGCTTATTTCGCCTGAAAATGCTTTTAAGCGCATAAAAATCTTCCACTCTTGATTTCTGGCTAAAAAAAAAGCTGTTGCAATTACATTTCCATAATGAATTGAGTTGTTCTGGTTCAAATATGAAGGCAAACCCACTTTCCTTTCAGTATTTTCCTTCAATTGGCAGAAATCAGCTCATTCGGCCTGAAAATGCGTTTAAGCGCAAAAAAACTTAAACTCCTTATTTCTGGCTAAATAAAAGATGTTGCAATGATATTTCCATGCTGAACTGAGTTGTTCTGGGTCAAATATGAAGGCAAACCCACTTTCTCGTCAGTATTTTCCTACAATTGGCAGAAATCAGCTCATTCGGCCTGAAATTGCTTTTAAGCGCATAAAAACTTACAATCTTGATTTCTGACTAAATAAAAGCTGTTGCAATGATATTTTCATGCTGAACTGAGTTGTTCTGGGTCAAATATGAAGGCAAACCCACTTTCCCTTCAGTATTTTGCGACAATTGGCAGAAACAAGCATATTTGTTCATTCGGCCGAAAAATGCTTTTAAGCGCATAAAAACTTACACTCTTGATTGCTGACTAAATAAAAGCTGTTGCAATGATATTTCCATGCTGAACTGAGTTGTTCTGGGTCAAATATGAAGGCAAACCCACTGTCCTTTCAGTATTTTGCTACAATTGGCAGAAATCAGCTCATTCGACCTGAAAATGGTTTTAAGCGCATAAAAACTTCCACTCTTGATTTCTGGCTAAATAAAAGCTGTTGCAATGATATTTCCATGCTGAACTGAGTTGTTCTGGGTCAAATATGAAGGCAAACCCACTTTCCCTTCAGTATTTTGCTGCAATTGGCAGAAACAAGCATATTTGCTCATTCGGCCTAAAAAACTTCCACTCTTGATTTCTGGCTAAATAAAAGTTGTTGCAATAATATTTCCATGCTGAACTGAGTTATTCTGGGTCAAATATGAAGGCAAACCCACTTTCCCTTCAGTATTTTGCTGCAATTGGCAGAAATCAGCTCATTTGGCCTGAAAATGCTTTTAAGCGCATAAAAACTTCCACTCTTAATTTCTGGCTAAATAAAAGCTGTTGCAATGATATTTCCATGCTGAATTGAGTTGTTCTGGGTCAAATATGAAGGCAAACCCACTTTCCCTTCAGTATTTTGCTGCAATTGGCAGAAATCAGCTCATTTGGCCTGAAAATGCTTTTAAGCGCATAAAAACTTACAATCTTCATTTCTGGCTAAATTAAAGCTGTTGCAATGATATCTCAATGCTGAACTGAGTTGTTCTGGGTCAAATATGAAGGCAAACCCACTTTCCTTTCAGTATTTTGCTACAATTGGCAGAAATCAGCTCATTCGGCCTGAAAATGCTTTTAAGCGCATAAAAACTTACACTCTTGTTTTCTGGCTAAACAAAAGCTGTTGCAATGATATTTTAATGCTGAACTGAGTTGTTCTGGGTCAAATATGAAGGCAAACCCACTTTACCTTCAGTATTTTGCTGCAATTGACAGAAACAAGCATATTTGCTCATTCGGCCAGAAAATGCTTGTAAGCGCATATAAATTTACACTCTTGATTTCTGGCTAAATAAAAGCTGTTGCAATGATATTTCCATGCTGAACTGAGTTGTTCTAGGTCAAATATGAAGGCAAACCCACTTTCCTTTCCGTATTTTGCCACAATTGGCAGAAATCAGCTCATTCGGCCTGAAAATGCTTTTAAGCGCATAAAAACTTAAACTCCGTATTTCTGGCTAAATAAAAGATGTTGCAATGATATTTCCATGCTGAACTGAGTTGTTCTGGGTCAAATATTAAGGCAAACCCACTTTCCTTTCAGTATTTTGCTGCAATTGGCAGAAACAAGCATATGTGCTCATTCGGCCTGAAAATGCTTTTAAGCGCATAAAAACTTACAATCTTGATTTCTGGCTAAATAAAAGCTGTTGTAATGGTATTTAAATGCTTAACTGAGTTGTTCTGGGTCAAATATGAAGGCAAACCCACTTTCCTTTCCGTATTTTGCTACAATTGGCAGAAATCAGCTCATTCGGCCTGAAAATACGTTTAAGCGCATAAAAGCTTAAACTCCTTATTTCTGGCTAAATAAAAGATGTTGCAATGATATTTCCATGCTGAACTGAGTTGTTCTGGGTCAAATATGAAGGTAAACCCACTTTCCCTTTAGTATTTTGCGACAATTGGCAGAAACAAGCATATTTGTTTATTCGGCCGAAAAATGCTTTTAAGCGCATAAAAACTTACACTCTTGATTTCTGGCTAAAGTAAAGCTGTTGCAATGATATTTCCATGCTGAATTGAGTTGTTCTGTGTCAAATATGAAGGCAAACCCACTTTCCTTTCAGTATTTTGCTACAATTGGCAGAAATCAGCTTATTTCGCCTGAAAATGCTTTTAAGCGCATAAAAATCTTCCACTCTTGATTTCTGGCTAAAAAAAAAGCTGTTGCAATTACATTTCCATAATGAATTGAGTTGTTCTGGTTCAAATATGAAGGCAAACCCACTTTCCTTTCAGTATTTTCCTTCAATTGGCAGAAATCAGCTCATTCGGCCTGAAAATGCTTTTAAGCGCATAAAAACTTACACTCTTGATTGCTGGCTAAATAAAAGCTGTTGCAATGATATTTAAATGCTGAACTGAGTTGTTCTGGGTCAAATATGAAGGCAAACCCACTTTCCTTTCAGTATTTTGCTACAATTGGCAGAAATCAGCTCATTCGGCCTGAAAATGGTTTTAAGCGCATAAAAACTTCCACTCTTGATTTCTGGCTAAATAAAAGCTGTTGCAATGATATTTCCATGCTGAACTGAGTTGTTCTGGGTCAAATATGAAGGCAAACCCACTTTCCCTTCAGTATTTTGCTGCAATTGGCAGAAACAAGCATATTTGCTCATTCGGCCTAAAAAACTTCCACTCTTGATTTCTGGCTAAATAAAAGCTGTTGCAATAATATTTCCATGCTGAACTGAGTTGTTCTGCGTCAAATATGAAGGCAAACCCACTTTCCCTTCAGTATTTTGCTGCAATTGGCAGAAATCAGCTTATTTGGCCTGAAAATGCTTTTAAGCGCATAAAAACTTACAATCTTGATTTCTGGCTAAATAAAAGCTGTTGTAATGATATTTAAATTATGAACTGAGTTGTTCTGGGTCAAATATGAAGGCAACCCCACTTTCCTTTCCGTATTTTGCTACAATTGGCAGAAATCAGCTCATTCGGCCTGAAAATGCGTTTAACCGCAAAAAAACTTAAACTCCTTATTTCTGGCTAAATAAAAGATGTTGCAATGATATTTCCATGCTGAACTGAGTTGTTCTGGGTCAAATATGAAGGCAAACCCACTTTCTCATCAGTATTTTGCTACAATTGGCAGGAATCAGCTCATTCGGCCTGAAAATGCTTTTAAGCGCATAAAAACTTACAATCTTGATTTCTGACTAAATAAAAGCTGTTGCAATGATATTTCCATGCTGAACTGAGTTGTTCTGGGTCAAATATTAAGGCAAACCCACTTTCCCTTCAGTATTTTGCGACAATTGGCAGAAACAAGCATATTTGTTCATTCGTCCGAAAAATGCTTTTAAGCGCATAAAAACTTACACTCTTGATTGCTGACTAAATAAAAGCTGTTGCAATGATATTTCCATGCTGAACTGAGTTGTTCTGGGTCAAATATGAAGGCAAACCCACTGTCCTTTCAGTATTTTGCTACAATTGGCAGAAATCAGCTCATTCGGCCTGAAAATGGTTTTAAGCGCATAAAAACTTCCACTCTTGATTTCTGGCTAAATAAAAGCTGTTGCAATGATATTTCCATGCTGAACTGAGTTGTTCTGGGTCAAATATGAAGGCAAACCCACTTTCCCTTCAGTATTTTGCTGCAATTGGCAGAAACAAGCATATTTGCTCATTCGGCCTAAAAAACTTCCACTCTTGATTTCTGGCTAAATAAAAGTTGTTGCAATAATATTTCCATGCTGAACTGAGTTATTCTGGGTCAAATATGAAGGCAAACCCACTTTCCCTTCAGTATTTTGCTGCAATTGGCAGAAATCAGCTTATTTGGCCTGAAAATGCTTTTAAGCGCATAAAAACTTAAACTCCTTATTTCTGGCTAAATAAAAGATGTTGCAATGACATTTCCATGCTGAACTGAGTTGTTCTGGGTCAAATATGAAGGCAAGCCCACTTTCCTTTCAGTATTTTGCTACAATTGGCATAAATCAGCTCATTCGGCCTGAAAATGCTTTTAAGCGCATAAAAACTTACAATCTTCATTTCTGGCTAAATAAAAGCTGTTGCAATAATATTTCCATGCTGAACTGAGTTGTTCTGGGTCAAATATGAAGGCAAACCCATTTTCCTTTCAGTATTTTGCTGCAATTGGCAGAAACAAGCATATTTGCTCATTCGGCATGAAAAACTTCCACTCTATTTCTGGCTAAATTAAAGCTGTTGCAATGATATCTCAATGCTGAACTGAGTTGTTCTGGGTCAAATATGAAGGCAAACCCACTTTCCTTTCAGTATTTTGCTACAATTGGCAGAAATCAGCTCATTCGGCCTGAAAATGCTTTTAAGCGCATAAAAACTTACACTCTTGTTTTCTGGCTAAACAAAAGCTGTTGCAATGATATTTCAATGCTGAACTGAGTTGTTCTGGGTCAAATATGAAGGCAAACCCACTTTACCTTCAGTATTTTGCTGCAATTGACAGAAACAAGCATATTTGCTCATTCGGCCAGAAAATGCTTGTAAGCTCATATAAATTTACACTCTTGATTTCTGGCTAAATAAAAGCTGTTGCAATGATATTTCCATGCTGAACTGAGTTGTTCTGGGTCAAATATGAAGGCAAACCCACTTTCCTTTCCGTATTTTGCCACAATTGGCAGAAATCAGCTCATTCGGCCTGAAAATGCTTTTAAGCGCATAAAAACTTAAACTCCTTATTTCTGGCTAAATAAAAGATGTTGCAATGATATTTCCATGCTGAACTGAGTTGTTCTGGGTCAAATATTAAGGCAAACCCACTTTCCTTTCAGTATTTTGCTGCAATTGGCAGAAACAAGCATATGTGCTCATTCGGCCTGAAAATGCTTTTAAGCGCATAAAAACTTACAATCTTGATTTCTGGCTAAATAAAAGCTGTTGTAATGATATTTAAATGCTTAACTGAGTTGTTTTGGGTCAAATATGAAGGCAAACCCACTTTCCTTTCCGTATTTTGCTACAATTGGCAGAAATCAGCTCATTCGGCCTGAAAATACGTTTAAGCGCATAAAAGCTTAAACTCCTTATTTCTGGCTAAATAAAAGATGTTGCAATGATATTTCCATGCTGAACTGAGTTGTTCTGGGTCAAATATGAAGGTAAACCCACTTTCCCTTTAGTATTTTGCGACAATTGGCAGAAACAAGCATATTTGTTTATTCGGCCGAAAAATGCTTTTAAGCGCATAAAAACTTACACTCTTGATTTCTGGCTAAAGTAAAGCTGTTGCAATGATATTTCCATGCTGAATTGAGTTGTTCTGTGTCAAATATGAAGGCAAACCCACTTTCCTTTCAGTATTTTGCTACAATTGGCAGAAATCAGCTTATTTCGCCTGAAAATGCTTTTAAGCGCATAAAAATCTTCCACTCTTGATTTCTGGCTAAAAAAAAAGCTGTTGCAATTACATTTCCATAATGAATTGAGTTGTTCTGGTTCAAATATGAAGGCAAACCCACTTTCCTTTCAGTATTTTCCTTCAATTGGCAGAAATCAGCTCATTCGGCCTGAAAATGCGTTTAAGCGCAAAAAAACTTAAACTCCTTATTTCTGGCTAAATAAAAGATGTTGCAATGATATTTCCATGCTGAACTGAGTTGTTCTGGGTCAAATATGAAGGCAAACCCACTTTCTCGTCAGTATTTTCCTACAATTGGCAGAAATCAGCTCATTCGGCCTGAAATTGCTTTTAAGCGCATAAAAACTTACAATCTTGATTTCTGACTAAATAAAAGCTGTTGCAATGATATTTTCATGCTGAACTGAGTTGTTCTGGGTCAAATATAAAGGCAAACCCACTTTCCCTTCAGTATTTTGCGACAATTGGCAGAAACAAGCATATTTGTTCATTCGGCCGAAAAATGCTTTTAAGCGCATAAAAACTTACACTCTTGATTGCTGACTAAATAAAAGCTGTTGCAATGATATTTCCATGCTGAACTGAGTTGTTCTGGGTCAAATATGAAGGCAAACCCACTGTCCTTTCAGTATTTTGCTACAATTGGCAGAAATCAGCTCATTCGACCTGAAAATGCTTTTAAGCGCATAAAAACTTAAACTCCGTATTTCTGGCTAAATAAAAGATGTTGCAATGATATTTCCATGCTGAACTGAGTTGTTCTGGGTCAAATATTAAGGCAAACCCACTTTCCTTTCAGTATTTTGCTGCAATTGGCAGAAACAAGCATATGTGCTCATTCGGCCTGAAAAGGCTTTTAAGCGCATAAAAACTTACAATCTTGATTTCTGGCTAAATAAAAGCTGTTGTAATGGTATTTAAATGCTTAACTGAGTTGTTCTGGGTCAAATATGAAGGCAAACCCACTTTCCTTTCCGTATTTTGCTACAATTGGCAGAAATCAGCTCATTCGGCCTGAAAATACGTTTAAGCGCATAAAAGCTTAAACTCCTTATTTCTGGCTAAATAAAAGATGTTGCAATGATATTTCCATGCTGAACTGAGTTGTTCTGGGTCAAATATGAAGGTAAACCCACTTTCCCTTTAGTATTTTGCGACAATTGGCAGAAACAAGCATATTTGTTTATTCGGCCGAAAAATGCTTTTAAGCGCATAAAAACTTACACTCTTGATTTCTGGCTAAAGTAAAGCTGTTGCAATGATATTTCCATGCTGAATTGAGTTGTTCTGTGTCAAATATGAAGGCAAACCCACTTTCCTTTCAGTATTTTGCTACAATTGGCAGAAATCAGCTTATTTCGCCTGAAAATGCTTTTAAGCGCATAAAAATCTTCCACTCTTGATTTCTGGCTAAAAAAAAAGCTGTTGCAATTACATTTCCATAATGAATTGAGTTGTTCTGGTTCAAATATGAAGGCAAACCCACTTTCCTTTCAGTATTTTCCTTCAATTGGCAGAAATCAGCTCATTCGGCCTGAAAATGCGTTTAAGCGCAAAAAAACTTAAACTCCTTATTTCTGGCTAAATAAAAGATGTTGCAATGATATTTCCATGCTGAACTGAGTTGTTCTGGGTCAAATATGAAGGCAAACCCACTTTCTCGTCAGTATTTTCCTACAATTGGCAGAAATCAGCTCATTCGGCCTGAAATTGCTTTTAAGCGCATAAAATCTTCCACTCTTGATTTCTGGCAAAAAAAAAAGCTGTTGCAATTACATTTCCATAATGAATTGAGTTGTTCTGGTTCAAATATGAAGGCAAACCCACTTTCCTTTCAGTATTTTCCTTCAATTGGCAGAAATCAGCTCATTCGGCCTGAAAATGCTTTTAAGCGCATAAAAACTTACACTCTTGATTGCTGGCTAAATAAAAGCTGTTGCAATGATATTTAAATGCTGAACTGAGTTGTTCTGGGTCAAATATGAAGGCAAACCCACTTTCCTTTCAGTATTTTGCTACAATTGGCAGAAATCAGCTCATTCGGCCTGAAAATGGTTTTAAGCGCATAAAAACTTCCACTCTTGATTTCTGGCTAAATAAAAGCTGTTGCAATGATATTTCCATGCTGAACTGAGTTGTTCTGGGTCAAATATGAAGGCAAACCCACTTTCCCTTCAGTATTTTGCTGCAATTGGCAGAAACAAGCATATTTGCTCATTCGGCCTAAAAAACTTCCACTCTTGATTTCTGGCTAAATAAAAGCTGTTGCAATAATATTTCCATGCTGAACTGAGTTGTTCTGCGTCAAATATGAAGGCAAACCCACTTTCCCTTCAGTATTTTGCTGCAATTGGCAGAAATCAGCTTATTTGGCCTGAAAATGCTTTTAAGCGCATAAAAACTTACAATCTTGATTTCTGGCTAAATAAAAGCTGTTGTAATGATATTTAAATTATGAACTGAGTTGTTCTGGGTCAAATATGAAGGCAACCCCACTTTCCTTTCCGTATTTTGCTACAATTGGCAGAAATCAGCTCATTCGGCCTGAAAATGCGTTTAACCGCAAAAAAACTTAAACTCCTTATTTCTGGCTAAATAAAAGATGTTGCAATGATATTTCCATGCTGAACTGAGTTGTTCTGGGTCAAATATGAAGGCAAACCCACTTTCTCATCAGTATTTTGCTACAATTGGCAGGAATCAGCTCATTCGGCCTGAAATTGCTTTTAAGCGCATAAAAACTTACAATCTTGATTTCTGACTAAATAAAAGCTGTTGCAATGATATTTCCATGCTGAACTGAGTTGTTCTGGGTCAAATATTAAGGCAAACCCACTTTCCCTTCAGTATTTTGCGACAATTGGCAGAAACAAGCATATTTGTTCATTCGTCCGAAAAATGCTTTTAAGCGCATAAAAACTTACACTCTTGATTGCTGACTAAATAAAAGCTGTTGCAATGATATTTCCATGCTGAACTGAGTTGTTCTGGGTCAAATATGAAGGCAAACCCACTGTCCTTTCAGTATTTTGCTACAATTGGCAGAAATCAGCTCATTCGGCCTGAAAATGGTTTTAAGCGCATAAAAACTTCCACTCTTGATTTCTGGCTAAATAAAAGCTGTTGCAATGATATTTCCATGCTGAACTGAGTTGTTCTGGGTCAAATATGAAGGCAAACCCACTTTCCCTTCAGTATTTTGCTGCAATTGGCAGAAACAAGCATATTTGCTCATTCGGCCTAAAAAACTTCCACTCTTGATTTCTGGCTAAATAAAAGTTGTTGCAATAATATTTCCATGCTGAACTGAGTTATTCTGGGTCAAATATGAAGGCAAACCCACTTTCCCTTCAGTATTTTGCTGCAATTGGCAGAAATCAGCTTATTTGGCCTGAAAATGCTTTTAAGCGCATAAAAACTTAAACTCCTTATTTCTGGCTAAATAAAAGATGTTGCAATGACATTTCCATGCTGAACTGAGTTGTTCTGGGTCAAATATGAAGGCAAGCCCACTTTCCTTTCAGTATTTTGCTACAATTGGCATAAATCAGCTCATTCGGCCTGAAAATGCTTTTAAGCGCATAAAAACTTACAATCTTCATTTCTGGCTAAATAAAAGCTGTTGCAATAATATTTCCATGCTGAACTGAGTTGTTCTGGGTCAAATATGAAGGCAAACCCATTTTCCTTTCAGTATTTTGCTGCAATTGGCAGAAACAAGCATATTTGCTCATTCGGCATGAAAAACTTCCACTCTATTTCTGGCTAAATTAAAGCTGTTGCAATGATATCTCAATGCTGAACTGAGTTGTTCTGGGTCAAATATGAAGGCAAACCCACTTTCCTTTCAGTATTTTGCTACAATTGGCAGAAATCAGCTCATTCGGCCTGAAAATGCTTTTAAGCGCATAAAAACTTACACTCTTGTTTTCTGGCTAAACAAAAGCTGTTGCAATGATATTTCAATGCTGAACTGAGTTGTTCTGGGTCAAATATGAAGGCAAACCCACTTTACCTTCAGTATTTTGCTGCAATTGACAGAAACAAGCATATTTGCTCATTCGGCCAGAAAATGCTTGTAAGCTCATATAAATTTACACTCTTGATTTCTGGCTAAATAAAAGCTGTTGCAATGATATTTCCATGCTGAACTGAGTTGTTCTGGGTCAAATATGAAGGCAAACCCACTTTCCTTTCCGTATTTTGCCACAATTGGCAGAAATCAGCTCATTCGGCCTGAAAATGCTTTTAAGCGCATAAAAACTTAAACTCCTTATTTCTGGCTAAATAAAAGATGTTGCAATGATATTTCCATGCTGAACTGAGTTGTTCTGGGTCAAATATTAAGGCAAACCCACTTTCCTTTCAGTATTTTGCTGCAATTGGCAGAAACAAGCATATGTGCTCATTCGGCCTGAAAATGCTTTTAAGCGCATAAAAACTTACAATCTTGATTTCTGGCTAAATAAAAGCTGTTGTAATGATATTTAAATGCTTAACTGAGTTGTTTTGGGTCAAATATGAAGGCAAACCCACTTTCCTTTCCGTATTTTGCTACAATTGGCAGAAATCAGCTCATTCGGCCTGAAAATACGTTTAAGCGCATAAAAGCTTAAACTCCTTATTTCTGGCTAAATAAAAGATGTTGCAATGATATTTCCATGCTGAACTGAGTTGTTCTGGGTCAAATATGAAGGTAAACCCACTTTCCCTTTAGTATTTTGCGACAATTGGCAGAAACAAGCATATTTGTTTATTCGGCCGAAAAATGCTTTTAAGCGCATAAAAACTTACACTCTTGATTTCTGGCTAAAGTAAAGCTGTTGCAATGATATTTCCATGCTGAATTGAGTTGTTCTGTGTCAAATATGAAGGCAAACCCACTTTCCTTTCAGTATTTTGCTACAATTGGCAGAAATCAGCTTATTTCGCCTGAAAATGCTTTTAAGCGCATAAAAATCTTCCACTCTTGATTTCTGGCTAAAAAAAAAGCTGTTGCAATTACATTTCCATAATGAATTGAGTTGTTCTGGTTCAAATATGAAGGCAAACCCACTTTCCTTTCAGTATTTTCCTTCAATTGGCAGAAATCAGCTCATTCGGCCTGAAAATGCGTTTAAGCGCAAAAAAACTTAAACTCCTTATTTCTGGCTAAATAAAAGATGTTGCAATGATATTTCCATGCTGAACTGAGTTGTTCTGGGTCAAATATGAAGGCAAACCCACTTTCTCGTCAGTATTTTCCTACAATTGGCAGAAATCAGCTCATTCGGCCTGAAATTGCTTTTAAGCGCATAAAAACTTACAATCTTGATTTCTGACTAAATAAAAGCTGTTGCAATGATATTTTCATGCTGAACTGAGTTGTTCTGGGTCAAATATGAAGGCAAACCCACTTTCCCTTCAGTATTTTGCGACAATTGGCAGAAACAAGCATATTTGTTCATTCGGCCGAAAAATGCTTTTAAGCGCATAAAAACTTACACTCTTGATTTCTGACTAAATAAAAGCTGTTGCAATGATATTTCCATGCTGAACTGAGTTGTTCTGGGTCAAATATGAAGGCAAACCCACTGTCCTTTCAGTATTTTGCTACAATTGGCAGAAATCAGCTCATTCGACCTGAAAATGGTTTTAAGCGCATAAAAACTTCCACTCTTGATTTCTGGCTAAATAAAAGCTGTTGCAATGATATTTCCATGCTGAACTGAGTTGTTCTGGGTCAAATATGAAGGCAAACCCACTTTCCCTTCAGTATTTTGCTGCAATTGGCAGAAACAAGCATATTTGCTCATTCGGCCTAAAAAACTTCCACTCTTGATTTCTGGCTAAATAAAAGTTGTTGCAATAATATTTCCATGCTGAACTGAGTTATTCTGGGTCAAATATGAAGGCAAACCCACTTTCCCTTCAGTATTTTGCTGCAATTGGCAGAAATCAGCTTATTTGGCCTGAAAATGCTTTTAAGCGCATAAAAACTTAAACTCCTTATTTCTGGCTAAATAAAAGATGTTGCAATGACATTTCCATGCTGAACTGAGTTGTTCTGGGTCAAATATGAAGGCAAGCCCACTTTCCTTTCAGTATTTTGCTACAATTGGCATAAATCAGCTCATTCGGCCTGAAAATGCTTTTAAGCGTATAAAAACTTACACTCTTGATTTCTGGCTAAATAAAAGCTTTTGCAATAATATTTAAATGCTGAACTGAGTTGTTCTGGGTTAAAGATGAAGGCAAACCCACTTTCCCTTCAGTATTTTGCTGCAATTGGCAGAAATCAGCTCATTTGGCCTGAAAATGCTTTTAAGCGCATAAAAACTTCCACTCTTAATTTCTGGCTAAATAAAAGCTGTTGCAATGATATTTCCATGCTGAATTGAGTTGTTCTGGGTCAAATATGAAGGCAAACCCACTTTCCCTTCAGTATTTTGCTGCAATTGGCAGAAATCAGCTCATTTGGCCTGAAAATGCTTTTAAGCGCATAAAAACTTACAATCTTCATTTCTGGCTAAATAAAAGCTGTTGCAATAATATTTCCATGCTGAACTGAGTTGTTCTGGGTCAAATATGAAGGCAAACCCATTTTCCTTTCAGTATTTTGCTGCAATTGGCAGAAACAAGCATATTTGCTCATTCGGCATGAAAAACTTCCACTCTTTATTTCTGGCTAAATTAAAGCTGTTGCAATGATATCTCAATGCTGAACTGAGTTGTTCTGGGTCAAATATGAAGGCAAACCCACTTTCCTTTCAGTATTTTGCTACAATTGGCAGAAATCAGCTCATTCGGCCTGAAAATGCTTTTAAGCGCATAAAAACTTACACTCTTGTTTTCTGGCTAAACAAAAGCTGTTGCAATGATATTTCAATGCTGAACTGAGTTGTTCTGGGTCAAATATGAAGGCAAACCCACTTTACCTTCAGTATTTTGCTGCAATTGACAGAAACAAGCATATTTGCTCATTCGGCCAGAAAATGCTTGTAAGCGCATATAAATTTACACTCTTGATTTCTGGCTAAATAAAAGCTTTTGCAATGATATTTCCATGCTGAACTGAGTTGTTCTGGGTCAAATATGAAGGCAAACCCACTTTCCTTTCCGTATTTTGCCACAATTGGCAGAAATCAGCTCATTCGGCCTGAAAATGCTTTTAAGCGCATAAAAACTTAAACTCCTTATTTCTGGCTAAATAAAAGATGTTGCAATGATATTTCCATGCTGAACTGAGTTGTTCTGGGTCAAATATTAAGGCAAACCCACTTTCCTTTCAGTATTTTGCTACAATTGGCAGAAATCAGCTTATTTCGCCTGAAAATACGTTTAAGCGCATAAAAGCTTAAACTCCTTATTTCTGGCTAAATAAAAGATGTTGCAATGATATTTCCATGCTGAACTGAGTTGTTCTGGGTCAAATATGAAGGTAAACCCACTTTCCCTTTAGTATTTTGCGACAATTGGCAGAAACAAGCATATTTGTTTATTCGGCCGAAAAATGCTTTTAAGCGCATAAAAACTTACACTCTTGATTTCTGGCTAAAGTAAAGCTGTTGCAATGATATTTCCATGCTGAATTGAGTTGTTCTGTGTCAAATATGAAGGCAAACCCACTTTCCTTTCAGTATTTTGCTACAATTGGCAGAAATCAGCTTATTTCGCCTGAAAATGCTTTTAAGCGCATAAAAATCTTCCACTCTTGATTTCTGGCTAAAAAAAAAGCTGTTGCAATTACATTTCCATAATGAATTGAGTTGTTCTGGTTCAAATATGAAGGCAAACCCACTTTCCTTTCAGTATTTTCCTTCAATTGGCAGAAATCAGCTCATTCGGCCTGAAAATGCGTTTAAGCGCAAAAAAACTTAAACTCCTTATTTCTGGCTAAATAAAAGATGTTGCAATGATATTTCCATGCTGAACTGAGTTGTTCTGGGTCAAATATGAAGGCAAACCCACTTTCTCGTCAGTATTTTCCTACAATTGGCAGAAATCAGCTCATTCGGCCTGAAATTGCTTTTAAGCGCATAAAAACTTACAATCTTGATTTCTGACTAAATAAAAGCTGTTGCAATGATATTTTCATGCTGAACTGAGTTGTTCTGGGTCAAATATGAAGGCAAACCCACTTTCCCTTCAGTATTTTGCGACAATTGGCAGAAACAAGCATATTTGTTCATTCGGCCGAAAAATGCTTTTAAGCGCATAAAAACTTACACTCTTGATTGCTGACTAAATAAAAGCTGTTGCAATGATATTTCCATGCTGAACTGAGTTGTTCTGGGTCAAATATGAAGGCAAACCCACTGTCCTTTCAGTATTTTGCTACAATTGGCAGAAATCAGCTCATTCGACCTGAAAATGGTTTTAAGCGCATAAAAACTTCCACTCTTGATTTCTGGCTAAATAAAAGCTGTTGCAATGATATTTCCATGCTGAACTGAGTTGTTCTGGGTCAAATATGAAGGCAAACCCACTTTCCCTTCAGTATTTTGCTGCAATTGGCAGAAACAAGCATATTTGCTCATTCGGCCTAAAAAACTTCCACTCTTGATTTCTGGCTAAATAAAAGTTGTTGCAATAATATTTCCATGCTGAACTGAGTTATTCTGGGTCAAATATGAAGGCAAACCCACTTTCCCTTCAGTATTTTGCTGCAATTGGCAGAAATCAGCTTATTTGGCCTGAAATTGCTTTTAAGCGCATAAAAACTTACAATCTTGATTTCTGACTAAATAAAAGCTGTTGCAATGATATTTCCATGCTGAACTGAGTTGTTCTGGGTCAAATATTAAGGCAAACCCACTTTCCCTTCAGTATTTTGCGACAATTGGCAGAAACAAGCATATTTGTTCATTCGTCCGAAAAATGCTTTTAAGCGCATAAAAACTTACACTCTTGATTGCTGACTAAATAAAAGATGTTGCAATGATATTTCCATGCTGAACTGAGTTGTTCTGGGTCAAATATGAAGGCAAACCCACTGTCCTTTCAGTATTTTGCTACAATTGGCAGAAATCAGCTCATTCGGCCTGAAAATGGTTTTAAGCGCATAAAAACTTCCACTCTTGATTTCTGGCTAAATAAAAGCTGTTGCAATGATATTTCCATGCTGAACTGAGTTGTTCTGGGTCAAATATGAAGGCAAACCCACTTTCCCTTCAGTATTTTGCTGCAATTGGCAGAAACAAGCATATTTGCTCATTCGGCCTAAAAAACTTCCACTCTTGATTTCTGGCTAAATAAAAGTTGTTGCAATAATATTTCCATGCTGAACTGAGTTATTCTGGGTCAAATATGAAGGCAAACCCACTTTCCCTTCAGTATTTTGCTGCAATTGGCAGAAATCAGCTTATTTGGCCTGAAAATGCTTTTAAGCGCATAAAAACTTAAACTCCTTATTTCTGGCTAAATAAAAGATGTTGCAATGACATTTCCATGCTGAACTGAGTTGTTCTGGGTCAAATATGAAGGCAAGCCCACTTTCCTTTCAGTATTTTGCTACAATTGGCATAAATCAGCTCATTCGGCCTGAAAATGCTTTTAAGCGCATAAAAACTTACAATCTTCATTTCTGGCTAAATAAAAGCTGTTGCAATAATATTTCCATGCTGAACTGAGTTGTTCTGGGTCAAATATGAAGGCAAACCCATTTTCCTTTCAGTATTTTGCTGCAATTGGCAGAAACAAGCATATTTGCTCATTCGGCATGAAAAACTTCCACTCTTTATTTCTGGCTAAATTAAAGCTGTTGCAATGATATCTCAATGCTGAACTGAGTTGTTCTGGGTCAAATATGAAGGCAAACCCACTTTCCTTTCAGTATTTTGCTACAATTGGCAGAAATCAGCTCATTCGGCCTGAAAATGCTTTTAAGCGCATAAAAACTTACACTCTTGTTTTCTGGCTAAACAAAAGCTGTTGCAATGATATTTCAATGCTGAACTGAGTTGTTCTGGGTCAAATATGAAGGCAAACCCACTTTACCTTCAGTATTTTGCTGCAATTGACAGAAACAAGCATATTTGCTCATTCGGCCAGAAAATGCTTGTAAGCGCATATAAATTTACACTCTTGATTTCTGGCTAAATAAAAGCTGTTGCAATGATATTTCCATGCTGAACTGAGTTGTTCTGGGTCAAATATGAAGGCAAACCCACTTTCCTTTCCGTATTTTGCCACAATTGGCAGAAATCAGCTCATTCGGCCTGAAAATGCTTTTAAGCGCATAAAAACTTAAACTCCTTATTTCTGGCTAAATAAAAGATGTTGCAATGATATTTCCATGCTGAACTGAGTTGTTCTGGGTCAAATATTAAGGCAAACCCACTTTCCTTTCAGTATTTTGCTGCAATTGGCAGAAACAAGCATATGTGCTCATTCGGCCTGAAAATGCTTTTAAGCGCATAAAAACTTACAATCTTGATTTCTGGCTAAATAAAAGCTGTTGTAATGATATTTAAATGCTTAACTGAGTTGTTCTGGGTCAAATATGAAGGCAAACCCACTTTCCTTTCCGTATTTTGCTACAATTGGCAGAAATCAGCTCATTCGGCCTGAAAATACGTTTAAGCGCATAAAAGCTTAAACTCCTTATTTCTGGCTAAATAAAAGATGTTGCAATGATATTTCCATGCTGAACTGAGTTGTTCTGGGTCAAATATGAAGGTAAACCCACTTTCCCTTTAGTATTTTGCGACAATTGGCAGAAACAAGCATATTTGTTTATTCGGCCGAAAAATGCTTTTAAGCGCATAAAAACTTACACTCTTGATTTCTGGCTAAAGTAAAGCTGTTGCAATGATATTTCCATGCTGAATTGAGTTGTTCTGTGTCAAATATGAAGGCAAACCCACTTTCCTTTCAGTATTTTCCTACAATTGGCAGAAATCAGCTTATTTCGCCTGAAAATGCTTTTAAGCGCATAAAAATCTTCCACTCTTGATTTCTGGCTAAAAAAAAAGCTGTTGCAATTACATTTCCATAATGAATTGAGTTGTTCTGGTTCAAATATTTAGGCAAACCCACTTTCCTTTCAGTATTTTCCTTCAATTGGCAGAAATCAGCTCATTCGGCCTGAAAATGCGTTTAAGCGCAAAAAAACTTAAACTCGTTATTTCTGGCTAAATAAAAGATGTTGCAATGATATTTCCATGCTGAACTGAGTTGTTCTGGGTCAAATATGAAGGCAAACCCACTTTCTCGTCAGTATTTTCCTACAATTGGCAGAAATCAGCTCATTCGGCCTGAAATTGCTTTTAAGCGCATAAAAACTTACAATCTTGATTTCTGACTAAATAAAAGCTGTTGCAATGATATTTTCATGCTGAACTGAGTTGTTCTGGGTCAAATATGAAGGCAAACCCACTTTCCCTTCAGTATTTTGCGACAATTGGCAGAAACAAGCATATTTGTTCATTCGGCCGAAAAATGCTTTTAAGCGCATAAAAACTTACACTCTTGATTGCTGACTAAATAAAAGCTGTTGCAATGATATTTCCATGCTGAACTGAGTTGTTCTGGGTCAAATATGAAGGCAAACCCACTGTCCTTTCAGTATTTTGCTACAATTGGCAGAAATCAGCTCATTCGACCTGAAAATGGTTTTAAGCGCATAAAAACTTACAATCTTCATTTCTGGCTAAATAAAAGCTGTTGCAATAATATTTCCATGCTGAACTGAGTTGTTCTGGGTCAAATATGAAGGCAAACCCATTTTCCTTTCAGTATTTTGCTGCAATTGGCAGAAACAAGCATATTTGCTCATTCGGCATGAAAAACTTCCACTCTATTTCTGGCTAAACAAAAGCTGTTGCAATGATATTTCAATGCTGAACTGAGTTGTTCTGGGTCAAATATGAAGGCAAACCCACTTTACCTTCAGTATTTTGCTGCAATTGACAGAAACAAGCATATTTGCTCATTCGGCCAGAAAATGCTTGTAAGCTCATATAAATTTACACTCTTGATTTCTGGCTAAATAAAAGCTGTTGCAATGATATTTCCATGCTGAACTGAGTTGTTCTGGGTCAAATATGAAGGCAAACCCACTTTCCTTTCCGTATTTTGCCACAATTGGCAGAAATCAGCTCATTCGGCCTGAAAATGCTTTTAAGCGCATAAAAACTTAAACTCCTTATTTCTGGCTAAATAAAAGATGTTGCAATGATATTTCCATGCTGAACTGAGTTGTTCTGGGTCAAATATGAAGGTAAACCCACTTTCCTTTCAGTATTTTGCTGCAATTGGCAGAAACAAGCATATGTGCTCATTCGGCCTGAAAATGCTTTTAAGCGCATAAAAACTTACAATCTTGATTTCTGGCTAAATAAAAGCTGTTGTAATGATATTTAAATGCTTAACTGAGTTGTTTTGGGTCAAATATGAAGGCAAACCCACTTTCCTTTCCGTATTTTGCTACAATTGGCAGAAATCAGCTCATTCGGCCTGAAAATACGTTTAAGCGCATAAAAGCTTAAACTCCTTATTTCTGGCTAAATAAAAGATGTTGCAATGATATTTCCATGCTGAACTGAGTTGTTCTGGGTCAAATATGAAGGTAAACCCACTTTCCCTTTAGTATTTTGCGACAATTGGCAGAAACAAGCATATTTGTTTATTCGGCCGAAAAATGCTTTTAAGCGCATAAAAACTTACACTCTTGATTTCTGGCTAAAGTAAAGCTGTTGCAATGATATTTCCATGCTGAATTGAGTTGTTCTGTGTCAAATATGAAGGCAAACCCACTTTCCTTTCAGTATTTTGCTACAATTGGCAGAAATCAGCTTATTTCGCCTGAAAATGCTTTTAAGCGCATAAAAATCTTCCACTCTTGATTTCTGGCTAAAAAAAAAGCTGTTGCAATTACATTTCCATAATGAATTGAGTTGTTCTGGTTCAAATATGAAGGCAAACCCACTTTCCTTTCAGTATTTTCCTTCAATTGGCAGAAATCAGCTCATTCGGCCTGAAAATGCGTTTAAGCGCAAAAAAACTTAAACTCCTTATTTCTGGCTAAATAAAAGATGTTGCAATGATATTTCCATGCTGAACTGAGTTGTTCTGGGTCAAATATTAAGGCAAACCCACTTTCCTTTCAGTATTTTGCTGCAATTGGCAGAAACAAGCATATGTGCTCATTCGGCCTGAAAATGCTTTTAAGCGCATAAAAACTTACAATCTTGATTTCTGGCTAAATAAAAGCTGTTGTAATGATATTTAAATGCTTAACTGAGTTGTTTTGGGTCAAATATGAAGGCAAACCCACTTTCCTTTCCGTATTTTGCTACAATTGGCAGAAATCAGCTCATTCGGCCTGAAAATACGTTTAAGCGCATAAAAGCTTAAACTCCTTATTTCTGGCTAAATAAAAGATGTTGCAATGATATTTCCATGCTGAACTGAGTTGTTCTGGGTCAAATATGAAGGTAAACCCACTTTCCCTTTAGTATTTTGCGACAATTGGCAGAAACAAGCATATTTGTTTATTCGGCCGAAAAATGCTTTTAAGCGCATAAAAACTTACACTCTTGATTTCTGGCTAAAGTAAAGCTGTTGCAATGATATTTCCATGCTGAATTGAGTTGTTCTGTGTCAAATATGAAGGCAAACCCACTTTCCTTTCAGTATTTTGCTACAATTGGCAGAAATCAGCTTATTTCGCCTGAAAATGCTTTTAAGCGCATAAAAATCTTCCACTCTTGATTTCTGGCTAAAAAAAAAGCTGTTGCAATTACATTTCCATAATGAATTGAGTTGTTCTGGTTCAAATATGAAGGCAAACCCACTTTCCTTTCAGTATTTTCCTTCAATTGGCAGAAATCAGCTCATTCGGCCTGAAAATGCTTTTAAGCGCATAAAAACTTACACTCTTGATTGCTGGCTAAATAAAAGCTGTTGCAATGATATTTAAATGCTGAACTGAGTTGTTCTGGGTCAAATATGAAGGCAAACCCACTTTCCTTTCAGTATTTTGCTACAATTGGCAGAAATCAGCTCATTCGGCCTGAAAATGGTTTTAAGCGCATAAAAACTTCCACTCTTGATTTCTGGCTAAATAAAAGCTGTTGCAATGATATTTCCATGCTGAACTGAGTTGTTCTGGGTCAAATATGAAGGCAAACCCACTTTCCCTTCAGTATTTTGCTGCAATTGGCAGAAACAAGCATATTTGCTCATTCGGCCTAAAAAACTTCCACTCTTGATTTCTGGCTAAATAAAAGCTGTTGCAATAATATTTCCATGCTGAACTGAGTTGTTCTGGGTCAAATATGAAGGCAAACCCACTTTCCCTTCAGTATTTTGCTGCAATTGGCAGAAATCAGCTTATTTGGCCTGAAAATGCTTTTAAGCGCATAAAAACTTACAATCTTGATTTCTGGCTAAATAAAAGCTGTTGTAATGATATTTAAATGCTTAACTGAGTTGTTTTGGGTCAAATATGAAGGCAAACCCACTTTCCTTTCCGTATTTTGCTACAATTGGCAGAAATCAGCTCATTCGGCCTGAAAATACGTTTAAGCGCATAAAAGCTTAAACTCCTTATTTCTGGCTAAATAAAAGATGTTGCAATGATATTTCCATGCTGAACTGAGTTGTTCTGGGTCAAATATGAAGGTAAACCCACTTTCCCTTTAGTATTTTGCTACAATTGGCAGAAATCAGCTTATTTCGCCTGAAAATGCTTTTAAGCGCATAAAAATCTTCCACTCTTGATTTCTGGCTAAAGTAAAGCTGTTGCAATGATATTTCCATGCTGAATTGAGTTGTTCTGTGTCAAATATGAAGGCAAACCCACTTTCCTTTCAGTATTTTGCTACAATTGGCAGAAATCAGCTTATTTCGCCTGAAAATGCTTTTAAGCGCATAAAAATCTTCCACTCTTGATTTCTGGCTAAAAAAAAAGCTGTTGCAATTACATTTCCATAATGAATTGAGTTGTTCTGGTTCAAATATGAAGGCAAACCCACTTTCCTTTCAGTATTTTCCTTCAATTGGCAGAAATCAGCTCATTCGGCCTGAAAATGCTTTTAAGCGCATAAAAACTTACAATCTTCATTTCTGGCTAAATAAAAGCTGTTGCAATAATATTTCCATGCTGAACTGAGTTGTTCTGGGTCAAATATGAAGGCAAACCCATTTTCCTTTCAGTATTTTGCTGCAATTGGCAGAAACAAGCATATTTGCTCATTCGGCATGAAAAACTTCCACTCTATTTCTGGCTAAACAAAAGCTGTTGCAATGATATTTCAATGCTGAACTGAGTTGTTCTGGGTCAAATATGAAGGCAAACCCACTTTACCTTCAGTATTTTGCTGCAATTGACAGAAACAAGCATATTTGCTCATTCGGCCAGAAAATGCTTGTAAGCTCATATAAATTTACACTCTTGATTTCTGGCTAAATAAAAGCTGTTGCAATGATATTTCCATGCTGAACTGAGTTGTTCTGGGTCAAATATGAAGGCAAACCCACTTTCCTTTCCGTATTTTGCCACAATTGGCAGAAATCAGCTCATTCGGCCTGAAAATGCTTTTAAGCGCATAAAAACTTAAACTCCTTATTTCTGGCTAAATAAAAGATGTTGCAATGATATTTCCATGCTGAACTGAGTTGTTCTGGGTCAAATATGAAGGTAAACCCACTTTCCTTTCAGTATTTTGCTGCAATTGGCAGAAACAAGCATATTTGCTCATTCGGCCTAAAAAACTTCCACTCTTTATTTCTGGCTAAATTAAAGATGTTGCAATGATATCTCAATGCTGAACTGAGTTGTTCTGGGTCAAATATGAAGGCAAAGCCACTTTCCTTTCAGTATGTTGCTACAATTGGCAGAAATCAGCTCATTCGGCCTGAAAATGCGTTTAACCGCAAAAAAACTTAAACTCCTTATTTCTGGCTAAATAAAAGATGTTGCAATGATATTTCCATGCTGAACTGAGTTGTTCTGGGTCAAATATGAAGGCAAACCCACTTTCTCATCAGTATTTTGCTACAATTGGCAGAAATCAGCTCATTCGGCCTGAAATTGCTTTTAAGCGCATAAAAACTTACAATCTTGATTTCTGACTAAATAAAAGCTGTTGCAATGATATTTCCATGCTGAACTGAGTTGTTCTGGGTCAAATATTAAGGCAAACCCACTTTCCCTTCAGTATTTTGCGACAATTGGCAGAAACAAGCATATTTTTTCATTCGTCCGAAAAATGCTTTTAAGCGCATAAAAACTTACACTCTTGATTGCTGACTAAATAAAAGCTGTTGCAATGATATTTCCATGCTGAACTGAGTTGTTCTGGGTCAAATATGAAGGCAAACCCACTGTCCTTTCAGTATTTTGCTACAATTGGCAGAAATCAGCTCATTCGGCCTGAAAATGGTTTTAAGCGCATAAAAACTTCCACTCTTGATTTCTGGCTAAATAAAAGCTGTTGCAATGATATTTCCATGCTGAACTGAGTTGTTCTGGGTCAAATATGAAGGCAAACCCACTTTCCCTTCAGTATTTTGCTGCAATTGGCAGAAACAAGCATATTTGCTCATTCGGCCTAAAAAACTTCCACTCTTGATTTCTGGCTAAATAAAAGTTGTTGCAATAATATTTCCATGCTGAACTGAGTTATTCTGGGTCAAATATGAAGGCAAACCCACTTTCCCTTCAGTATTTTGCTGCAATTGGCAGAAATCAGCTTATTTGGCCTAAAAATGCTTTTAAGCGCATAAAAACTTAAACTCCTTATTTCTGGCTAAATAAAAGATGTTGCAATAATATTTCCATGCTGAACTGAGTTGTTCTGGGTCAAATATGAAGGCAAACCCATTTTCCTTTCAGTATTTTGCTGCAATTGGCAGAAACAAGCATATTTGCTCATTCGGCATGAAAAACTTCCACTCTTTATTTCTGGCTAAATTAAAGCTGTTGCAATGATATCTCAATGCTGAACTGAGTTGTTCTGGGTCAAATATGAAGGCAAACCCACTTTCCTTTCAGTATTTTGCTACAATTGGCAGAAATCAGCTCATTCGGCCTGAAAATGCTTTTAAGCGCATAAAAACTTACACTCTTGTTTTCTGGCTAAACAAAAGCTGTTGCAATGATATTTCAATGCTGAACTGAGTTGTTCTGGGTCAAATATGAAGGCAAACCCACTTTACCTTCAGTATTTTGCTGCAATTGACAGAAACAAGCATATTTGCTCATTCGGCCAGAAAATGCTTGTAAGCGCATATAAATTTACACTCTTGATTTCTGGCTAAATAAAAGCTGTTGCAATGATATTTCCATGCTGAACTGAGTTGTTCTGGGTCAAATATGAAGGCAAACCCACTTTCCTTTCCGTATTTTGCCACAATTGGCAGAAATCAGCTCATTCGGCCTGAAAATGCTTTTAAGCGCATAAAAACTTAAACTCCTTATTTCTGGCTAAATAAAAGATGTTGCAATGATATTTCCATGCTGAACTGAGTTGTTCTGGGTCAAATATTAAGGCAAACCCACTTTCCTTTCAGTATTTTGCTGCAATTGGCAGAAACAAGCATATGTGCTCATTCGGCCTGAAAATGCTTTTAAGCGCATAAAAACTTACAATCTTGATTTCTGGCTAAATAAAAGCTGTTGTAATGATATTTAAATGCTTAATTGAGTTGTTCTGGGTCAAATATGAAGGTAAACCCACTTTCCCTTTAGTATTTTGCGACAATTGGCAGAAACAAGCATATTTGTTTATTCGGCCGAAAAATGCTTTTAAGCGCATAAAAACTTACACTCTTGATATCTGGCTAAAGTAAAGCTGTTGCAATGATATTTCCATGCTGAATTGAGTTGTTCTGTGTCAAATATGAAGGCAAACCCACTTTCCTTTCAGTATTTTGCTACAATTGGCAGAAATCAGCTTATTTCGCCTGAAAATGCTTTTAAGCGCATAAAAATCTTCCACTCTTGATTTCTGGCTAAAAAAAAAGCTGTTGCAATTACATTTCCATAATGAATTGAGTTGTTCTGGTTCAAATATGAAGGCAAACCCACTTTCCTTTCAGTATTTTCCTTCAATTGGCAGAAATCAGCTCATTCGGCCTGAAAATGCTTTTAAGCGCATAAAAACTTACACTCTCAATTGCTGGCTAAATAAAAGCTGTTGTAATGATATTTAAATGCTGAACTGAGTTGTTCTGGGTCAAATATGAAGGCAACCCCACTTTCCTTTCCGTATTTTGCTACAATTGGCAGAAATCAGCTCATTCGGCCTGAAAATGCGTTTAACCGCAAAAAAACTTAAACTCCTTATTTCTGGCTAAATAAAAGATGTTGCAATGATATTTCCATGCTGAACTGAGTTGTTCTGGGTCAAATATGAAGGCAAACCCACTTTCTCATCAGTATTTTGCTACAATTGGCAGAAATCAGCTCATTCGGCCTGAAATTGCTTTTAAGCGCATAAAAACTTACAATCTTGATTTCTGACTAAATAAAAGCTGTTGCAATGATATTTCCATGCTGAACTGAGTTGTTCTGGGTCAAATATTAAGGCAAACCCACTTTCCCTTCAGTATTTTGCGACAATTGGCAGAAACAAGCATATTTGTTCATTCGTCCGAAAAATGCTTTTAAGCGCATAAAAACTTACACTCTTGATTGCTGACTAAATAAAAGCTGTTTCAATGATATTTCCATGCTGAACTGAGTTGTTCTGGGTCAAATATGAAGGCAAACCCACTGTCCTTTCAGTATTTTGCTACAATTGGCAGAAATCAGCTCATTCGGCCTGAAAATGGTTTTAAGCGCATAAAAACTTCCACTCTTGATTTCTGGCTAAATAAAAGCTGTTGCAATGATATTTCCATGCTGAACTGAGTTGTTCTGGGTCAAATATGAAGGCAAACCCACTTTCCCTTCAGTATTTTGCTGCAATTGGCAGAAACAAGCATATTTGCTCATTCGGCCTAAAAAACTTCCACTCTTGATTTCTGGCTAAATAAAAGTTGTTGCAATAATATTTCCATGCTGAACTGAGTTATTCTGGGTCAAATATGAAGGCAAACCCACTTTCCCTTCAGTATTTTGCTGCAATTGGCAGAAATCAGCTTATTTGGCCTAAAAATGCTTTTAAGCGCATAAAAACTTAAACTCCTTATTTCTGGCTAAATAAAAGATGTTGCAATAATATTTCCATGCTGAACTGAGTTGTTCTGGGTCAAATATGAAGGCAAACCCATTTTCCTTTCAGTATTTTGCTGCAATTGGCAGAAACAAGCATATTTGCTCATTCGGCATGAAAAACTTCCACTCTTTATTTCTGGCTAAATTAAAGCTGTTGCAATGATATCTCAATGCTGAACTGAGTTGTTCTGGGTCAAATATGAAGGCAAACCCACTTTCCTTTCAGTATTTTGCTACAATTGGCAGAAATCAGCTCATTCGGCCTGAAAATGCTTTTAAGCGCATAAAAACTTACACTCTTGTTTTCTGGCTAAACAAAAGCTGTTGCAATGATATTTCAATGCTGAACTGAGTTGTTCTGGGTCAAATATGAAGGCAAACCCACTTTACCTTCAGTATTTTGCTGCAATTGACAGAAACAAGCATATTTGCTCATTCGGCCAGAAAATGCTTGTAAGCGCATATAAATTTACACTCTTGATTTCTGGCTAAATAAAAGCTGTTGCAATGATATTTCCATGCTGAACTGAGTTGTTCTGGGTCAAATATGAAGGCAAACCCACTTTCCTTTCCGTATTTTGCCACAATTGGCAGAAATCAGCTCATTCGGCCTGAAAATGCTTTTAAGCGCATAAAAACTTAAACTCCTTATTTCTGGCTAAATAAAAGATGTTGCAATGATATTTCCATGCTGAACTGAGTTGTTCTGGGTCAAATATTAAGGCAAACCCACTTTCCTTTCCGTATTTTGCTACAATTGGCAGAAATCAGCTCATTCGGCCTGAAAATACGTTTAAGCGCATAAAAGCTTAAACTCCTTATTTCTGGCTAAATAAAAGATGTTGCAATGATATTTCCATGCTGAATTGAGTTGTTCTGTGTCAAATATGAAGGCAAACCCACTTTCCTTTCAGTATTTTGCTACAATTGGCAGAAATCAGCTTATTTCGCCTGAAAATGCTTTTAAGCGCATAAAAATCTTCCACTCTTGATTTCTGGCTAAAAAAAAAGCTGTTGCAATTACATTTCCAAAATGAATTGAGTTATTCTGGTTCAAATATGAAGGCAAACCCACTTTCCTTTCAGTATTTTCCTTCAATTGGCAGAAATCAGCTCATTCGGCCTGAAAATGCGTTTAAGCGCAAAAAAACTTAAACTCCTTATTTCTGGCTAAATAAAAGATGTTGCAATGATATTTCCATGCTGAACTGAGTTGTTCTGGGTCAAATATGAAGGCAAACCCACTTTCTCGTCAGTATTTTCCTACAATTGGCAGAAATCAGCTCATTCGGCCTGAAATTGCTTTTAAGCGCATAAAAACTTACAATCTTGATTTCTGACTAAATAAAAGCTGTTGCAATGATATTTTCATGCTGAACTGAGTTGTTCTGGGTCAAATATGAAGGCAAACCCACTTTCCCTTCAGTATTTTGCGACAATTGGCAGAAACAAGCATATTTGTTCATTCGGCCGAAAAATGCTTTTAAGCGCATAAAAACTTACACTGTTGATTGCTGACTAAATAAAAGCTGTTGCAATGATATTTCCATGCTGAACTGAGTTGTTCTGGGTCAAATATGAAGGCAAACCCACTTTCCCTTCAGTATTTTGCTGCAATTGGCAGAAATCAGCTTATTTGGCCTGAAAATGCTTTTAAGCGCATAAAAACTTACAATCTTGATTTCTGGCTAAATAAAAGCTGTTGTAATGATATTTAAATTATGAACTGAGTTGTTCTGGGTCAAATATGAAGGCAACCCCACTTTCCTTTCCGTATTTTGCTACAATTGGCAGAAATCAGCTCATTCGGCCTGAAAATGCGTTTAACCGCAAAAAAACTTAAACTCCTTATTTCTGGCTAAATAAAAGATGTTGCAATGATATTTCCATGCTGAACTGAGTTGTTCTGGGTCAAATATGAAGGCAAACCCACTTTCTCATCAGTATTTTTCTCTATACATTTACTTGTCACCACTGTATACCATTAATTCTATATCCTACAACCTGTACGATGCTTTGTTGTTGCTTTTTTGTTGTTTTGTTGTTGCTTTTTTGTTGTTTTGTTGTTGCTTTTCTTGTTGTTTTGTTGTTGCTTTTTGTTGTTGCTTTTCGTTGCTCTTTTCTTTTCTTTCTCCACTTTCCACTCACCCCAACCGGTTAAGGCAGATGGCCACCCACCCTGAGCCTGGTTCTGCTGGAGGTTTCTCCCATTAAAGGGAGTTTTTCCTCTCCACTGTTGCCTAGGGCTTGCTCAAGGGGGAGTTGTTGGGTTGCTTCTACATACTTGTGTAGTCTGGACTTTATTCTGTAAAGTGCCTTGAGATGACTTTGTTGTAAATTGGCGCTATATAAATAAAGTTGAATTGAATTGAATTGAATTATTTTGCTACAATTGGCAGAAATCAGCTCATTCGGCCTGAAATTGCTTTTAAGCGCATAAAAACTTACAATCTTGATTTCTGACTAAATAAAAGCTGTTGCAATGATATTTCCATGCTGAACTGAGTTGTTCTGGGTCAAATATTAAGGCAAACCCACTTTCCCTTCAGTATTTTGCGACAATTGGCAGAAACAAGCATATTTGTTCATTCGTCCGAAAAATGCTTTTAAGCGCATAAAAACTTACACTCTTGATTGCTGACTAAATAAAAGCTGTTGCAATGATATTTCCATGCTGAACTGAGTTGTTCTGGGTCAAATATGAAGGCAAACCCACTGTCCTTTCAGTATTTTGCTACAATTGGCAGAAATCAGCTCATTCTGCCTGAAAATGGTTTTAAGCGCATAAAAACTTCCACTCTTGATTTCTGGCTAAATAAAAGCTGTTGCAATGATATTTCCATGCTGAACTGAGTTGTTCTGGGTCAAATATGAAGGCAAACCCACTTTCCCTTCAGTATTTTGCTGCAATTGGCAGAAACAAGCATATTTGCTCATTCGGCCTAAAAAACTTCCACTCTTGATTTCTGGCTAAATAAAAGTTGTTGCAATAATATTTCCATGCTGAACTGAGTTATTCTGGGTCAAATATGAAGGCAAACCCACTTTCCCTTCAGTATTTTGCTGCAATTGGCAGAAATCAGCTTATTTGGCCTGAAAATGCTTTTAAGCGCATAAAAACTTAAACTCCTTATTTCTGGCTAAATAAAAGATGTTGCAATGACATTTCCATGCTGAACTGAGTTGTTCTGGGTCAAATATGAAGGCAAGCCCACTTTCCTTTCAGTATTTTGCTACAATTGGCATAAATCAGCTCATTCGGCCTGAAAATGCTTTTAAGCGCATAAAAACTTACAATCTTCATTTCTGGCTAAATAAAAGCTGTTGCAATAATATTTCCATGCTGAACTGAGTTGTTCTGGGTCAAATATGAAGGCAAACCCACTTTCCTTTCAGTATTTTGCTACAATTGGCAGAAATCAGCTCATTCGGCCTGAAAATGCTTTTAAGCGCATAAAAACTTACACTCTTGTTTTCTGGCTAAACAAAAGCTGTTGCAATGATATTTCAATGCTGAACTGAGTTGTTCTGGGTCAAATATGAAGGCAAACCCACTTTACCTTCAGTATTTTGCTGCAATTGACAGAAACAAGCATATTTGCTCATTCGGCCAGAAAATGCTTGTAAGCGCATATAAATTTACACTCTTGATTTCTGGCTAAATAAAAGCTGTTGCAATGATATTTCCATGCTGAACTGAGTTGTTCTGGGTCAAATATGAAGGCAAACCCACTTTCCTTTCCGTATTTTGCCACAATTGGCAGAAATCAGCTCATTCGGCCTGAAAATGCTTTTAAGCGCATAAAAACTTAAACTCCTTATTTCTGGCTAAATAAAAGATGTTGCAATGATATTTCCATGCTGAACTGAGTTGTTCTGGGTCAAATATTAAGGCAAACCCACTTTCCTTTCAGTATTTTGCTGCAATTGGCAGAAACAAGCATATGTGCTCATTCGGCCTGAAAATGCTTTTAAGCGCATAAAAACTTACAATCTTGATTTCTGGCTAAATAAAAGCTGTTGTAATGATATTTAAATGCTTAACTGAGTTGTTCTGGGTCAAATATGAAGGCAAACCCACTTTCCTTTCCGTATTTTGCTACAATTGGCAGAAATCAGCTCATTCGGCCTGAAAATACGTTTAAGCGCATAAAAGCTTAAACTCCTTATTTCTGGCTAAATAAAAGATGTTGCAATGATATTTCCATGCTGAACTGAGTTGTTCTGGGTCAAATATGAAGGTAAACCCACTTTCCCTTTAGTATTTTGCGACAATTGGCAGAAACAAGCATATTTGTTTATTCGGCCGAAAAATGCTTTTAAGCGCATAAAAACTTACACTCTTGATTTCTGGCTAAAGTAAAGCTGTTGCAATGATATTTCCATGCTGAATTGAGTTGTTCTGTGTCAAATATGAAGGCAAACCCACTTTCCTTTCAGTATTTTGCTACAATTGGCAGAAATCAGCTTATTTCGCCTGAAAATGCTTTTAAGCGCACAAAAATCTTCCACTCTTGATTTCTGGCTAAAAAAAAAGCTGTTGCAATTACATTTCCATAATGAATTGAGTTGTTCTGGTTCAAATATGAAGGCAAACCCACTTTCCTTTCAGTATTTTCCTTCAATTGGCAGAAATCAGCTCATTCGGCCTGAAAATGCGTTTAAGCGCAAAAAAACTTAAACTCCTTATTTCTGGCTAAATAAAAGATGTTGCAATGATATTTCCATGCTGAACTGAGTTGTTCTGGGTCAAATATGAAGGCAAACCCACTTTCTCGTCAGTATTTTCCTACAATTGGCAGAAATCAGCTCATTCGGCCTGAAATTGCTTTTAAGCGCATAAAAACTTACAATCTTGATTTCTGACTAAATAAAAGCTGTTGCAATGATATTTTCATGCTGAACTGAGTTGTTCTGGGTCAAATATGAAGGCAAACCCACTTTCCCTTCAGTATTTTGCGACAATTGGCAGAAACAAGCATATTTGTTCATTCGGCCGAAAAATGCTTTTAAGCGCATAAAAACTTACACTCTTGATTTCTGACTAAATAAAAGCTGTTGCAATGATATTTCCATGCTGAACTGAGTTGTTCTGGGTCAAATATGAAGGCAAACCCACTGTCCTTTCAGTATTTTGCTACAATTGGCAGAAATCAGCTCATTCGACCTGAAAATGGTTTTAAGCGCATAAAAACTTCCACTCTTGATTTCTGGCTAAATAAAAGCTGTTGCAATGATATTTCCATGCTGAACTGAGTTGTTCTGGGTCAAATATGAAGGCAAACCCACTTTCCCTTCAGTATTTTGCTGCAATTGGCAGAAACAAGCATATTTGCTCATTCGGCCTAAAAAACTTCCACTCTTGATTTCTGGCTAAATAAAAGTTGTTGCAATAATATTTCCATGCTGAACTGAGTTATTCTGGGTCAAATATGAAGGCAAACCCACTTTCCCTTCAGTATTTTGCTGCAATTGGCAGAAATCAGCTTATTTGGCCTGAAAATGCTTTTAAGCGCATAAAAACTTAAACTCCTTATTTCTGGCTAAATAAAAGATGTTGCAATGATATTTCCATGCTGAACTGAGTTGTTCTGGGTCAAATATTAAGGCAAACCCACTTTCCTTTCAGTATTTTGCTACAATTGGCAGAAATCAGCTTATTTCGCCTGAAAATACGTTTAAGCGCATAAAAGCTTAAACTCCTTATTTCTGGCTAAATAAAAGATGTTGCAATGATATTTCCATGCTGAACTGAGTTGTTCTGGGTCAAATATGAAGGTAAACCCACTTTCCCTTTAGTATTTTGCGACAATTGGCAGAAACAAGCATATTTGTTTATTCGGCCGAAAAATGCTTTTAAGCGCATAAAAACTTACACTCTTGATTTCTGGCTAAAGTAAAGCTGTTGCAATGATATTTCCATGCTGAATTGAGTTGTTCTGTGTCAAATATGAAGGCAAACCCACTTTCCTTTCAGTATTTTGCTACAATTGGCAGAAATCAGCTTATTTCGCCTGAAAATGCTTTTAAGCGCATAAAAATCTTCCACTCTTGATTTCTGGCTAAAAAAAAAGCTGTTGCAATTACATTTCCATAATGAATTGAGTTGTTCTGGTTCAAATATGAAGGCAAACCCACTTTCCTTTCAGTATTTTCCTTCAATTGGCAGAAATCAGCTCATTCGGCCTGAAAATGCGTTTAAGCGCAAAAAAACTTAAACTCCTTATTTCTGGCTAAATAAAAGATGTTGCAATGATATTTCCATGCTGAACTGAGTTGTTCTGGGTCAAATATGAAGGCAAACCCACTTTCTCGTCAGTATTTTCCTACAATTGGCAGAAATCAGCTCATTCGGCCTGAAATTGCTTTTAAGCGCATAAAAACTTACAATCTTGATTTCTGACTAAATAAAAGCTGTTGCAATGATATTTTCATGCTGAACTGAGTTGTTCTGGGTCAAATATGAAGGCAAACCCACTTTCCCTTCAGTATTTTGCGACAATTGGCAGAAACAAGCATATTTGTTCATTCGGCCGAAAAATGCTTTTAAGCGCATAAAAACTTACACTCTTGATTGCTGACTAAATAAAAGCTGTTGCAATGATATTTCCATGCTGAACTGAGTTGTTCTGGGTCAAATATGAAGGCAAACCCACTGTCCTTTCAGTATTTTGCTACAATTGGCAGAAATCAGCTCATTCGACCTGAAAATGGTTTTAAGCGCATAAAAACTTCCACTCTTGATTTCTGGCTAAATAAAAGCTGTTGCAATGATATTTCCATGCTGAACTGAGTTGTTCTGGGTCAAATATGAAGGCAAACCCACTTTCCCTTCAGTATTTTGCTGCAATTGGCAGAAACAAGCATATTTGCTCATTCGGCCTAAAAAACTTCCACTCTTGATTTCTGGCTAAATAAAAGTTGTTGCAATAATATTTCCATGCTGAACTGAGTTATTCTGGGTCAAATATGAAGGCAAACCCACTTTCCCTTCAGTATTTTGCTGCAATTGGCAGAAATCAGCTTATTTGGCCTGAAATTGCTTTTAAGCGCATAAAAACTTACAATCTTGATTTCTGACTAAATAAAAGCTGTTGCAATGATATTTCCATGCTGAACTGAGTTGTTCTGGGTCAAATATTAAGGCAAACCCACTTTCCCTTCAGTATTTTGCGACAATTGGCAGAAACAAGCATATTTGTTCATTCGTCCGAAAAATGCTTTTAAGCGCATAAAAACTTACACTCTTGATTGCTGACTAAATAAAAGCTGTTGCAATGATATTTCCATGCTGAACTGAGTTGTTCTGGGTCAAATATGAAGGCAAACCCACTGTCCTTTCAGTATTTTGCTACAATTGGCAGAAATCAGCTCATTCGGCCTGAAAATGGTTTTAAGCGCATAAAAACTTCCACTCTTGATTTCTGGCTAAATAAAAGCTGTTGCAATGATATTTCCATGCTGAACTGAGTTGTTCTGGGTCAAATATGAAGGCAAACCCACTTTCCCTTCAGTATTTTGCTGCAATTGGCAGAAACAAGCATATTTGCTCATTCGGCCTAAAAAACTTCCACTCTTGATTTCTGGCTAAATAAAAGTTGTTGCAATAATATTTCCATGCTGAACTGAGTTATTCTGGGTCAAATATGAAGGCAAACCCACTTTCCCTTCAGTATTTTGCTGCAATTGGCAGAAATCAGCTTATTTGGCCTGAAAATGCTTTTAAGCGCATAAAAACTTAAACTCCTTATTTCTGGCTAAATAAAAGATGTTGCAATGACATTTCCATGCTGAACTGAGTTGTTCTGGGTCAAATATGAAGGCAAGCCCACTTTCCTTTCAGTATTTTGCTACAATTGGCATAAATCAGCTCATTCGGCCTGAAAATACTTTTAAGCGCATAAAAACTTACAATCTTCATTTCTGGCTAAATAAAAGCTGTTGCAATAATATTTCCATGCTGAACTGAGTTGTTCTGGGTCAAATATGAAGGCAAACCCATTTTCCTTTCAGTATTTTGCTGCAATTGGCAGAAACAAGCATATTTGCTCATTCGGCATGAAAAACTTCCACTCTTTATTTCTGGCTAAATTAAAGCTGTTGCAATGATATCTCAATGCTGAACTGAGTTGTTCTGGGTCAAATATGAAGGCAAACCCACTTTCCTTTCAGTATTTTGCTACAATTGGCAGAAATCAGCTCATTCGGCCTGAAAATGCTTTTAAGCGCATAAAAACTTACACTCTTGTTTTCTGGCTAAACAAAAGCTGTTGCAATGATATTTCAATGCTGAACTGAGTTGTTCTGGGTCAAATATGAAGGCAAACCCACTTTACCTTCAGTATTTTGCTGCAATTGACAGAAACAAGCATATTTGCTCATTCGGCCAGAAAATGCTTGTAAGCGCATATAAATTTACACTCTTGATTTCTGGCTAAATAAAAGCTGTTGCAATGATATTTCCATGCTGAACTGAGTTGTTCTGGGTCAAATATGAAGGCAAACCCACTTTCCTTTCCGTATTTTGCCACAATTGGCAGAAATCAGCTCATTCGGCCTGAAAATGCTTTTAAGCGCATAAAAACTTAAACTCCTTATTTCTGGCTAAATAAAAGATGTTGCAATGATATTTCCATGCTGAACTGAGTTGTTCTGGGTCAAATATTAAGGCAAACCCACTTTCCTTTCAGTATTTTGCTGCAATTGGCAGAAACAAGCATATGTGCTCATTCGGCCTGAAAATGCTTTTAAGCGCATAAAAACTTACAATCTTGATTTCTGGCTAAATAAAAGCTGTTGTAATGATATTTAAATGCTTAACTGAGTTGTTCTGGGTCAAATATGAAGGCAAACCCACTTTCCTTTCCGTATTTTGCTACAATTGGCAGAAATCAGCTCATTCGGCCTGAAAATACGTTTAAGCGCATAAAAGCTTAAACTCCTTATTTCTGGCTAAATAAAAGATGTTGCAATGATATTTCCATGCTGAACTGAGTTGTTCTGGGTCAAATATGAAGGTAAACCCACTTTCCCTTTAGTATTTTGCGACAATTGGCAGAAACAAGCATATTTGTTTATTCGGCCGAAAAATGCTTTTAAGCGCATAAAAACTTACACTCTTGATTTCTGGCTAAAGTAAAGCTGTTGCAATGATATTTCCATGCTGAATTGAGTTGTTCTGTGTCAAATATGAAGGCAAACCCACTTTCCTTTCAGTATTTTCCTACAATTGGCAGAAATCAGCTTATTTCGCCTGAAAATGCTTTTAAGCGCATAAAAATCTTCCACTCTTGATTTCTGGCTAAAAAAAAAGCTGTTGCAATTACATTTCCATAATGAATTGAGTTGTTCTGGTTCAAATATTTAGGCAAACCCACTTTCCTTTCAGTATTTTCCTTCAATTGGCAGAAATCAGCTCATTCGGCCTGAAAATGCGTTTAAGCGCAAAAAAACTTAAACTCGTTATTTCTGGCTAAATAAAAGATGTTGCAATGATATTTCCATGCTGAACTGAGTTGTTCTGGGTCAAATATGAAGGCAAACCCACTTTCTCGTCAGTATTTTCCTACAATTGGCAGAAATCAGCTCATTCGGCCTGAAATTGCTTTTAAGCGCATAAAAACTTACAATCTTGATTTCTGACTAAATAAAAGCTGTTGCAATGATATTTTCATGCTGAACTGAGTTGTTCTGGGTCAAATATGAAGGCAAACCCACTTTCCCTTCAGTATTTTGCGACAATTGGCAGAAACAAGCATATTTGTTCATTCGGCCGAAAAATGCTTTTAAGCGCATAAAAACTTACACTCTTGATTGCTGACTAAATAAAAGCTGTTGCAATGATATTTCCATGCTGAACTGAGTTGTTCTGGGTCAAATATGAAGGCAAACCCACTGTCCTTTCAGTATTTTGCTACAATTGGCAGAAATCAGCTCATTCGACCTGAAAATGGTTTTAAGCGCATAAAAACTTACAATCTTCATTTCTGGCTAAATAAAAGCTGTTGCAATAATATTTCCATGCTGAACTGAGTTGTTCTGGGTCAAATATGAAGGCAAACCCATTTTCCTTTCAGTATTTTGCTGCAATTGGCAGAAACAAGCATATTTGCTCATTCGGCATGAAAAACTTCCACTCTATTTCTGGCTAAACAAAAGCTGTTGCAATGATATTTCAATGCTGAACTGAGTTGTTCTGGGTCAAATATGAAGGCAAACCCACTTTACCTTCAGTATTTTGCTGCAATTGACAGAAACAAGCATATTTGCTCATTCGGCCAGAAAATGCTTGTAAGCTCATATAAATTTACACTCTTGATTTCTGGCTAAATAAAAGCTGTTGCAATGATATTTCCATGCTGAACTGAGTTGTTCTGGGTCAAATATGAAGGCAAACCCACTTTCCTTTCCGTATTTTGCCACAATTGGCAGAAATCAGCTCATTCGGCCTGAAAATGCTTTTAAGCGCATAAAAACTTAAACTCCTTATTTCTGGCTAAATAAAAGATGTTGCAATGATATTTCCATGCTGAACTGAGTTGTTCTGGGTCAAATATGAAGGTAAACCCACTTTACTTTCAGTATTTTGCTGCAATTGGCAGAAACAAGCATATGTGCTCATTCGGCCTGAAAATGCTTTTAAGCGCATAAAAACTTACAATCTTGATTTCTGGCTAAATAAAAGCTGTTGTAATGATATTTAAATGCTTAACTGAGTTGTTTTGGGTCAAATATGAAGGCAAACCCACTTTCCTTTCCGTATTTTGCTACAATTGGCAGAAATCAGCTCATTCGGCCTGAAAATACGTTTAAGCGCATAAAAGCTTAAACTCCTTATTTCTGGCTAAATAAAAGATGTTGCAATGATATTTCCATGCTGAACTGAGTTGTTCTGGGTCAAATATGAAGGTAAACCCACTTTCCCTTTAGTATTTTGCGACAATTGGCAGAAACAAGCATATTTGTTTATTCGGCCGAAAAATGCTTTTAAGCGCATAAAAACTTACACTCTTGATTTCTGGCTAAAGTAAAGCTGTTGCAATGATATTTCCATGCTGAATTGAGTTGTTCTGTGTCAAATATGAAGGCAAACCCACTTTCCTTTCAGTATTTTGCTACAATTGGCAGAAATCAGCTTATTTCGCCTGAAAATGCTTTTAAGCGCATAAAAATCTTCCACTCTTGATTTCTGGCTAAAAAAAAAGCTGTTGCAATTACATTTCCATAATGAATTGAGTTGTTCTGGTTCAAATATGAAGGCAAACCCACTTTCCTTTCAGTATTTTCCTTCAATTGGCAGAAATCAGCTCATTCGGCCTGAAAATGCGTTTAAGCGCAAAAAAACTTAAACTCCTTATTTCTGGCTAAATAAAAGATGTTGCAATGATATTTCCATGCTGAACTGAGTTGTTCTGGGTCAAATATTAAGGCAAACCCACTTTCCTTTCAGTATTTTGCTGCAATTGGCAGAAACAAGCATATGTGCTCATTCGGCCTGAAAATGCTTTTAAGCGCATAAAAACTTACAATCTTGATTTCTGGCTAAATAAAAGCTGTTGTAATGATATTTAAATGCTTAACTGAGTTGTTTTGGGTCAAATATGAAGGCAAACCCACTTTCCTTTCCGTATTTTGCTACAATTGGCAGAAATCAGCTCATTCGGCCTGAAAATACGTTTAAGCGCATAAAAGCTTAAACTCCTTATTTCTGGCTAAATAAAAGATGTTGCAATGATATTTCCATGCTGAACTGAGTTGTTCTGGGTCAAATATGAAGGTAAACCCACTTTCCCTTTAGTATTTTGCGACAATTGGCAGAAACAAGCATATTTGTTTATTCGGCCGAAAAATGCTTTTAAGCGCATAAAAACTTACACTCTTGATTTCTGGCTAAAGTAAAGCTGTTGCAATGATATTTCCATGCTGAATTGAGTTGTTCTGTGTCAAATATGAAGGCAAACCCACTTTCCTTTCAGTATTTTGCTACAATTGGCAGAAATCAGCTTATTTCGCCTGAAAATGCTTTTAAGCGCATAAAAATCTTCCACTCTTGATTTCTGGCTAAAAAAAAAGCTGTTGCAATTACATTTCCATAATGAATTGAGTTGTTCTGGTTCAAATATGAAGGCAAACCCACTTTCCTTTCAGTATTTTCCTTCAATTGGCAGAAATCAGCTCATTCGGCCTGAAAATGCTTTTAAGCGCATAAAAACTTACACTCTTGATTGCTGGCTAAATAAAAGCTGTTGCAATGATATTTAAATGCTGAACTGAGTTGTTCTGGGTCAAATATGAAGGCAAACCCACTTTCCTTTCAGTATTTTGCTACAATTGGCAGAAATCAGCTCATTCGGCCTGAAAATGGTTTTAAGCGCATAAAAACTTCCACTCTTGATTTCTGGCTAAATAAAAGCTGTTGCAATGATATTTCCATGCTGAACTGAGTTGTTCTGGGTCAAATATGAAGGCAAACCCACTTTCCCTTCAGTATTTTGCTGCAATTGGCAGAAACAAGCATATTTGCTCATTCGGCCTAAAAAACTTCCACTCTTGATTTCTGGCTAAATAAAAGCTGTTGCAATAATATTTCCATGCTGAACTGAGTTGTTCTGGGTCAAATATGAAGGCAAACCCACTTTCCCTTCAGTATTTTGCTGCAATTGGCAGAAATCAGCTTATTTGGCCTGAAAATGCTTTTAAGCGCATAAAAACTTACAATCTTGATTTCTGGCTAAATAAAAGCTGTTGTAATGATATTTAAATGCTTAACTGAGTTGTTTTGGGTCAAATATGAAGGCAAACCCACTTTCCTTTCCGTATTTTGCTACAATTGGCAGAAATCAGCTCATTCGGCCTGAAAATACGTTTAAGCGCATAAAAGCTTAAACTCCTTATTTCTGGCTAAATAAAAGATGTTGCAATGATATTTCCATGCTGAACTGAGTTGTTCTGGGTCAAATATGAAGGTAAACCCACTTTCCCTTTAGTATTTTGCTACAATTGGCAGAAATCAGCTTATTTCGCCTGAAAATGCTTTTAAGCGCATAAAAATCTTCCACTCTTGATTTCTGGCTAAAGTAAAGCTGTTGCAATGATATTTCCATGCTGAATTGAGTTGTTCTGTGTCAAATATGAAGGCAAACCCACTTTCCTTTCAGTATTTTGCTACAATTGGCAGAAATCAGCTTATTTCGCCTGAAAATGCTTTTAAGCGCATAAAAATCTTCCACTCTTGATTTCTGGCTAAAAAAAAAGCTGTTGCAATTACATTTCCATAATGAATTGAGTTGTTCTGGTTCAAATATGAAGGCAAACCCACTTTCCTTTCAGTATTTTCCTTCAATTGGCAGAAATCAGCTCATTCGGCCTGAAAATGCTTTTAAGCGCATAAAAACTTACAATCTTCATTTCTGGCTAAATAAAAGCTGTTGCAATAATATTTCCATGCTGAACTGAGTTGTTCTGGGTCAAATATGAAGGCAAACCCATTTTCCTTTCAGTATTTTGCTGCAATTGGCAGAAACAAGCATATTTGCTCATTCGGCATGAAAAACTTCCACTCTATTTCTGGCTAAACAAAAGCTGTTGCAATGATATTTCAATGCTGAACTGAGTTGTTCTGGGTCAAATATGAAGGCAAACCCACTTTACCTTCAGTATTTTGCTGCAATTGACAGAAACAAGCATATTTGCTCATTCGGCCAGAAAATGCTTGTAAGCTCATATAAATTTACACTCTTGATTTCTGGCTAAATAAAAGCTGTTGCAATGATATTTCCATGCTGAACTGAGTTGTTCTGGGTCAAATATGAAGGCAAACCCACTTTCCTTTCCGTATTTTGCCACAATTGGCAGAAATCAGCTCATTCGGCCTGAAAATGCTTTTAAGCGCATAAAAACTTAAACTCCTTATTTCTGGCTAAATAAAAGATGTTGCAATGATATTTCCATGCTGAACTGAGTTGTTCTGGGTCAAATATGAAGGTAAACCCACTTTCCTTTCAGTATTTTGCTGCAATTGGCAGAAACAAGCATATTTGCTCATTCGGCCTAAAAAACTTCCACTCTTTATTTCTGGCTAAATTAAAGATGTTGCAATGATATCTCAATGCTGAACTGAGTTGTTCTGGGTCAAATATGAAGGCAAAGCCACTTTCCTTTCAGTATGTTGCTACAATTGGCAGAAATCAGCTCATTCGGCCTGAAAATGCGTTTAACCGCAAAAAAACTTAAACTCCTTATTTCTGGCTAAATAAAAGATGTTGCAATGATATTTCCATGCTGAACTGAGTTGTTCTGGGTCAAATATGAAGGCAAACCCACTTTCTCATCAGTATTTTGCTACAATTGGCAGAAATCAGCTCATTCGGCCTGAAATTGCTTTTAAGCGCATAAAAACTTACAATCTTGATTTCTGACTAAATAAAAGCTGTTGCAATGATATTTCCATGCTGAACTGAGTTGTTCTGGGTCAAATATTAAGGCAAACCCACTTTCCCTTCAGTATTTTGCGACAATTGGCAGAAACAAGCATATTTTTTCATTCGTCCGAAAAATGCTTTTAAGCGCATAAAAACTTACACTCTTGATTGCTGACTAAATAAAAGCTGTTGCAATGATATTTCCATGCTGAACTGAGTTGTTCTGGGTCAAATATGAAGGCAAACCCACTGTCCTTTCAGTATTTTGCTACAATTGGCAGAAATCAGCTCATTCGGCCTGAAAATGGTTTTAAGCGCATAAAAACTTCCACTCTTGATTTCTGGCTAAATAAAAGCTGTTGCAATGATATTTCCATGCTGAACTGAGTTGTTCTGGGTCAAATATGAAGGCAAACCCACTTTCCCTTCAGTATTTTGCTGCAATTGGCAGAAACAAGCATATTTGCTCATTCGGCCTAAAAAACTTCCACTCTTGATTTCTGGCTAAATAAAAGTTGTTGCAATAATATTTCCATGCTGAACTGAGTTATTCTGGGTCAAATATGAAGGCAAACCCACTTTCCCTTCAGTATTTTGCTGCAATTGGCAGAAATCAGCTTATTTGGCCTAAAAATGCTTTTAAGCGCATAAAAACTTAAACTCCTTATTTCTGGCTAAATAAAAGATGTTGCAATAATATTTCCATGCTGAACTGAGTTGTTCTGGGTCAAATATGAAGGCAAACCCATTTTCCTTTCAGTATTTTGCTGCAATTGGCAGAAACAAGCATATTTGCTCATTCGGCATGAAAAACTTCCACTCTTTATTTCTGGCTAAATTAAAGCTGTTGCAATGATATCTCAATGCTGAACTGAGTTGTTCTGGGTCAAATATGAAGGCAAACCCACTTTCCTTTCAGTATTTTGCTACAATTGGCAGAAATCAGCTCATTCGGCCTGAAAATGCTTTTAAGCGCATAAAAACTTACACTCTTGTTTTCTGGCTAAACAAAAGCTGTTGCAATGATATTTCAATGCTGAACTGAGTTGTTCTGGGTCAAATATGAAGGCAAACCCACTTTACCTTCAGTATTTTGCTGCAATTGACAGAAACAAGCATATTTGCTCATTCGGCCAGAAAATGCTTGTAAGCGCATATAAATTTACACTCTTGATTTCTGGCTAAATAAAAGCTGTTGCAATGATATTTCCATGCTGAACTGAGTTGTTCTGGGTCAAATATGAAGGCAAACCCACTTTCCTTTCCGTATTTTGCCACAATTGGCAGAAATCAGCTCATTCGGCCTGAAAATGCTTTTAAGCGCATAAAAACTTAAACTCCTTATTTCTGGCTAAATAAAAGATGTTGCAATGATATTTCCATGCTGAACTGAGTTGTTCTGGGTCAAATATTAAGGCAAACCCACTTTCCTTTCAGTATTTTGCTGCAATTGGCAGAAACAAGCATATGTGCTCATTCGGCCTGAAAATGCTTTTAAGCGCATAAAAACTTACAATCTTGATTTCTGGCTAAATAAAAGCTGTTGTAATGATATTTAAATGCTTAATTGAGTTGTTCTGGGTCAAATATGAAGGTAAACCCACTTTCCCTTTAGTATTTTGCGACAATTGGCAGAAACAAGCATATTTGTTTATTCGGCCGAAAAATGCTTTTAAGCGCATAAAAACTTACACTCTTGATATCTGGCTAAAGTAAAGCTGTTGCAATGATATTTCCATGCTGAATTGAGTTGTTCTGTGTCAAATATGAAGGCAAACCCACTTTCCTTTCAGTATTTTGCTACAATTGGCAGAAATCAGCTTATTTCGCCTGAAAATGCTTTTAAGCGCATAAAAATCTTCCACTCTTGATTTCTGGCTAAAAAAAAAGCTGTTGCAATTACATTTCCATAATGAATTGAGTTGTTCTGGTTCAAATATGAAGGCAAACCCACTTTCCTTTCAGTATTTTCCTTCAATTGGCAGAAATCAGCTCATTCGGCCTGAAAATGCTTTTAAGCGCATAAAAACTTACACTCTCAATTGCTGGCTAAATAAAAGCTGTTGTAATGATATTTAAATGCTGAACTGAGTTGTTCTGGGTCAAATATGAAGGCAACCCCACTTTCCTTTCCGTATTTTGCTACAATTGGCAGAAATCAGCTCATTCGGCCTGAAAATGCGTTTAACCGCAAAAAAACTTAAACTCCTTATTTCTGGCTAAATAAAAGATGTTGCAATGATATTTCCATGCTGAACTGAGTTGTTCTGGGTCAAATATGAAGGCAAACCCACTTTCTCATCAGTATTTTGCTACAATTGGCAGAAATCAGCTCATTCGGCCTGAAATTGCTTTTAAGCGCATAAAAACTTACAATCTTGATTTCTGACTAAATAAAAGCTGTTGCAATGATATTTCCATGCTGAACTGAGTTGTTCTGGGTCAAATATTAAGGCAAACCCACTTTCCCTTCAGTATTTTGCGACAATTGGCAGAAACAAGCATATTTGTTCATTCGTCCGAAAAATGCTTTTAAGCGCATAAAAACTTACACTCTTGATTGCTGACTAAATAAAAGCTGTTTCAATGATATTTCCATGCTGAACTGAGTTGTTCTGGGTCAAATATGAA
Organism: Channa argus; assembly: GCF_033026475.1. Classification (NCBI taxonomy): domain Eukaryota; kingdom Metazoa; phylum Chordata; class Actinopteri; order Anabantiformes; family Channidae; genus Channa; species Channa argus. The sequence continues at coordinate 253,688 of NW_027125229.1, forward strand.
GGCAAACCCACTGTCCTTTCAGTATTTTGCTACAATTGGCAGAAATCAGCTCATTCGGCCTGAAAATGGTTTTAAGCGCATAAAAACTTCCACTCTTGATTTCTGGCTAAATAAAAGCTGTTGCAATGATATTTCCATGCTGAACTGAGTTGTTCTGGGTCAAATATGAAGGCAAACCCACTTTCCCTTCAGTATTTTGCTGCAATTGGCAGAAACAAGCATATTTGCTCATTCGGCCTAAAAAACTTCCACTCTTGATTTCTGGCTAAATAAAAGTTGTTGCAATAATATTTCCATGCTGAACTGAGTTATTCTGGGTCAAATATGAAGGCAAACCCACTTTCCCTTCAGTATTTTGCTGCAATTGGCAGAAATCAGCTTATTTGGCCTAAAAATGCTTTTAAGCGCATAAAAACTTAAACTCCTTATTTCTGGCTAAATAAAAGATGTTGCAATAATATTTCCATGCTGAACTGAGTTGTTCTGGGTCAAATATGAAGGCAAACCCATTTTCCTTTCAGTATTTTGCTGCAATTGGCAGAAACAAGCATATTTGCTCATTCGGCATGAAAAACTTCCACTCTTTATTTCTGGCTAAATTAAAGCTGTTGCAATGATATCTCAATGCTGAACTGAGTTGTTCTGGGTCAAATATGAAGGCAAACCCACTTTCCTTTCAGTATTTTGCTACAATTGGCAGAAATCAGCTCATTCGGCCTGAAAATGCTTTTAAGCGCATAAAAACTTACACTCTTGTTTTCTGGCTAAACAAAAGCTGTTGCAATGATATTTCAATGCTGAACTGAGTTGTTCTGGGTCAAATATGAAGGCAAACCCACTTTACCTTCAGTATTTTGCTGCAATTGACAGAAACAAGCATATTTGCTCATTCGGCCAGAAAATGCTTGTAAGCGCATATAAATTTACACTCTTGATTTCTGGCTAAATAAAAGCTGTTGCAATGATATTTCCATGCTGAACTGAGTTGTTCTGGGTCAAATATGAAGGCAAACCCACTTTCCTTTCCGTATTTTGCCACAATTGGCAGAAATCAGCTCATTCGGCCTGAAAATGCTTTTAAGCGCATAAAAACTTAAACTCCTTATTTCTGGCTAAATAAAAGATGTTGCAATGATATTTCCATGCTGAACTGAGTTGTTCTGGGTCAAATATTAAGGCAAACCCACTTTCCTTTCCGTATTTTGCTACAATTGGCAGAAATCAGCTCATTCGGCCTGAAAATACGTTTAAGCGCATAAAAGCTTAAACTCCTTATTTCTGGCTAAATAAAAGATGTTGCAATGATATTTCCATGCTGAATTGAGTTGTTCTGTGTCAAATATGAAGGCAAACCCACTTTCCTTTCAGTATTTTGCTACAATTGGCAGAAATCAGCTTATTTCGCCTGAAAATGCTTTTAAGCGCATAAAAATCTTCCACTCTTGATTTCTGGCTAAAAAAAAAGCTGTTGCAATTACATTTCCAAAATGAATTGAGTTATTCTGGTTCAAATATGAAGGCAAACCCACTTTCCTTTCAGTATTTTCCTTCAATTGGCAGAAATCAGCTCATTCGGCCTGAAAATGCGTTTAAGCGCAAAAAAACTTAAACTCCTTATTTCTGGCTAAATAAAAGATGTTGCAATGATATTTCCATGCTGAACTGAGTTGTTCTGGGTCAAATATGAAGGCAAACCCACTTTCTCGTCAGTATTTTCCTACAATTGGCAGAAATCAGCTCATTCGGCCTGAAATTGCTTTTAAGCGCATAAAAACTTACAATCTTGATTTCTGACTAAATAAAAGCTGTTGCAATGATATTTTCATGCTGAACTGAGTTGTTCTGGGTCAAATATGAAGGCAAACCCACTTTCCCTTCAGTATTTTGCGACAATTGGCAGAAACAAGCATATTTGTTCATTCGGCCGAAAAATGCTTTTAAGCGCATAAAAACTTACACTGTTGATTGCTGACTAAATAAAAGCTGTTGCAATGATATTTCCATGCTGAACTGAGTTGTTCTGGGTCAAATATGAAGGCAAACCCACTTTCCCTTCAGTATTTTGCTGCAATTGGCAGAAATCAGCTTATTTGGCCTGAAAATGCTTTTAAGCGCATAAAAACTTACAATCTTGATTTCTGGCTAAATAAAAGCTGTTGTAATGATATTTAAATTATGAACTGAGTTGTTCTGGGTCAAATATGAAGGCAACCCCACTTTCCTTTCCGTATTTTGCTACAATTGGCAGAAATCAGCTCATTCGGCCTGAAAATGCGTTTAACCGCAAAAAAACTTAAACTCCTTATTTCTGGCTAAATAAAAGATGTTGCAATGATATTTCCATGCTGAACTGAGTTGTTCTGGGTCAAATATGAAGGCAAACCCACTTTCTCATCAGTATTTTTCTCTATACATTTACTTGTCACCACTGTATACCATTAATTCTATATCCTACAACCTGTACGATGCTTTGTTGTTGCTTTTTTGTTGTTTTGTTGTTGCTTTTTTGTTGTTTTGTTGTTGCTTTTCTTGTTGTTTTGTTGTTGCTTTTTGTTGTTGCTTTTCGTTGCTCTTTTCTTTTCTTTCTCCACTTTCCACTCACCCCAACCGGTTAAGGCAGATGGCCACCCACCCTGAGCCTGGTTCTGCTGGAGGTTTCTCCCATTAAAGGGAGTTTTTCCTCTCCACTGTTGCCTAGGGCTTGCTCAAGGGGGAGTTGTTGGGTTGCTTCTACATACTTGTGTAGTCTGGACTTTATTCTGTAAAGTGCCTTGAGATGACTTTGTTGTAAATTGGCGCTATATAAATAAAGTTGAATTGAATTGAATTGAATTATTTTGCTACAATTGGCAGAAATCAGCTCATTCGGCCTGAAATTGCTTTTAAGCGCATAAAAACTTACAATCTTGATTTCTGACTAAATAAAAGCTGTTGCAATGATATTTCCATGCTGAACTGAGTTGTTCTGGGTCAAATATTAAGGCAAACCCACTTTCCCTTCAGTATTTTGCGACAATTGGCAGAAACAAGCATATTTGTTCATTCGTCCGAAAAATGCTTTTAAGCGCATAAAAACTTACACTCTTGATTGCTGACTAAATAAAAGCTGTTGCAATGATATTTCCATGCTGAACTGAGTTGTTCTGGGTCAAATATGAAGGCAAACCCACTGTCCTTTCAGTATTTTGCTACAATTGGCAGAAATCAGCTCATTCGGCCTGAAAATGGTTTTAAGCGCATAAAAACTTCCACTCTTGATTTCTGGCTAAATAAAAGCTGTTGCAATGATATTTCCATGCTGAACTGAGTTGTTCTGGGTCAAATATGAAGGCAAACCCACTTTCCCTTCAGTATTTTGCTGCAATTGGCAGAAACAAGCATATTTGCTCATTCGGCCTAAAAAACTTCCACTCTTGATTTCTGGCTAAATAAAAGTTGTTGCAATAATATTTCCATGCTGAACTGAGTTATTCTGGGTCAAATATGAAGGCAAACCCACTTTCCCTTCAGTATTTTGCTGCAATTGGCAGAAATCAGCTTATTTGGCCTGAAAATGCTTTTAAGCGCATAAAAACTTAAACTCCTTATTTCTGGCTAAATAAAAGATGTTGCAATGACATTTCCATGCTGAACTGAGTTGTTCTGGGTCAAATATGAAGGCAAGCCCACTTTCCTTTCAGTATTTTGCTACAATTGGCATAAATCAGCTCATTCGGCCTGAAAATGCTTTTAAGCGCATAAAAACTTACAATCTTCATTTCTGGCTAAATAAAAGCTGTTGCAATAATATTTCCATGCTGAACTGAGTTGTTCTGGGTCAAATATGAAGGCAAACCCACTTTCCTTTCAGTATTTTGCTACAATTGGCAGAAATCAGCTCATTCGGCCTGAAAATGCTTTTAAGCGCATAAAAACTTACACTCTTGTTTTCTGGCTAAACAAAAGCTGTTGCAATGATATTTCAATGCTGAACTGAGTTGTTCTGGGTCAAATATGAAGGCAAACCCACTTTACCTTCAGTATTTTGCTGCAATTGACAGAAACAAGCATATTTGCTCATTCGGCCAGAAAATGCTTGTAAGCGCATATAAATTTACACTCTTGATTTCTGGCTAAATAAAAGCTGTTGCAATGATATTTCCATGCTGAACTGAGTTGTTCTGGGTCAAATATGAAGGCAAACCCACTTTCCTTTCCGTATTTTGCCACAATTGGCAGAAATCAGCTCATTCGGCCTGAAAATGCTTTTAAGCGCATAAAAACTTAAACTCCTTATTTCTGGCTAAATAAAAGATGTTGCAATGATATTTCCATGCTGAACTGAGTTGTTCTGGGTCAAATATTAAGGCAAACCCACTTTCCTTTCAGTATTTTGCTGCAATTGGCAGAAACAAGCATATGTGCTCATTCGGCCTGAAAATGCTTTTAAGCGCATAAAAACTTACAATCTTGATTTCTGGCTAAATAAAAGCTGTTGTAATGATATTTAAATGCTTAACTGAGTTGTTCTGGGTCAAATATGAAGGCAAACCCACTTTCCTTTCCGTATTTTGCTACAATTGGCAGAAATCAGCTCATTCGGCCTGAAAATACGTTTAAGCGCATAAAAGCTTAAACTCCTTATTTCTGGCTAAATAAAAGATGTTGCAATGATATTTCCATGCTGAACTGAGTTGTTCTGGGTCAAATATGAAGGTAAACCCACTTTCCCTTTAGTATTTTGCGACAATTGGCAGAAACAAGCATATTTGTTTATTCGGCCGAAAAATGCTTTTAAGCGCATAAAAACTTACACTCTTGATTTCTGGCTAAAGTAAAGCTGTTGCAATGATATTTCCATGCTGAATTGAGTTGTTCTGTGTCAAATATGAAGGCAAACCCACTTTCCTTTCAGTATTTTGCTACAATTGGCAGAAATCAGCTTATTTCGCCTGAAAATGCTTTTAAGCGCATAAAAATCTTCCACTCTTGATTTCTGGCTAAAAAAAAAGCTGTTGCAATTACATTTCCATAATGAATTGAGTTGTTCTGGTTCAAATATGAAGGCAAACCCACTTTCCTTTCAGTATTTTCCTTCAATTGGCAGAAATCAGCTCATTCGGCCTGAAAATGCGTTTAAGCGCAAAAAAACTTAAACTCCTTATTTCTGGCTAAATAAAAGATGTTGCAATGATATTTCCATGCTGAACTGAGTTGTTCTGGGTCAAATATGAAGGCAAACCCACTTTCTCGTCAGTATTTTCCTACAATTGGCAGAAATCAGCTCATTCGGCCTGAAATTGCTTTTAAGCGCATAAAAACTTACAATCTTGATTTCTGACTAAATAAAAGCTGTTGCAATGATATTTTCATGCTGAACTGAGTTGTTCTGGGTCAAATATGAAGGCAAACCCACTTTCCCTTCAGTATTTTGCGACAATTGGCAGAAACAAGCATATTTGTTCATTCGGCCGAAAAATGCTTTTAAGCGCATAAAAACTTACACTCTTGATTTCTGACTAAATAAAAGCTGTTGCAATGATATTTCCATGCTGAACTGAGTTGTTCTGGGTCAAATATGAAGGCAAACCCACTGTCCTTTCAGTATTTTGCTACAATTGGCAGAAATCAGCTCATTCGACCTGAAAATGGTTTTAAGCGCATAAAAACTTCCACTCTTGATTTCTGGCTAAATAAAAGCTGTTGCAATGATATTTCCATGCTGAACTGAGTTGTTCTGGGTCAAATATGAAGGCAAACCCACTTTCCCTTCAGTATTTTGCTGCAATTGGCAGAAACAAGCATATTTGCTCATTCGGCCTAAAAAACTTCCACTCTTGATTTCTGGCTAAATAAAAGTTGTTGCAATAATATTTCCATGCTGAACTGAGTTATTCTGGGTCAAATATGAAGGCAAACCCACTTTCCCTTCAGTATTTTGCTGCAATTGGCAGAAATCAGCTTATTTGGCCTGAAAATGCTTTTAAGCGCATAAAAACTTAAACTCCTTATTTCTGGCTAAATAAAAGATGTTGCAATGACATTTCCATGCTGAACTGAGTTGTTCTGGGTCAAATATGAAGGCAAGCCCACTTTCCTTTCAGTATTTTGCTACAATTGGCATAAATCAGCTCATTCGGCCTGAAAATGCTTTTAAGCGTATAAAAACTTACACTCTTGATTTCTGGCTAAATAAAAGCTTTTGCAATAATATTTAAATGCTGAACTGAGTTGTTCTGGGTTAAAGATGAAGGCAAACCCACTTTCCCTTCAGTATTTTGCTGCAATTGGCAGAAATCAGCTCATTTGGCCTGAAAATGCTTTTAAGCGCATAAAAACTTCCACTCTTAATTTCTGGCTAAATAAAAGCTGTTGCAATGATATTTCCATGCTGAATTGAGTTGTTCTGGGTCAAATATGAAGGCAAACCCACTTTCCCTTCAGTATTTTGCTGCAATTGGCAGAAATCAGCTCATTTGGCCTGAAAATGCTTTTAAGCGCATAAAAACTTACAATCTTCATTTCTGGCTAAATAAAAGCTGTTGCAATAATATTTCCATGCTGAACTGAGTTGTTCTGGGTCAAATATGAAGGCAAACCCATTTTCCTTTCAGTATTTTGCTGCAATTGGCAGAAACAAGCATATTTGCTCATTCGGCATGAAAAACTTCCACTCTTTATTTCTGGCTAAATTAAAGCTGTTGCAATGATATCTCAATGCTGAACTGAGTTGTTCTGGGTCAAATATGAAGGCAAACCCACTTTCCTTTCAGTATTTTGCTACAATTGGCAGAAATAAGCTCATTCGGCCTGAAAATGCTTTTAAGCGCATAAAAACTTACACTCTTGTTTTCTGGCTAAACAAAAGCTGTTGCAATGATATTTCAATGCTGAACTGAGTTGTTCTGGGTCAAATATGAAGGCAAACCCACTTTACCTTCAGTATTTTGCTGCAATTGACAGAAACAAGCATATTTGCTCATTCGGCCAGAAAATGCTTGTAAGCGCATATAAATTTACACTCTTGATTTCTGGCTAAATAAAAGCTGTTGCAATGATATTTCCATGCTGAACTGAGTTGTTCTGGGTCAAATATGAAGGCAAACCCACTTTCCTTTCCGTATTTTGCCACAATTGGCAGAAATCAGCTCATTCGGCCTGAAAATGCTTTTAAGCGCATAAAAACTTAAACTCCTTATTTCTGGCTAAATAAAAGATGTTGCAATGATATTTCCATGCTGAACTGAGTTGTTCTGGGTCAAATATTAAGGCAAACCCACTTTCCTTTCAGTATTTTGCTACAATTGGCAGAAATCAGCTTATTTCGCCTGAAAATACGTTTAAGCGCATAAAAGCTTAAACTCCTTATTTCTGGCTAAATAAAAGATGTTGCAATGATATTTCCATGCTGAACTGAGTTGTTCTGGGTCAAATATGAAGGTAAACCCACTTTCCCTTTAGTATTTTGCGACAATTGGCAGAAACAAGCATATTTGTTTATTCGGCCGAAAAATGCTTTTAAGCGCATAAAAACTTACACTCTTGATTTCTGGCTAAAGTAAAGCTGTTGCAATGATATTTCCATGCTGAATTGAGTTGTTCTGTGTCAAATATGAAGGCAAACCCACTTTCCTTTCAGTATTTTGCTACAATTGGCAGAAATCAGCTTATTTCGCCTGAAAATGCTTTTAAGCGCATAAAAATCTTCCACTCTTGATTTCTGGCTAAAAAAAAAGCTGTTGCAATTACATTTCCATAATGAATTGAGTTGTTCTGGTTCAAATATGAAGGCAAACCCACTTTCCTTTCAGTATTTTCCTTCAATTGGCAGAAATCAGCTCATTCGGCCTGAAAATGCGTTTAAGCGCAAAAAAACTTAAACTCCTTATTTCTGGCTAAATAAAAGATGTTGCAATGATATTTCCATGCTGAACTGAGTTGTTCTGGGTCAAATATGAAGGCAAACCCACTTTCTCGTCAGTATTTTCCTACAATTGGCAGAAATCAGCTCATTCGGCCTGAAATTGCTTTTAAGCGCATAAAAACTTACAATCTTGATTTCTGACTAAATAAAAGCTGTTGCAATGATATTTTCATGCTGAACTGAGTTGTTCTGGGTCAAATATGAAGGCAAACCCACTTTCCCTTCAGTATTTTGCGACAATTGGCAGAAACAAGCATATTTGTTCATTCGGCCGAAAAATGCTTTTAAGCGCATAAAAACTTACACTCTTGATTGCTGACTAAATAAAAGCTGTTGCAATGATATTTCCATGCTGAACTGAGTTGTTCTGGGTCAAATATGAAGGCAAACCCACTGTCCTTTCAGTATTTTGCTACAATTGGCAGAAATCAGCTCATTCGACCTGAAAATGGTTTTAAGCGCATAAAAACTTCCACTCTTGATTTCTGGCTAAATAAAAGCTGTTGCAATGATATTTCCATGCTGAACTGAGTTGTTCTGGGTCAAATATGAAGGCAAACCCACTTTCCCTTCAGTATTTTGCTGCAATTGGCAGAAACAAGCATATTTGCTCATTCGGCCTAAAAAACTTCCACTCTTGATTTCTGGCTAAATAAAAGTTGTTGCAATAATATTTCCATGCTGAACTGAGTTATTCTGGGTCAAATATGAAGGCAAACCCACTTTCCCTTCAGTATTTTGCTGCAATTGGCAGAAATCAGCTTATTTGGCCTGAAATTGCTTTTAAGCGCATAAAAACTTACAATCTTGATTTCTGACTAAATAAAAGCTGTTGCAATGATATTTCCATGCTGAACTGAGTTGTTCTGGGTCAAATATTAAGGCAAACCCACTTTCCCTTCAGTATTTTGCGACAATTGGCAGAAACAAGCATATTTGTTCATTCGTCCGAAAAATGCTTTTAAGCGCATAAAAACTTACACTCTTGATTGCTGACTAAATAAAAGATGTTGCAATGATATTTCCATGCTGAACTGAGTTGTTCTGGGTCAAATATGAAGGCAAACCCACTGTCCTTTCAGTATTTTGCTACAATTGGCAGAAATCAGCTCATTCGGCCTGAAAATGGTTTTAAGCGCATAAAAACTTCCACTCTTGATTTCTGGCTAAATAAAAGCTGTTGCAATGATATTTCCATGCTGAACTGAGTTGTTCTGGGTCAAATATGAAGGCAAACCCACTTTCCCTTCAGTATTTTGCTGCAATTGGCAGAAACAAGCATATTTGCTCATTCGGCCTAAAAAACTTCCACTCTTGATTTCTGGCTAAATAAAAGTTGTTGCAATAATATTTCCATGCTGAACTGAGTTATTCTGGGTCAAATATGAAGGCAAACCCACTTTCCCTTCAGTATTTTGCTGCAATTGGCAGAAATCAGCTTATTTGGCCTGAAAATGCTTTTAAGCGCATAAAAACTTAAACTCCTTATTTCTGGCTAAATAAAAGATGTTGCAATGACATTTCCATGCTGAACTGAGTTGTTCTGGGTCAAATATGAAGGCAAGCCCACTTTCCTTTCAGTATTTTGCTACAATTGGCATAAATCAGCTCATTCGGCCTGAAAATGCTTTTAAGCGCATAAAAACTTACAATCTTCATTTCTGGCTAAATAAAAGCTGTTGCAATAATATTTCCATGCTGAACTGAGTTGTTCTGGGTCAAATATGAAGGCAAACCCATTTTCCTTTCAGTATTTTGCTGCAATTGGCAGAAACAAGCATATTTGCTCATTCGGCATGAAAAACTTCCACTCTTTATTTCTGGCTAAATTAAAGCTGTTGCAATGATATCTCAATGCTGAACTGAGTTGTTCTGGGTCAAATATGAAGGCAAACCCACTTTCCTTTCAGTATTTTGCTACAATTGGCAGAAATCAGCTCATTCGGCCTGAAAATGCTTTTAAGCGCATAAAAACTTACACTCTTGTTTTCTGGCTAAACAAAAGCTGTTGCAATGATATTTCAATGCTGAACTGAGTTGTTCTGGGTCAAATATGAAGGCAAACCCACTTTACCTTCAGTATTTTGCTGCAATTGACAGAAACAAGCATATTTGCTCATTCGGCCAGAAAATGCTTGTAAGCGCATATAAATTTACACTCTTGATTTCTGGCTAAATAAAAGCTTTTGCAATGATATTTCCATGCTGAACTGAGTTGTTCTGGGTCAAATATGAAGGCAAACCCACTTTCCTTTCCGTATTTTGCCACAATTGGCAGAAATCAGCTCATTCGGCCTGAAAATGCTTTTAAGCGCATAAAAACTTAAACTCCTTATTTCTGGCTAAATAAAAGATGTTGCAATGATATTTCCATGCTGAACTGAGTTGTTCTGGGTCAAATATTAAGGCAAACCCACTTTCCTTTCAGTATTTTGCTACAATTGGCAGAAATCAGCTTATTTCGCCTGAAAATACGTTTAAGCGCATAAAAGCTTAAACTCCTTATTTCTGGCTAAATAAAAGATGTTGCAATGATATTTCCATGCTGAACTGAGTTGTTCTGGGTCAAATATGAAGGTAAACCCACTTTCCCTTTAGTATTTTGCGACAATTGGCAGAAACAAGCATATTTGTTTATTCGGCCGAAAAATGCTTTTAAGCGCATAAAAACTTACACTCTTGATTTCTGGCTAAAGTAAAGCTGTTGCAATGATATTTCCATGCTGAATTGAGTTGTTCTGTGTCAAATATGAAGGCAAACCCACTTTCCTTTCAGTATTTTGCTACAATTGGCAGAAATCAGCTTATTTCGCCTGAAAATGCTTTTAAGCGCATAAAAATCTTCCACTCTTGATTTCTGGCTAAAAAAAAAGCTGTTGCAATTACATTTCCATAATGAATTGAGTTGTTCTGGTTCAAATATGAAGGCAAACCCACTTTCCTTTCAGTATTTTCCTTCAATTGGCAGAAATCAGCTCATTCGGCCTGAAAATGCGTTTAAGCGCAAAAAAACTTAAACTCCTTATTTCTGGCTAAATAAAAGATGTTGCAATGATATTTCCATGCTGAACTGAGTTGTTCTGGGTCAAATATGAAGGCAAACCCACTTTCTCGTCAGTATTTTCCTACAATTGGCAGAAATCAGCTCATTCGGCCTGAAATTGCTTTTAAGCGCATAAAAACTTACAATCTTGATTTCTGACTAAATAAAAGCTGTTGCAATGATATTTTCATGCTGAACTGAGTTGTTCTGGGTCAAATATGAAGGCAAACCCACTTTCCCTTCAGTATTTTGCGACAATTGGCAGAAACAAGCATATTTGTTCATTCGGCCGAAAAATGCTTTTAAGCGCATAAAAACTTACACTCTTGATTGCTGACTAAATAAAAGCTGTTGCAATGATATTTCCATGCTGAACTGAGTTGTTCTGGGTCAAATATGAAGGCAAACCCACTGTCCTTTCAGTATTTTGCTACAATTGGCAGAAATCAGCTCATTCGACCTGAAAATGGTTTTAAGCGCATAAAAACTTCCACTCTTGATTTCTGGCTAAATAAAAGCTGTTGCAATGATATTTCCATGCTGAACTGAGTTGTTCTGGGTCAAATATGAAGGCAAACCCACTTTCCCTTCAGTATTTTGCTGCAATTGGCAGAAACAAGCATATTTGCTCATTCGGCCTAAAAAACTTCCACTCTTGATTTCTGGCTAAATAAAAGTTGTTGCAATAATATTTCCATGCTGAACTGAGTTATTCTGGGTCAAATATGAAGGCAAACCCACTTTCCCTTCAGTATTTTGCTGCAATTGGCAGAAATCAGCTTATTTGGCCTGAAATTGCTTTTAAGCGCATAAAAACTTACAATCTTGATTTCTGACTAAATAAAAGCTGTTGCAATGATATTTCCATGCTGAACTGAGTTGTTCTGGGTCAAATATTAAGGCAAACCCACTTTCCCTTCAGTATTTTGCGACAATTGGCAGAAACAAGCATATTTGTTCATTCGTCCGAAAAATGCTTTTAAGCGCATAAAAACTTACACTCTTGATTGCTGACTAAATAAAAGCTGTTGCAATGATATTTCCATGCTGAACTGAGTTGTTCTGGGTCAAATATGAAGGCAAACCCACTGTCCTTTCAGTATTTTGCTACAATTGGCAGAAATCAGCTCATTCGGCCTGAAAATGGTTTTAAGCGCATAAAAACTTCCACTCTTGATTTCTGGCTAAATAAAAGCTGTTGCAATGATATTTCCATGCTGAACTGAGTTGTTCTGGGTCAAATATGAAGGCAAACCCACTTTCCCTTCAGTATTTTGCTGCAATTGGCAGAAACAAGCATATTTGCTCATTCGGCCTAAAAAACTTCCACTCTTGATTTCTGGCTAAATAAAAGTTGTTGCAATAATATTTCCATGCTGAACTGAGTTATTCTGGGTCAAATATGAAGGCAAACCCACTTTCCCTTCAGTATTTTGCTGCAATTGGCAGAAATCAGCTTATTTGGCCTGAAAATGCTTTTAAGCGCATAAAAACTTAAACTCCTTATTTCTGGCTAAATAAAAGATGTTGCAATGACATTTCCATGCTGAACTGAGTTGTTCTGGGTCAAATATGAAGGCAAGCCCACTTTCCTTTCAGTATTTTGCTACAATTGGCATAAATCAGCTCATTCGGCCTGAAAATGCTTTTAAGCGCATAAAAACTTACAATCTTCATTTCTGGCTAAATAAAAGCTGTTGCAATAATATTTCCATGCTGAACTGAGTTGTTCTGGGTCAAATATGAAGGCAAACCCATTTTCCTTTCAGTATTTTGCTGCAATTGGCAGAAACAAGCATATTTGCTCATTCGGCATGAAAAACTTCCACTCTTTATTTCTGGCTAAATTAAAGCTGTTGCAATGATATCTCAATGCTGAACTGAGTTGTTCTGGGTCAAATATGAAGGCAAACCCACTTTCCTTTCAGTATTTTGCTACAATTGGCAGAAATCAGCTCATTCGGCCTGAAAATGCTTTTAAGCGCATAAAAACTTACACTCTTGTTTTCTGGCTAAACAAAAGCTGTTGCAATGATATTTCAATGCTGAACTGAGTTGTTCTGGGTCAAATATGAAGGCAAACCCACTTTACCTTCAGTATTTTGCTGCAATTGACAGAAACAAGCATATTTGCTCATTCGGCCAGAAAATGCTTGTAAGCGCATATAAATTTACACTCTTGATTTCTGGCTAAATAAAAGCTGTTGCAATGATATTTCCATGCTGAACTGAGTTGTTCTGGGTCAAATATGAAGGCAAACCCACTTTCCTTTCCGTATTTTGCCACAATTGGCAGAAATCAGCTCATTCGGCCTGAAAATGCTTTTAAGCGCATAAAAACTTAAACTCCTTATTTCTGGCTAAATAAAAGATGTTGCAATGATATTTCCATGCTGAACTGAGTTGTTCTGGGTCAAATATTAAGGCAAACCCACTTTCCTTTCAGTATTTTGCTGCAATTGGCAGAAACAAGCATATGTGCTCATTCGGCCTGAAAATGCTTTTAAGCGCATAAAAACTTACAATCTTGATTTCTGGCTAAATAAAAGCTGTTGTAATGATATTTAAATGCTTAACTGAGTTGTTCTGGGTCAAATATGAAGGCAAACCCACTTTCCTTTCCGTATTTTGCTACAATTGGCAGAAATCAGCTCATTCGGCCTGAAAATACGTTTAAGCGCATAAAAGCTTAAACTCCTTATTTCTGGCTAAATAAAAGATGTTGCAATGATATTTCCATGCTGAACTGAGTTGTTCTGGGTCAAATATGAAGGTAAACCCACTTTCCCTTTAGTATTTTGCGACAATTGGCAGAAACAAGCATATTTGTTTATTCGGCCGAAAAATGCTTTTAAGCGCATAAAAACTTACACTCTTGATTTCTGGCTAAAGTAAAGCTGTTGCAATGATATTTCCATGCTGAATTGAGTTGTTCTGTGTCAAATATGAAGGCAAACCCACTTTCCTTTCAGTATTTTCCTACAATTGGCAGAAATCAGCTTATTTCGCCTGAAAATGCTTTTAAGCGCATAAAAATCTTCCACTCTTGATTTCTGGCTAAAAAAAAAGCTGTTGCAATTACATTTCCATAATGAATTGAGTTGTTCTGGTTCAAATATTTAGGCAAACCCACTTTCCTTTCAGTATTTTCCTTCAATTGGCAGAAATCAGCTCATTCGGCCTGAAAATGCGTTTAAGCGCAAAAAAACTTAAACTCGTTATTTCTGGCTAAATAAAAGATGTTGCAATGATATTTCCATGCTGAACTGAGTTGTTCTGGGTCAAATATGAAGGCAAACCCACTTTCTCGTCAGTATTTTCCTACAATTGGCAGAAATCAGCTCATTCGGCCTGAAATTGCTTTTAAGCGCATAAAAACTTACAATCTTGATTTCTGACTAAATAAAAGCTGTTGCAATGATATTTTCATGCTGAACTGAGTTGTTCTGGGTCAAATATGAAGGCAAACCCACTTTCCCTTCAGTATTTTGCGACAATTGGCAGAAACAAGCATATTTGTTCATTCGGCCGAAAAATGCTTTTAAGCGCATAAAAACTTACACTCTTGATTGCTGACTAAATAAAAGCTGTTGCAATGATATTTCCATGCTGAACTGAGTTGTTCTGGGTCAAATATGAAGGCAAACCCACTGTCCTTTCAGTATTTTGCTACAATTGGCAGAAATCAGCTCATTCGACCTGAAAATGGTTTTAAGCGCATAAAAACTTACAATCTTCATTTCTGGCTAAATAAAAGCTGTTGCAATGATATTTCCATGCTGAACTGAGTTGTTCTGGGTCAAATATGAAGGCAAACCCACTTTCCCTTCAGTATTTTGCTGCAATTGGCAGAAACAAGCATATTTGCTCATTCGGCCTAAAAAACTTCCACTCTTGATTTCTGGCTAAATAAAAGTTGTTGCAATAATATTTCCATGCTGAACTGAGTTATTCTGGGTCAAATATGAAGGCAAACCCACTTTCCCTTCAGTATTTTGCTGCAATTGGCAGAAATCAGCTTATTTGGCCTGAAAATGCTTTTAAGCGCATAAAAACTTAAACTCCTTATTTCTGGCTAAATAAAAGATGTTGCAATGACATTTCCATGCTGAACTGAGTTGTTCTGGGTCAAATATGAAGGCAAGCCCACTTTCCTTTCAGTATTTTGCTACAATTGGCATAAATCAGCTCATTCGGCCTGAAAATGCTTTTAAGCGTATAAAAACTTACACTCTTGATTTCTGGCTAAATAAAAGCTTTTGCAATAATATTTAAATGCTGAACTGAGTTGTTCTGGGTTAAAGATGAAGGCAAACCCACTTTCCCTTCAGTATTTTGCTGCAATTGGCAGAAATCAGCTCATTTGGCCTGAAAATGCTTTTAAGCGCATAAAAACTTCCACTCTTAATTTCTAGCTAAATAAAAGCTGTTGCAATGATATTTCCATGCTGAATTGAGTTGTTCTGGGTCAAGTTTGAAGGCAAACCCACTTTCCCTTCAGTATTTTGCTGCAATTGGCAGAAATCAGCTCATTTGGCCTGAAAATGCTTTTAAGCGCATAAAAACTTACAATCTTCATTTCTGGCTAAATAAAAGCTGTTGCAATAATATTTCCATGCTGAACTGAGTTGTTCTGGGTCAAATATGAAGGCAAACCCATTTTCCTTTCAGTATTTTGCTACAATTGGCATAAATCAGCTCATTCGGCCTGAAAATGCTTTTAAGCGTATAAAAACTTACACTCTTGATTTCTGGCTAAATAAAAGCTTTTGCAATAATATTTAAATGCTGAACTGAGTTGTTCTGGGTTAAAGATGAAGGCAAACCCACTTTCCCTTCAGTATTTTGCTGCAATTGGCAGAAATCAGCTCATTTGGCCTGAAAATGCTTTTAAGCGCATAAAAACTTCCACTCTTAATTTCTGGCTAAATAAAAGCTGTTGCAATGATATTTCCATGCTGAATTGAGTTGTTCTGGGTCAAATATGAAGGCAAACCCACTTTCCCTTCAGTATTTTGCTGCAATTGGCAGAAATCAGCTCATTTGGCCTGAAAATGCTTTTAAGCGCATAAAAACTTACAATCTTCATTTCTGGCTAAATAAAAGCTGTTGCAATAATATTTCCATGCTGAACTGAGTTGTTCTGGGTCAAATATGAAGGCAAACCCATTTTCCTTTCAGTATTTTGCTGCAATTGGCAGAAACAAGCATATTTGCTCATTCGGCATGAAAAACTTCCACTCTTTATTTCTGGCTAAATTAAAGCTGTTGCAATGATATCTCAATGCTGAACTGAGTTGTTCTGGGTCAAATATGAAGGCAAACCCACTTTCCTTTCAGTATTTTGCTACAATTGGCAGAAATCAGCTCATTCGGCCTGAAAATGCTTTTAAGCGCATAAAAACTTACACTCTTGTTTTCTAGCTAAACAAAAGCTGTTGCAATGATATTTCAATGCTGAACTGAGTTGTTCTGGGTCAAATATGAAGGCAAACCCACTTTACCTTCAGTATTTTGCTGCAATTGACAGAAACAAGCATATTTGCTCATTCGGCCAGAAAATGCTTGTAAGCGCATATAAATTTACACTCTTGATTTCTGGCTAAATAAAAGCTTTTGCAATGATATTTCCATGCTGAACTGAGTTGTTCTGGGTCAAATATGAAGGCAAACCCACTTTCCTTTCCGTATTTTGCCACAATTGGCAGAAATCAGCTCATTCGGCCTGAAAATGCTTTTAAGCGCATAAAAACTTAAACTCCTTATTTCTGGCTAAATAAAAGATGTTGCAATGATATTTCCATGCTGAACTGAGTTGTTCTGGGTCAAATATGAAGGTAAACCCACTTTCCCTTTAGTATTTTGCGACAATTGGCAGAAACAAGCATATTTGTTTATTCGGCCGAAAAATGCTTTTAAGCGCATAAAAACTTACACTCTTGATTTCTGGCTAAAGTAAAGCTGTTGCAATGATATTTCCATGCTGAATTGAGTTGTTCTGTGTCAAATATGAAGGCAAACCCACTTTCCTTTCAGTATTTTGCTACAATTGGCAGAAATCAGCTTATTTCGCCTGAAAATGCTTTTAAGCGCATAAAAATCTTCCACTCTTGATTTCTGGCTAAAAAAAAAGCTGTTGCAATTACATTTCCATAATGAATTGAGTTGTTCTGGTTCAAATATGAAGGCAAACCCACTTTCCTTTCAGTATTTTCCTTCAATTGGCAGAAATCAGCTCATTCGGCCTGAAAATGCGTTTAAGCGCAAAAAAACTTAAACTCCTTATTTCTGGCTAAATAAAAGATGTTGCAATGATATTTCCATGCTGAACTGAGTTGTTCTGGGTCAAATATGAAGGCAAACCCACTTTCTCGTCAGTATTTTCCTACAATTGGCAGAAATCAGCTCATTCGGCCTGAAATTGCTTTTAAGCGCATAAAAACTTACAATCTTGATTTCTGACTAAATAAAAGCTGTTGCAATGATATTTTCATGCTGAACTGAGTTGTTCTGGGTCAAATATGAAGGCAAACCCACTTTCCCTTCAGTATTTTGCGACAATTGGCAGAAACAAGCATATTTGTTCATTCGGCCGAAAAATGCTTTTAAGCGCATAAAAACTTACACTCTTGATTGCTGACTAAATAAAAGCTGTTGCAATGATATTTCCATGCTGAACTGAGTTGTTCTGGGTCAAATATGAAGGCAAACCCACTGTCCTTTCAGTATTTTGCTACAATTGGCAGAAATCAGCTCATTCGACCTGAAAATGGTTTTAAGCGCATAAAAACTTCCACTCTTGATTTCTGGCTAAATAAAAGCTGTTGCAATGATATTTCCATGCTGAACTGAGTTGTTCTGGGTCAAATATGAAGGCAAACCCACTTTCCCTTCAGTATTTTGCTGCAATTGGCAGAAACAAGCATATTTGCTCATTCGGCCTAAAAAACTTCCACTCTTGATTTCTGGCTAAATAAAAGTTGTTGCAATAATATTTCCATGCTGAACTGAGTTATTCTGGGTCAAATATGAAGGCAAACCCACTTTCCCTTCAGTATTTTGCTGCAATTGGCAGAAATCAGCTTATTTGGCCTGAAAATGCTTTTAAGCGCATAAAAACTTAAACTCCTTATTTCTGGCTAAATAAAAGATGTTGCAATGACATTTCCATGCTGAACTGAGTTGTTCTGGGTCAAATATGAAGGCAAGCCCACTTTCCTTTCAGTATTTTGCTACAATTGGCATAAATCAGCTCATTCGGCCTGAAAATGCTTTTAAGCGTATAAAAACTTACACTCTTGATTTCTGGCTAAATAAAAGCTTTTGCAATAATATTTAAATGCTGAACTGAGTTGTTCTGGGTTAAAGATGAAGGCAAACCCACTTTCCCTTCAGTATTTTGCTGCAATTGGCAGAAATCAGCTCATTTGGCCTGAAAATGCTTTTAAGCGCATAAAAACTTCCACTCTTAATTTCTGGCTAAATAAAAGCTGTTGCAATGATATTTCCATGCTGAATTGAGTTGTTCTGGGTCAAATATGAAGGCAAACCCATTTTCCTTTCAGTATTTTGCTGCAATTGGCAGAAACAAGCATATTTGCTCATTCGGCATGAAAAACTTCCACTCTTTATTTCTGGCTAAATTAAAGCTGTTGCAATGATATCTCAATGCTGAACTGAGTTGTTCTGGGTCAAATATGAAGGCAAACCCACTTTCCTTTCAGTATTTTGCTACAATTGGCAGAAATCAGCTCATTCGGCCTGCAAATGCTTTTAAGCGCATAAAAACTTACACTCTTGTTTTCTGGCTAAACAAAAGCTGTTGCAATGATATTTCAATGCTGAACTGAGTTGTTCTGGGTCAAATATGAAGGCAAACCCACTTTACCTTCAGTATTTTGCTGCAATTGACAGAAACAAGCATATTTGCTCATTCGGCCAGAAAATGCTTGTAAGCGCATATAAATTTACACTCTTGATTTCTGGCTAAATAAAAGCTGTTGCAATGATATTTCCATGCTGAACTGAGTTGTTCTGGGTCAAATATGAAGGCAAACCCACTTTCCTTTCCGTATTTTGCCACAATTGGCAGAAATCAGCTCATTCGGCCTGACAATGCTTTTAAGCGCATAAAAACTTAAACTCCTTATTTCTGGCTAAATAAAAGATGTTGCAATGATATTTCCATGCTGAACTGAGTTGTTCTGGGTCAAATATTAAGGCAAACCCACTTTCCTTTCAGTATTTTGCTGCAATTGGCAGAAACAAGCATATGCGCTCATTCGGCCTGACAATGCTTTTAAGCGCATAAAAACTTAAACTCCTTATTTCTGGCTAAATAAAAGATGTTGCAATGATATTTCCATGCTGAACTGAGTTGTTCTGGGTCAAATATGAAGGTAAACCCACTTTCCCTTTAGTATTTTGCGACAATTGGCAGAAACAAGCATATTTGTTTATTCGGCCGAAAAATGCTTTTAAGCGCATAAAAACTTACACTCTTGATTTCTGGCTAAAGTAAAGCTGTTGCAATGATATTTCCATGCTTAATTGAGTTGTTCTGTGTCAAATATGAAGGCAAACCCACTTTCCTTTCAGTATTTTGCTACAATTGGCAGAAATCAGCTTATTTCGCCTGAAAATGCTTTTAAGCGCATAAAAATCTTCCACTCTTGATTTCTGGCTAAAAAAAAAGCAATTGCAATTACATTTCCATAATGAATTGAGTTGTTCTGGTTCAAATATGAAGGCAAACCCACTTTCCTTTCAGTATTTTCCTACAATTGGCAGAAATCAGCTCATTCGGCCTGAAATTGCTTTTAAGCGCATAAAAACTTACAATCTTGATTTCTGACTAAATAAAAGCTGTTGCAATGATATTTTCATGCTGAACTGAGTTGTTCTGGGTCAAATATGAAGGCAAACCCACTTTCCCTTCAGTATTTTGCGACAATTGGCAGAAACAAGCATATTTGTTCATTCGGCCGAAAAATGCTTTTAAGCGCATAAAAACTTACACTCTTGATTGCTGACTAAATAAAAGCTGTTGCAATGATATTTCCATGCTGAACTGAGTTGTTCTGGGTCAAATATGAAGGCAAACCCACTGTCCTTTCAGTATTTTGCTACAATTGGCAGAAATCAGCTCATTCGGCCTGAAAATGGTTTTAAGCGCATAAAAACTTCCACTCTTGATTTCTGGCTAAATAAAAGCTGTTGCAATGATATTTCCATGCTGAACTGAGTTGTTCTGGGTCAAATATGAAGGCAAACCCACTTTCCTTTCCGTATTTTGCCACAATTGGCAGAAATCAGCTCATTCGGCCTGAAAATGCTTTTAAGCGCATAAAAACTTAAACTCCTTATTTCTGGCTAAATAAAAGATGTTGCAATGATATTTCCATGCTGAACTGAGTTGTTCTGGGTCAAATATTAAGGCAAACCCACTTTCCTTTCAGTATTTTGCTGCAATTGGCAGAAACAAGCATATGTGCTCATTCGGCCTGAAAATGCTTTTAAGCGCATAAAAACTTACAATCTTGATTTCTGGCTAAAGTAAAGCTGTTGCAATGATATTTCCATGCTGAATTGAGTTGTTCTGTGTCAAATATGAAGGCAAACCCACTTTCCTTTCAGTATTTTGCTACAATTGGCAGAAATCAGCTTATTTCGCCTGAAAATGCTTTTAAGCGCATAAAAATCTTCCACTCTTGATTTCTGGCTAAAAAAAAAGCTGTTGCAATTACATTTCCATAATGAATTGAGTTGTTCTGGTTCAAATATGAAGGCAAACCCACTTTCCTTTCAGTATTTTCCTTCAATTGGCAGAAATCAGCTCTTTCGGCCTGAAAATGCTTTTAAGCGCATAAAAACTTACACTCTTGATTGCTGGCTAAATAAAAGCTGTTGCAATGATATTTAAATGCTGAACTGAGTTGTTCTGGGTCAAATATGAAGGCAAACCCACTTTCCTTTCAGTATTTTGCTACAATTGGCAGAAATCAGCTCATTCGGCCTGAAAATGCTTTTAAGCGCATAAAAACTTCCACTCTTGATTTCTGGCTAAATAAAAGCTGTTGCAATGATATTTCCATGCTGAACTGAGTTGTTCTGGGTCAAATATGAAGGCAAACCCACTTTCCCTTCAGTATTTTGCTGCAATTGGCAGAAACAAGCATATTTGCTCATTCGGCCTAAAAAACTTCCACTCTTGATTTCTGGCTAAATAAAAGCTGTTGCAATAATATTTCCATGCTGAACTGAGTTGTTCTGGGTCAAATATGAAGGCAAACCCACTTTCCCTTCAGTATTTTGCTGCAATTGGCAGAAATCAGCTTATTTGGCCTAAAAATGCTTTTAAGCGCATAAAAACTTACAATCTTGATTTCTGGCTAAATAAAAGCTGTTGTAATGATATTTAAATTATGAACTGAGTTGTTCTGGGTCAAATATGAAGGCAAACCCACTTTCTCAGCAGTATTTTGCTACAATTGGCAGAAATCAGCTCATTCGGCCTGAAATTGCTTTTAAGCGCATAAAAACTTACAATCTTGATTTCTGACTAAATAAAAGCTGTTGCAATGATATTTCCATGCTGAACTGAGTTGTTCTGGGTCAAATATTAAGGCAAACCCACTTTCCCTTCAGTATTTTGCGACAATTGGCAGAAACAAGCATATTTGTTCATTCGTCCGAAAAATGCTTTTAAGCGCATAAAAACTTACACTCTTGATTGCTGACTAAATAAAAGATGTTGCAATGATATTTCCATGCTGAACTGAGTTGTTCTGGGTCAAATATGAAGGCAAACCCACTGTCCTTTCAGTATTTTGCTACAATTGGCAGAAATTAGCTCATTCGGCCTGAAAATGGTTTTAAGCGCATAAAAACTTCCACTCTTGATTTCTGGCTAAATAAAAGCTGTTGCAATGATATTTCCATGCTGAACTGAGTTGTTCTGGGTCAAATATGAAGGCAAACCCACTTTCCCTTCAGTATTTTGCTGCAATTGGCAGAAACAAGCATATTTGCTCATTCGGCCTAAAAAACTTCCACTCTTGATTTCTGGCTAAATAAAAGTTGTTGCAATAATATTTCCATGCTGAACTGAGTTATTCTGGGTCAAATATGAAGGCAAACCCACTTTCCCTTCAGTATTTTACTGCAATTGGCAGAAATCAGCTTATTTGGCCTGAAAATGCTTTTAAGCGCATAAAAACTTAAACTCCTTATTTCTGGCTAAATAAAAGATGTTGCAATGACATTTCCATGCTGAACTGAGTTGTTCTGGGTCAAATATGAAGGCAAGCCCACTTTCCTTTCAGTATTTTGCTACAATTGGCATAAATCAGCTCATTCGGCCTGAAAATGCTTTTAAGCGTATAAAAACTTACACTCTTGATTTCTGGCTAAATAAAAGCTTTTGCAATAATATTTAAATGCTGAACTGAGTTGTTCTGGGTTAAAGATGAAGGCAAACCCACTTTCCCTTCAGTATTTTGCTGCAATTGGCAGAAATCAGCTCATTTGGCCTGAAAATGCTTTTAAGCGCATAAAAACTTCCACTCTTAATTTCTGGCTAAATAAAAGCTGTTGCAATGATATTTCCATGCTGAATTGAGTTGTTCTGGGTCAAATATGAAGGCAAACCCACTTTCCCTTCAGTATTTTGCTGCAATTGGCAGAAATCAGCTCATTTGGCCTGAAAATGCTTTTAAGCGCATAAAAACTTACAATCTTCATTTCTGGCTAAATAAAAGCTGTTGCAATAATATTTCCATGCTGAACTGAGTTGTTCTGGGTCAAATATGAAGGCAAACCCATTTTCCTTTCAGTATTTTGCTGCAATTGGCAGAAACAAGCATATTTGCTCATTCGGCATGAAAAACTTCCACTCTTTATTTCTGGCTAAATTAAAGCTGTTGCAATGATATCTCAATGCTGAACTGAGTTGTTCTGGGTCAAATATGAAGGCAAACCCACTTTCCTTTCAGTATTTTGCTACAATTGGCAGAAATCAGCTCATTCGGCCTGAAAATGCTTTTAAGCGCATAAAAACTTACACTCTTGTTTTCTGGCTAAACAAAAGCTGTTGCAATGATATTTCAATGCTGAACTGAGTTGTTCTGGGTCAAATATGAAGGCAAACCCACTTTACCTTCAGTATTTTGCTGCAATTGACAGAAACAAGCATATTTGCTCATTCGGCCAGAAAATGCTTGTAAGCGCATATAAATTTACACTCTTGATTTCTGGCTAAATAAAAGCTGTTGCAATGATATTTCCATGCTGAACTGAGTTGTTCTGGGTCAAATATGAAGGCAAACCCACTTTCCTTTCCGTATTTTGCCACAATTGGCAGAAATCAGCTCATTCGGCCTGACAATGCTTTTAAGCGCATAAAAACTTAAACTCCTTATTTCTGGCTAAATAAAAGATGTTGCAATGATATTTCCATGCTGAACTGAGTTGTTCTGGGTCAAATATTAAGGCAAACCCACTTTCCTTTCAGTATTTTGCTGCAATTGGCAGAAACAAGCATATGCGCTCATTCGGCCTGACAATGCTTTTAAGCGCATAAAAACTTAAACTCCTTATTTCTGGCTAAATAAAAGATGTTGCAATGATATTTCCATGCTGAACTGAGTTGTTCTGGGTCAAATATGAAGGTAAACCCACTTTCCCTTTAGTATTTTGCGACAATTGGCAGAAACAAGCATATTTGTTTATTCGGCCGAAAAATGCTTTTAAGCGCATAAAAACTTACACTCTTGATTTCTGGCTAAAGTAAAGCTGTTGCAATGATATTTCCATGCTGAATTGAGTTGTTCTGTGTCAAATATGAAGGCAAACCCACTTTCCTTTCAGTATTTTGCTACAATTGGCAGAAATCAGCTTATTTCGCCTGAAAATGCTTTTAAGCGCATAAAAATCTTCTACTCTTGATTTCTGGCTAAAAAAAAAGCTGTTGCAATTACATTTCCATAATGAATTGAGTTGTTCTGGTTCAAATATGAAGGCAAACCCACTTTCCTTTCAGTATTTTCCTTCAATTGGCAGAAATCAGCTCATTCGGCCTGAAAATGCGTTTAAGCGCAAAAAAACTTAAACTCCTTATTTCTGGCTAAATAAAAGATGTTGCAATGATATTTCCATGCTGAACTGAGTTGTTCTGTGTCAAATATGAAGACAAACCCACTTTCTCGTCAGTATTTTCCTACAATTGGCAGAAATCAGCTCATTCGGCCTGAAATTGCTTTTAAGCGCATAAAAACTTACAATCTTGATTTCTGACTAAATAAAAGCTGTTGCAATGATATTTTCATGCTGAACTGAGTTGTTCTGGGTCAAATATGAAGGCAAACCCACTTTCCCTTCAGTATTTTGCGACAATTGGCAGAAACAAGCATATTTGTTCATTCGGCCGAAAAATGCTTTTAAGCGCATAAAAACTTACACTCTTGATTGCTGACTAAATAAAAGCTGTTGCAATGATATTTCCATGCTGAACTGAGTTGTTCTGGGTCAAATATGAAGGCAAACCCACTGTCCTTTCAGTATTTTGCTACAATTGGCAGAAATCAGCTCATTCGGCCTGAAAATGGTTTTAAGCGCATAAAAACTTCCACTCTTGATTTCTGGCTAAATAAAAGCTGTTGCAATGATATTTCCATGCTGAACTGAGTTGTTCTGGGTCAAATATGAAGGCAAACCCACTTTCCCTTCAGTATTTTGCTGCAATTGGCAGAAATCAGCTTATTTGGCCTGAAAATGCTTTTAAGCGCATAAAAACTTAAACTCCTTATTTCTGGCTAAATAAAAGATGTTGCAATGACATTTCCATGCTGAACTGAGTTGTTCTGGGTCAAATATGAAGGCAAGCCCACTTTCCTTTCAGTATTTTGCTACAATTGGCATAAATCAGCTCATTCGGCCTGAAAATGCTTTTAAGCGTATAAAAACTTACACTCTTGATTTCTGGCTAAATAAAAGCTTTTGCAATAATATTTAAATGCTGAACTGAGTTGTTCTGGGTCAAAGATGAAGGCAAACCCACTTTCCCTTCAGTATTTTGCTGCAATTGGCAGAAATCAGCTCATTTGGCCTGAAAATGCTTTTAAGCACATAAAAACTTCCACTCTTGATTTCTGGCTAAATAAAAGCTGTTGCAATGATATTTCCATGTTGAATTGAGTTGTTCTGGGTCAAATATGAAGGCAAACCCACTTTCCCTTCAGGATTTTGCTGCAATTGGCAGAAATCAGCTCATTTGGCCTGAAAATGCTTTTAAGCGCATAAAAACTTACAATCTTCATTTCTGGCTAAATAAAAGCTGTTGCAATAATATTTCCATGCTGAACTGAGTTGTTCTGTGTCAAATATGAAGGCAAACCCATTTTCCTTTCAGTATTTTGCTGCAATTGGCAGAAACAAGCATATTTGCTCATTCGGCCTGAAAAACTTCCACTCTTTATTTCTGGCTAAATTAAAGATGTTGCAATGATATCTCAATGCTGAACTGAGTTGTTCTGGGTCAAATATGAAGGCAAAGCCACTTTCCTTTCAGTATGTTGCTACAATTGGCAGAAATCAGCTCATTCGGCCTGAAAATGGTTTTAAGCGCATAAAAACGTACACTCTTGTTTTCTGGCTAAACAAAAGCTGTTGCAATGATATTTCAATGCTGAACTGAGGTGTTCTGGGTCAAATATGAAGGCAAACCCACTTTCCCTTCAGTATTTTGCGACAATTGGCAGAAACAAGCATATTTGTTCATTCGGCCGAAAAATGCTTTTAAGCGCATAAAAACTTACACTCTTGATTGCTGACTAAATAAAAGCTGTTGCAATGATATTTCCATGCTGAACTGAGTTGTTCTGGGTCAAATATGAAGGCAAACCCACTGTCCTTTCAGTATTTTGCTACAATTGGCAGAAATCAGCTCATTCGGCCTGAAAATGGTTTTAAGCGCATAAAAACTTCCACTCTTGATTTCTGGCTAAATAAAAGCTGTTGCAATGATATTTCCATGCTGAACTGAGTTGTTCTGGGTCAAATATGAAGGCAAACCCACTTTCCCTTCAGTATTTTGCTGCAATTGGCAGAAATCAGCTTATTTGGCCTGAAAATGCTTTTAAGCGCATAAAAACTTAAACTCCTTATTTCTGGCTAAATAAAAGATGTTGCAATGACATTTCCATGCTGAACTGAGTTGTTCTGGGTCAAATATGAAGGCAAGCCCACTTTCCTTTCAGTATTTTGCTACAATTGGCATAAATCAGCTCATTCGGCCTGAAAATGCTTTTAAGCGTATAAAAACTTACACTCTTGATTTCTGGCTAAATAAAAGCTTTTGCAATAATATTTAAATGCTGAACTGAGTTGTTCTGGGTCAAAGATGAAGGCAAACCCACTTTCCCTTCAGTATTTTGCTGCAATTGGCAGAAATCAGCTCATTTGGCCTGAAAATGCTTTTAAGCACATAAAAACTTCCACTCTTGATTTCTGGCTAAATAAAAGCTGTTGCAATGATATTTCCATGTTGAATTGAGTTGTTCTGGGTCAAATATGAAGGCAAACCCACTTTCCCTTCAGGATTTTGCTGCAATTGGCAGAAATCAGCTCATTTGGCCTGAAAATGCTTTTAAGCGCATAAAAACTTACAATCTTCATTTCTGGCTAAATAAAAGCTGTTGCAATAATATTTCCATGCTGAACTGAGTTGTTCTGTGTCAAATATGAAGGCAAACCCATTTTCCTTTCAGTATTTTGCTGCAATTGGCAGAAACAAGCATATTTGCTCATTCGGCCTGAAAAACTTCCACTCTTTATTTCTGGCTAAATTAAAGATGTTGCAATGATATCTCAATGCTGAACTGAGTTGTTCTGGGTCAAATATGAAGGCAAAGCCACTTTCCTTTCAGTATGTTGCTACAATTGGCAGAAATCAGCTCATTCGGCCTGAAAATGGTTTTAAGCGCATAAAAACGTACACTCTTGTTTTCTGGCTAAACAAAAGCTGTTGCAATGATATTTCAATGCTGAACTGAGGTGTTCTGGGTCAAATATGAAGGCAAACCCACTTTACCTTCAGTATTTTGCTGCAATTGACAGAAACAAGCATATTTGCTCATTCGGCCAGAAAATGCTTGTAAGCGCACATAAATTTACACTCTTGATTTCTGGCTAAATAAAAGCTGTTGCAATGATATTTCCATGCTGAACTGAGTTGTTCTGGGTCAAATATGAAGGCAAACCCACTTTCCTTTCCGTATTTTGCCACAATTGGCAGAAATCAGCTCATTCGGCCTGAAAATGGTTTTAAGCGCATAAAAACTTAAACTCCTTATTTCTGGCTAAATAAAAGATGTTGCAATGATATTTCCATGCTGAACTGAGTTGTTCTGGGTCAAATATGAAGGCAAACCCACTTTCCCTTTAGTATTTTGCGACAATTGGCAGAAACAAGCATATTTGTTTATTCGACCGAAAAATGCTTTTAAGCGCATAAAATCTTCCACTCTTGATTTCTGGCTAAAAAAAAAGCTGTTGCAATGACATTTCCATGCTGAATTGAGTTGTTCTGGTTCAAATATGAAGGCAAACCCACTTTCCTTTCAGTATTTTCCTTCAATTGGCAGAAATCAGCTCATTCGGCCTGAAAATGCTTTTAAGCGCATAAAAACTTACAATCTTGATTTCTGGCTAAATAAAAGCTGTTGTAATGATATTTAAATTATGAACTGAGTTGTTCTGGGTCAAATATGAAGGCAAACCCACTTTCTCAGCAGTATTTTGCTACAATTGGCAGAAATCAGCTCATTCGGCCTGAAATTGCTTTTAAGCGCATAAAAACTTACAATCTTGATTTCTGACTAAATAAAAGCTGTTGCAATGATATTTCCATGCTGAACTGAGTTGTTCTGGGTCAAATATTAAGGCAAACCCACTTTCCCTTCAGTATTTTGCGACAATTGGCAGAAACAAGCATATTTGTTCATTCGTCCGAAAAATGCTTTTAAGCGCATAAAAACTTACACTCTTGATTGCTGACTAAATAAAAGATGTTGCAATGATATTTCCATGCTGAACTGAGTTGTTCTGGGTCAAATATGAAGGCAAACCCACTGTCCTTTCAGTATTTTGCTACAATTGGCAGAAATCAGCTCATTCGGCCTGAAAATGGTTTTAAGCGCATAAAAACTTCCACTCTTGATTTCTGGCTAAATAAAAGCTGTTGCAATGATATTTCCATGCTGAACTGAGTTGTTCTGGGTCAAATATGAAGGCAAACCCACTTTCCCTTCAGTATTTTGCTGCAATTGGCAGAAACAAGCATATTTGCTCATTCGGCCTAAAAAACTTCCACTCTTGATTTCTGGCTAAATAAAAGTTGTTGCAATAATATTTCCATGCTGAACTGAGTTATTCTGGGTCAAATATGAAGGCAAACCCACTTTCCCTTCAGTATTTTGCTGCAATTGGCAGAAATCAGCTTATTTGGCCTGAAAATGCTTTTAAGCGCATAAAAACTTAAACTCCTTATTTCTGGCTAAATAAAAGATGTTGCAATGACATTTCCATGCTGAACTGAGTTGTTCTGGGTCAAATATGAAGGCAAGCCCACTTTCCTTTCAGTATTTTGCTACAATTGGCATAAATCAGCTCATTCGGCCTGAAAATGCTTTTAAGCGTATAAAAACTTACACTCTTGATTTCTGGCTAAATAAAAGCTTTTGCAATAATATTTAAATGCTGAACTGAGTTGTTCTGGGTTAAAGATGAAGGCAAACCCACTTTCCCTTCAGTATTTTGCTGCAATTGGCAGAAATCAGCTCATTTGGCCTGAAAATGCTTTTAAGCGCATAAAAACTTCCACTCTTAATTTCTGGCTAAATAAAAGCTGTTGCAATGATATTTCCATGCTGAATTGAGTTGTTCTGGGTCAAATATGAAGGCAAACCCACTTTCCCTTCAGTATTTTGCTGCAATTGGCAGAAATCAGCTCATTTGGCCTGAAAATGCTTTTAAGCGCATAAAAACTTACAATCTTCATTTCTGGCTAAATAAAAGCTGTTGCAATAATATTTCCATGCTGAACTGAGTTGTTCTGGGTCAAATATGAAGGCAAACCCATTTTCCTTTCAGTATTTTGCTGCAATTGGCAGAAACAAGCATATTTGCTCATTCGGCATGAAAAACTTCCACTCTTTATTTCTGGCTAAATTAAAGCTGTTGCAATGATATCTCAATGCTGAACTGAGTTGTTCTGGGTCAAATATGAAGGCAAACCCACTTTCCTTTCAGTATTTTGCTACAATTGGCAGAAATCAGCTCATTCGGCCTGAAAATGCTTTTAAGCGCATAAAAACTTACTCTCTTGTTTTCTGGCTAAACAAAAGCTGTTGCAATGATATTTCAATGCTGAACTGAGTTGTTCTGGGTCAAATATGAAGGCAAACCCACTTTACCTTCAGTATTTTGCTGCAATTGACAGAAACAAGCATATTTGCTCATTCGGCCAGAAAATGCTTGTAAGCGCATATAAATTTACACTCTTGATTTCTGGCTAAATAAAAGCTGTTGCAATGATATTTCCATGCTGAACTGAGTTGTTCTGGGTCAAATATGAAGGCAAACCCACTTTCCTTTCCGTATTTTGCCACAATTGGCAGAAATCAGCTCATTCGGCCTGACAATGCTTTTAAGCGCATAAAAACTTAAACTCCTTATTTCTGGCTAAATAAAAGATGTTGCAATGATATTTCCATGCTGAACTGAGTTGTTCTGGGTCAAATATGAAGGCAAACCCACTTTCCTTTCAGTATTTTGCTGCAATTGGCAGAAACAAGCATATGCGCTCATTCGGCCTGACAATGCTTTTAAGCGCATAAAAACTTAAACTCCTTATTTCTGGCTAAATAAAAGATGTTGCAATGATATTTCCATGCTGAACTGAGTTGTTCTGGGTCAAATATGAAGGTAAACCCACTTTCCCTTTAGTATTTTGCGACAATTGGCAGAAACAAGCATATTTGTTTATTCGGCCGAAAAATGCTTTTAAGCGCATAAAAACTTACACTCTTGATTTCTGGCTAAAGTAAAGCTGTTGCAATGATATTTCCATGCTGAATTGAGTTGTTCTGTGTCAAATATGAAGGCAAACCCACTTTCCTTTCAGTATTTTGCTACAATTGGCAGAAATCAGCTTATTTCGCCTGAAAATGCTTTTAAGCGCATAAAAATCTTCTACTCTTGATTTCTGGCTAAAAAAAAAGCTGTTGCAATTACATTTCCATAATGAATTGAATTGTTCTGGTTCAAATATGAAGGCAAACCCACTTTCCTTTCAGTATTTTCCTTCAATTGGCAGAAATCAGCTCATTCGGCCTGAAAATGCGTTTAAGCGCAAAAAAACTTAAACTCCTTATTTCTGGCTAAATAAAAGATGTTGCAATGATATTTCCATGCTGAACTGAGTTGTTCTGGGTCAAATATGAAGACAAACCCACTTTCTCGTCAGTATTTTCCTACAATTGGCAGAAATCAGCTCATTCGGCCTGAAATTGCTTTTAAGCGCATAAAAACTTACAATCTTGATTTCTGACTAAATAAAAGCTGTTGCAATGATATTTTCATGCTGAACTGAGTTGTTCTGGGTCAAATATGAAGGCAAACCCACTTTCCCTTCAGTATTTTGCGACAATTGGCAGAAACAAGCATATTTGTTCATTCGGCCGAAAAATGCTTTTAAGCGCATAAAAACTTACACTCTTGATTGCTGACTAAATAAAAGCTGTTGCAATGATATTTCCATGCTGAACTGAGTTGTTCTGGGTCAAATATGAAGGCAAACCCACTTTCCCTTCAGTATTTTGCTGCAATTGGCAGAAATCAGCTTATTTGGCCTGAAAATGCTTTTAAGCGCATAAAAACTTACAATCTTGATTTCTGGCTAAATAAAAGCTGTTGTAATGATATTTAAATTATGAACTGAGTTGTTCTGGGTCAAATATGAAGGCAACCCCACTTTCCTTTCCGTATTTTGCTACAATTGGCAGAAATCAGCTCATTCGGCCTGAAAATGCGTTTAACCGCAAAAAAACTTAAACTCCTTATTTCTGGCTAAATAAAAGATTTTGCAATGATATTTCCATGCTGAACTGAGTTGTTCTGGGTCAAATATGAAGGCAAACCCACTTTCTCATCAGTATTTTTCTCTATACATTTACTTGTCACCACTGTATACCATTAATTCTATATCCTACAACCTGTACGATGCTTTGTTGTTGCTTTTTTGTTGTTTTGTTGTTGCTTTTTTGTTGTTTTGTTGTTGCTTTTCTTGTTGTTTTGTTGTTGCTTTTTGTTGTTGCTTTTCGTTGCTCTTTTCTTTTCTTTCTCCACTTTCCACTCACCCCAACCGGTCAAGGCAGATGGCCACCCACCCTGAGCCTGGTTCTGCTGGAGGTTTCTCCCATTAAAGGGAGTTTTTCCTCTCCACTGTTGCCTAGGGCTTGCTCAAGGGGGAGTTGTTGGGTTGCTTCTACATACTTGTGTAGTCTGGACTTTATTCTGTAAAGTGCCTTGAGATGACTTTGTTGTAAATTGGCGCTATATAAATAAAGTTGAATTGAATTGAATTGAATTATTTTGCTACAATTGGCAGAAATCAGCTCATTCGGCCTGAAATTGCTTTTAAGCGCATAAAAACTTACAATCTTGATTTCTGACTAAATAAAAGCTGTTGCAATGATATTTCCATGCTGAACTGAGTTGTTCTGGGTCAAATATTAAGGCAAACCCACTTTCCCTTCAGTATTTTGCGACAATTGGCAGAAACAAGCATATTTGTTCATTCGTCCGAAAAATGCTTTTAAGCGCATAAAAACTTACACTCTTGATTGCTGACTAAATAAAAGCTGTTGCAATGATATTTCCATGCTGAACTGAGTTGTTCTGGGTCAAATATGAAGGCAAACCCACTGTCCTTTCAGTATTTTGCTACAATTGGCAGAAATCAGCTCATTCGGCCTGAAAATGGTTTTAAGCGCATAAAAACTTCCACTCTTGATTTCTGGCTAAATAAAAGCTGTTGCAATGATATTTCCATGTTGAACTGAGTTGTTCTGGGTCAAATATGAAGGCAAACCCACTTTCCCTTCAGTATTTTGCTGCAATTGGCAGAAATCAGCTTATTTGGCCTGAAAATGCTTTTAAGCGCATAAAAACTTAAACTCCTTATTTCTGGCTAAATAAAAGATGTTGCAATGACATTTCCATGCTGAACTGAGTTGTTCTGGGTCAAATATGAAGGCAAGCCCACTTTCCTTTCAGTATTTTGCTACAATTGGCATAAATCAGCTCATTCGGCCTGAAAATGCTTTTAAGCGCATAAAAACTTACAATCTTCATTTCTGGCTAAATAAAAGCTGTTGCAATAATATTTCCATGCTGAACTGAGTTGTTCTGGGTCAAATATGAAGGCAAACCCACTTTCCTTTCAGTATTTTGCTACAATTGGCAGAAATCAGCTCATTCGGCCTGAAAATGCTTTTAAGCGCATAAAAACTTACACTCTTGTTTTCTGGCTAAACAAAAGCTGTTGCAATGATATTTCAATGCTGAACTGAGTTGTTCTGGGTCAAATATGAAGGCAAACCCACTTTACCTTCAGTATTTTGCTGCAATTGACAGAAACAAGCATATTTGCTCATTCGGCCAGAAAATGCTTGTAAGCGCATATAAATTTACACTCTTGATTTCTGGCTAAATAAAAGCTGTTGCAATGATATTTCCATGCTGAACTGAGTTGTTCTGGGTCAAATATGAAGGCAAACCCACTTTCCTTTCCGTATTTTGCCACAATTGGCAGAAATCAGCTCATTCGGCCTGAAAATGCTTTTAAGCGCATAAAAACTTAAACTCCTTATTTCTGGCTAAATAAAAGATGTTGCAATGATATTTCCATGCTGAACTGAGTTGTTCTGGGTCAAATATTAAGGCAAACCCACTTTCCTTTCAGTATTTTGCTGCAATTGGCAGAAACAAGCATATGTGCTCATTCGGCCTGAAAATGCTTTTAAGCGCATAAAAACTTACAATCTTGATTTCTGGCTAAATAAAAGCTGTTGTAATGATATTTAAATGCTTAACTGAGTTGTTCTGGGTCAAATATGAAGGCAAACCCACTTTCCTTTCCGTATTTTGCTACAATTGGCAGAAATCAGCTCATTCGGCCTGAAAATACGTTTAAGCGCATAAAAGCTTAAACTCCTTATTTCTGGCTAAATAAAAGATGTTGCAATGATATTTCCATGCTGAACTGAGTTGTTCTGGGTCAAATATGAAGGTAAACCCACTTTCCCTTTAGTATTTTGCGACAATTGGCAGAAACAAGCATATTTGTTTATTCGGCCGAAAAATGCTTTTAAGCGCATAAAAACTTACACTCTTGATTTCTGGCTAAAGTAAAGCTGTTGCAATGATATTTCCATGCTGAATTGAGTTGTTCTGTGTCAAATATGAAGGCAAACCCACTTTCCTTTCAGTATTTTGCTACAATTGGCAGAAATCAGCTTATTTCGCCTGAAAATGCTTTTAAGCGCATAAAAATCTTCCACTCTTGATTTCTGGCTAAAAAAAAAGCTGTTGCAATTACATTTCCATAATGAATTGAGTTGTTCTGGTTCAAATATGAAGGCAAACCCACTTTCCTTTCAGTATTTTCCTTCAATTGGCAGAAATCAGCTCATTCGGCCTGAAAATGCGTTTAAGCGCAAAAAAACTTAAACTCCTTATTTCTGGCTAAATAAAAGATGTTGCAATGATATTTCCATGCTGAACTGAGTTGTTCTGGGTCAAATATGAAGGCAAACCCACTTTCTCGTCAGTATTTTCCTACAATTGGCAGAAATCAGCTCATTCGGCCTGAAATTGCTTTTAAGCGCATAAAAACTTACAATCTTGATTTCTGACTAAATAAAAGCTGTTGCAATGATATTTTCATGCTGAACTGAGTTGTTCTGGGTCAAATATGAAGGCAAACCCACTTTCCCTTCAGTATTTTGCGACAATTGGCAGAAACAAGCATATTTGTTCATTCGGCCGAAAAATGCTTTTAAGCGCATAAAAACTTACACTCTTGATTGCTGACTAAATAAAAGCTGTTGCAATGATATTTCCATGCTGAACTGAGTTGTTCTGGGTCAAATATGAAGGCAAACCCACTGTCCTTTCAGTATTTTGCTACAATTGGCAGAAATCAGCTCATTCGACCTGAAAATGGTTTTAAGCGCATAAAAACTTCCACTCTTGATTTCTGGCTAAATAAAAGCTGTTGCAATGATATTTCCATGCTGAACTGAGTTGTTCTGGGTCAAATATGAAGGCAAACCCACTTTCCCTTCAGTATTTTGCTGCAATTGGCAGAAACAAGCATATTTGCTCATTCGGCCTAAAAAACTTCCACTCTTGATTTCTGGCTAAATAAAAGTTGTTGCAATAATATTTCCATGCTGAACTGAGTTATTCTGGGTCAAATATGAAGGCAAACCCACTTTCCCTTCAGTATTTTGCTGCAATTGGCAGAAATCAGCTTATTTGGCCTGAAAATGCTTTTAAGCGCATAAAAACTTAAACTCCTTATTTCTGGCTAAATAAAAGATGTTGCAATGACATTTCCATGCTGAACTGAGTTGTTCTGGGTCAAATATGAAGGCAAGCCCACTTTCCTTTCAGTATTTTGCTACAATTGGCATAAATCAGCTCATTCGGCCTGAAAATGCTTTTAAGCGTATAAAAACTTACACTCTTGATTTCTGGCTAAATAAAAGCTTTTGCAATAATATTTAAATGCTGAACTGAGTTGTTCTGGGTTAAAGATGAAGGCAAACCCACTTTCCCTTCAGTATTTTGCTGCAATTGGCAGAAATCAGCTCATTTGGCCTGAAAATGCTTTTAAGCGCATAAAAACTTCCACTCTTAATTTCTGGCTAAATAAAAGCTGTTGCAATGATATTTCCATGCTGAATTGAGTTGTTCTGGGTCAAATATGAAGGCAAACCCACTTTCCCTTCAGTATTTTGCTGCAATTGGCAGAAATCAGCTCATTTGGCCTGAAAATGCTTTTAAGCGCATAAAAACTTACAATCTTCATTTCTGGCTAAATAAAAGCTGTTGCAATAATATTTCCATGCTGAACTGAGTTGTTCTGGGTCAAATATGAAGGCAAACCCATTTTCCTTTCAGTATTTTGCTGCAATTGGCAGAAACAAGCATATTTGCTCATTCGGCATGAAAAACTTCCACTCTTTATTTCTGGCTAAATTAAAGCTGTTGCAATGATATCTCAATGCTGAACTGAGTTGTTCTGGGTCAAATATGAAGGCAAACCCACTTTCCTTTCAGTATTTTGCTACAATTGGCAGAAATCAGCTCATTCGGCCTGAAAATGCTTTTAAGCGCATAAAAACTTACACTCTTGTTTTCTGGCTAAACAAAAGCTGTTGCAATGATATTTCAATGCTGAACTGAGTTGTTCTGGGTCAAATATGAAGGCAAACCCACTTTACCTTCAGTATTTTGCTGCAATTGACAGAAACAAGCATATTTGCTCATTCGGCCAGAAAATGCTTGTAAGCGCATATAAATTTACACTCTTGATTTCTGGCTAAATAAAAGCTTTTGCAATGATATTTCCATGCTGAACTGAGTTGTTCTGGGTCAAATATGAAGGCAAACCCACTTTCCTTTCCGTATTTTGCCACAATTGGCAGAAATCAGCTCATTCGGCCTGAAAATGCTTTTAAGCGCATAAAAACTTAAACTCCTTATTTCTGGCTAAATAAAAGATGTTGCAATGATATTTCCATGCTGAACTGAGTTGTTCTGGGTCAAATATTAAGGCAAACCCACTTTCCTTTCAGTATTTTGCTACAATTGGCAGAAATCAGCTTATTTCGCCTGAAAATACGTTTAAGCGCATAAAAGCTTAAACTCCTTATTTCTGGCTAAATAAAAGATGTTGCAATGATATTTCCATGCTGAACTGAGTTGTTCTGGGTCAAATATGAAGGTAAACCCACTTTCCCTTTAGTATTTTGCGACAATTGGCAGAAACAAGCATATTTGTTTATTCGGCCGAAAAATGCTTTTAAGCGCATAAAAACTTACACTCTTGATTTCTGGCTAAAGTAAAGCTGTTGCAATGATATTTCCATGCTGAATTGAGTTGTTCTGTGTCAAATATGAAGGCAAACCCACTTTCCCTTCAGTATTTTGCTACAATTGGCAGAAATCAGCTTATTTCGCCTGAAAATGCTTTTAAGCGCATAAAAATCTTCCACTCTTGATTTCTGGCTAAAAAAAAAGCTGTTGCAATTACATTTCCATAATGAATTGAGTTGTTCTGGTTCAAATATGAAGGCAAACCCACTTTCCTTTCAGTATTTTCCTTCAATTGGCAGAAATCAGCTCATTCGGCCTGAAAATGCGTTTAAGCGCAAAAAAACTTAAACTCCTTATTTCTGGCTAAATAAAAGATGTTGCAATGATATTTCCATGCTGAACTGAGTTGTTCTGGGTCAAATATGAAGGCAAACCCACTTTCTCGTCAGTATTTTCCTACAATTGGCAGAAATCAGCTCATTCGGCCTGAAATTGCTTTTAAGCGCATAAAAACTTACAATCTTGATTTCTGACTAAATAAAAGCTGTTGCAATGATATTTTCATGCTGAACTGAGTTGTTCTGGGTCAAATATGAAGGCAAACCCACTTTCCCTTCAGTATTTTGCGACAATTGGCAGAAACAAGCATATTTGTTCATTCGGCCGAAAAATGCTTTTAAGCGCATAAAAACTTACACTCTTGATTTCTGGCTAAATAAAAGCTGTTGCAATGATATTTCCATGCTGAACTGAGTTGTTCTGGGTCAAATATGAAGGCAAACCCACTTTCCCTTCAGTATTTTGCTGCAATTGGCAGAAACAAGCATATTTGCTCATTCGGCCTAAAAAACTTCCACTCTTGATTTCTGGCTAAATAAAAGTTGTTGCAATAATATTTCCATGCTGAACTGAGTTATTCTGGGTCAAATATGAAGGCAAACCCACTTTCCCTTCAGTATTTTGCTGCAATTGGCAGAAATCAGCTTATTTGGCCTGAAATTGCTTTTAAGCGCATAAAAACTTACAATCTTGATTTCTGACTAAATAAAAGCTGTTGCAATGATATTTCCATGCTGAACTGAGTTGTTCTGGGTCAAATATTAAGGCAAACCCACTTTCCTTTCAGTATTTTGCTGCAATTGGCAGAAACAAGCATATGTGCTCATTCGGCCTGAAAATGCTTTTAAGCGCATAAAAACTTACAATCTTGATTTCTGGCTAAATAAAAGCTGTTGTAATGATATTTAAATGCTTAACTGAGTGTTCTGGGTCAAATATGAAGGCAAACCCACTTTCCTTTCCGTATTTTGCTACAATTGGCAGAAATCAGCTCATTCGGCCTGAAAATACGTTTAAGCGCATAAAAGCTTAAACTCCTTATTTCTGGCTAAATAAAAGATGTTGCAATGATATTTCCATGCTGAATTGAGTTGTTCTGTGTCAAATATGAAGGCAAACCCACTTTCCTTTCAGTATTTTGCTACAATTGGCAGAAATCAGCTTATTTCGCCTGAAAATGCTTTTAAGCGCATAAAAATCTTCCACTCTTGATTTCTGGCTAAAAAAAAAGCTGTTGCAATTACATTTCCAAAATGAATTGAGTTGTTCTGGTTCAAATATGAAGGCAAACCCACTTTCCTTTCAGTATTTTCCTTCAATTGGCAGAAATCAGCTCATTCGGCCTGAAAATGCGTTTAAGCGCAAAAAAACTTAAACTCCTTATTTCTGGCTAAATAAAAGATGTTGCAATGATATTTCCATGCTGAACTGAGTTGTTCTGGGTCAAATATGAAGGCAAACCCACTTTCTCGTCAGTATTTTCCTACAATTGGCAGAAATCAGCTCATTCGGCCTGAAATTGCTTTTAAGCGCATAAAAACTTACAATCTTGATTTCTGACTAAATAAAAGCTGTTGCAATGATATTTTCATGCTGAACTGAGTTGTTCTGGGTCAAATATGAAGGCAAACCCACTTTCCCTTCAGTATTTTGCGACAATTGGCAGAAACAAGCATATTTGTTCATTCGGCCGAAAAATGCTTTTAAGCGCATAAAAACTTACACTCTTGATTGCTGACTAAATAAAAGCTGTTGCAATGATATTTCCATGCTGAACTGAGTTGTTCTGGGTCAAATATGAAGGCAAACCCACTTTCCCTTCAGTATTTTGCTGCAATTGGCAGAAATCAGCTTATTTGGCCTGAAAATGCTTTTAAGCGCATAAAAACTTACAATCTTGATTTCTGGCTAAATAAAAGCTGTTGTAATGATATTTAAATTATGAACTGAGTTGTTCTGGGTCAAATATGAAGGCAACCCCACTTTCCTTTCCGTATTTTGCTACAATTGGCAGAAATCAGCTCATTCGGCCTGAAAATGCGTTTAACCGCAAAAAAACTTAAACTCCTTATTTCTGGCTAAATAAAAGATGTTGCAATGATATTTCCATGCTGAACTGAGTTGTTCTGGGTCAAATATGAAGGCAAACCCACTTTCTCATCAGTATTTTTCTCTATACATTTACTTGTCACCACTGTATACCATTAATTCTATATCCTACAACCTGTACGATGCTTTGTTGTTGCTTTTTTGTTGTTTTGTTGTTGCTTTTTTGTTGTTTTGTTGTTGCTTTTCTTGTTGTTTTGTTGTTGCTTTTTATTGTTGCTTTTCGTTGCTCTTTTCTTTTCTTTCTCCACTTTCCACTCACCCCAACCGGTCAAGGCAGATGGCCACCCACCCTGAGCCTGGTTCTGCTGGAGGTTTCTCCCATTAAAGGGAGTTTTTCCTCTCCACTGTTGCCTAGGGCTTGCTCAAGGGGGAGTTGTTGGGTTGCTTCTACATACTTGTGTAGTCTGGACTTTATTCTGTAAAGTGCCTTGAGATGACTTTTTTGTAAATTGGCGCTATATAAATAAAGTTGAATTGAATTGAATTGAATTATTTTGCTACAATTGGCAGAAATCAGCTCATTCGGCCTGAAATTGCTTTTAAGCGCATAAAAACTTACAATCTTGATTTCTGACTAAATAAAAGCTGTTGCAATGATATTTCCATGCTGAACTGAGTTGTTCTGGGTCAAATATTAAGGCAAACCCACTTTCCCTTCAGTATTTTGCGACAATTGGCAGAAACAAGCATATTTGTTCATTCGTCCGAAAAATGCTTTTAAGCGCATAAAAACTTACACTCTTGATTGCTGACTAAATAAAAGCTGTTGCAATGATATTTCCATGCTGAACTGAGTTGTTCTGGGTCAAATATGAAGGCAAACCCACTGTCCTTTCAGTATTTTGCTACAATTGGCAGAAATCAGCTCATTCGGCCTGAAAATGGTTTTAAGCGCATAAAAACTTCCACTCTTGATTTCTGGCTAAATAAAAGCTGTTGCAATGATATTTCCATGCTGAACTGAGTTGTTCTGGGTCAAATATGAAGGCAAACCCACTTTCCCTTCAGTATTTTGCTGCAATTGGCAGAAACAAGCATATTTGCTCATTCGGCCTAAAAAACTTCCACTCTTGATTTCTGGCTAAATAAAAGTTGTTGCAATAATATTTCCATGCTGAACTGAGTTATTCTGGGTCAAATATGAAGGCAAACCCACTTTCCCTTCAGTATTTTGCTGCAATTGGCAGAAATCAGCTTATTTGGCCTGAAAATGCTTTTAAGCGCATAAAAACTTAAACTCCTTATTTCTGGCTAAATAAAAGATGTTGCAATGACATTTCCATGCTGAACTGAGTTGTTCTGGGTCAAATATGAAGGCAAGCCCACTTTCCTTTCAGTATTTTGCTACAATTGGCATAAATCAGCTCATTCGGCCTGAAAATGCTTTTAAGCGCATAAAAACTTACAATCTTCATTTCTGGCTAAATAAAAGCTGTTGCAATAATATTTCCATGCTGAACTGAGTTGTTCTGGGTCAAATATGAAGGCAAACCCACTTTCCTTTCAGTATTTTGCTACAATTGGCAGAAATCAGCTCATTCGGCCTGAAAATGCTTTTAAGCGCATAAAAACTTACACTCTTGTTTTCTGGCTAAACAAAAGCTGTTGCAATGATATTTCAATGCTGAACTGAGTTGTTCTGGGTCAAATATGAAGGCAAACCCACTTTACCTTCAGTATTTTGCTGCAATTGACAGAAACAAGCATATTTGCTCATTCGGCCAGAAAATGCTTGTAAGCGCATATAAATTTACACTCTTGATTTCTGGCTAAATAAAAGCTGTTGCAATGATATTTCCATGCTGAACTGAGTTGTTCTGGGTCAAATATGAAGGCAAACCCACTTTCCTTTCCGTATTTTGCCACAATTGGCAGAAATCAGCTCATTCGGCCTGAAAATGCTTTTAAGCGCATAAAAACTTAAACTCCTTATTTCTGGCTAAATAAAAGATGTTGCAATAATATTTCCATGGTGAACTGAGTTGTTCTGGGTCAAATATTAAGGCAAACCCACTTTCCTTTCAGTATTTTGCTGCAATTGGCAGAAACAAGCATATGTGCTCATTCGGCCTGAAAATGCTTTTAAGCGCATAAAAACTTACAATCTTGATTTCTGGCTAAATAAAAGCTGTTGTAATGATATTTAAATGCTTAACTGAGTTGTTCTGGGTCAAATATGAAGGCAAACCCACTTTCCTTTCCGTATTTTGCTACAATTGGCAGAAATCAGCTCATTCGGCCTGAAAATACGTTTAAGCGCATAAAAGCTTAAACTCCTTATTTCTGGCTAAATAAAAGATGTTGCAATGATATTTCCATGCTGAACTGAGTTGTTCTGGGTCAAATATGAAGGTAAACCCACTTTCCCTTTAGTATTTTGCGACAATTGGCAGAAACAAGCATATTTGTTTATTCGGCCGAAAAATGCTTTTAAGCGCATAAAAACTTACACTCTTGATTTCTGGCTAAAGTAAAGCTGTTGCAATGATATTTCCATGCTGAATTGAGTTGTTCTGTGTCAAATATGAAGGCAAACCCACTTTCCTTTCAGTATTTTGCTACAATTGGCAGAAATCAGCTTATTTCGCCTGAAAATGCTTTTAAGCGCATAAAAATCTTCTACTCTTGATTTCTGGCTAAAAAAAAAGCTGTTGCAATTACATTTCCATAATGAATTGAGTTGTTCTGGTTCAAATATGAAGGCAAACCCACTTTCCTTTCAGTATTTTCCTTCAATTGGCAGAAATCAGCTCATTCGGCCTGAAAATGCGTTTAAGCGCAAAAAAACTTAAACTCCTTATTTCTGGCTAAATAAAAGATGTTGCAATGATATTTCCATGCTGAACTGAGTTGTTCTGTGTCAAATATGAAGACAAACCCACTTTCTCGTCAGTATTTTCCTACAATTGGCAGAAATCAGCTCATTCGGCCTGAAATTGCTTTTAAGCGCATAAAAACTTACAATCTTGATTTCTGACTAAATAAAAGCTGTTGCAATGATATTTTCATGCTGAACTGAGTTGTTCTGGGTCAAATATGAAGGCAAACCCACTTTCCCTTCAGTATTTTGCGACAATTGGCAGAAACAAGCATATTTGTTCATTCGGCCGAAAAATGCTTTTAAGCGCATAAAAACTTACACTCTTGATTGCTGACTAAATAAAAGCTGTTGCAATGATATTTCCATGCTGAACTGAGTTGTTCTGGGTCAAATATGAAGGCAAACCCACTGTCCTTTCAGTATTTTGCTACAATTGGCAGAAATCAGCTCATTCGGCCTGAAAATGGTTTTAAGCGCATAAAAACTTCCACTCTTGATTTCTGGCTAAATAAAAGCTGTTGCAATGATATTTCCATGCTGAACTGAGTTGTTCTGGGTCAAATATGAAGGCAAACCCACTTTCCCTTCAGTATTTTGCTGCAATTGGCAGAAATCAGCTTATTTGGCCTGAAAATGCTTTTAAGCGCATAAAAACTTAAACTCCTTATTTCTGGCTAAATAAAAGATGTTGCAATGACATTTCCATGCTGAACTGAGTTGTTCTGGGTCAAATATGAAGGCAAGCCCACTTTCCTTTCAGTATTTTGCTACAATTGGCATAAATCAGCTCATTCGGCCTGAAAATGCTTTTAAGCGTATAAAAACTTACACTCTTGATTTCTGGCTAAATAAAAGCTTTTGCAATAATATTTAAATGCTGAACTGAGTTGTTCTGGGTCAAAGATGAAGGCAAACCCACTTTCCCTTCAGTATTTTGCTGCAATTGGCAGAAATCAGCTCATTTGGCCTGAAAATGCTTTTAAGCACATAAAAACTTCCACTCTTGATTTCTGGCTAAATAAAAGCTGTTGCAATGATATTTCCATGTTGAATTGAGTTGTTCTGGGTCAAATATGAAGGCAAACCCACTTTCCCTTCAGGATTTTGCTGCAATTGGCAGAAATCAGCTCATTTGGCCTGAAAATGCTTTTAAGCGCATAAAAACTTACAATCTTCATTTCTGGCTAAATAAAAGCTGTTGCAATAATATTTCCATGCTGAACTGAGTTGTTCTGTGTCAAATATGAAGGCAAACCCATTTTCCTTTCAGTATTTTGCTGCAATTGGCAGAAACAAGCATATTTGCTCATTCGGCCTGAAAAACTTCCACTCTTTATTTCTGGCTAAATTAAAGATGTTGCAATGATATCTCAATGCTGAACTGAGTTGTTCTGGGTCAAATATGAAGGCAAAGCCACTTTCCTTTCAGTATGTTGCTACAATTGGCAGAAATCAGCTCATTCGGCCTGAAAATGGTTTTAAGCGCATAAAAACGTACACTCTTGTTTTCTGGCTAAACAAAAGCTGTTGCAATGATATTTCAATGCTGAACTGAGGTGTTCTGGGTCAAATATGAAGGCAAACCCACTTTACCTTCAGTATTTTGCTGCAATTGACAGAAACAAGCATATTTGCTCATTCGGCCAGAAAATGCTTGTAAGCGCACATAAATTTACACTCTTGATTTCTGGCTAAATAAAAGCTGTTGCAATGATATTTCCATGCTGAACTGAGTTGTTCTGGGTCAAATATGAAGGCAAACCCACTTTCCTTTCCGTATTTTGCCACAATTGGCAGAAATCAGCTCATTCGGCCTGAAAATGGTTTTAAGCGCATAAAAACTTAAACTCCTTATTTCTGGCTAAATAAAAGATGTTGCAATGATATTTCCATGCTGAACTGAGTTGTTCTGGGTCAAATATGAAGGCAAACCCACTTTCCCTTTAGTATTTTGCGACAATTGGCAGAAACAAGCATATTTGTTTATTCGACCGAAAAATGCTTTTAAGCGCATAAAATCTTCCACTCTTGATTTCTGGCTAAAAAAAAAGCTGTTGCAATGACATTTCCATGCTGAATTGAGTTGTTCTGGTTCAAATATGAAGGCAAACCCACTTTCCTTTCAGTATTTTCCTTCAATTGGCAGAAATCAGCTCATTCGGCCTGAAAATGCTTTTAAGCGCATAAAAACTTACAATCTTGATTTCTGGCTAAATAAAAGCTGTTGTAATGATATTTAAATTATGAACTGAGTTGTTCTGGGTCAAATATGAAGGCAAACCCACTTTCTCAGCAGTATTTTGCTACAATTGGCAGAAATCAGCTCATTCGGCCTGAAATTGCTTTTAAGCGCATAAAAACTTACAATCTTGATTTCTGACTAAATAAAAGCTGTTGCAATGATATTTCCATGCTGAACTGAGTTGTTCTGGGTCAAATATTAAGGCAAACCCACTTTCCCTTCAGTATTTTGCGACAATTGGCAGAAACAAGCATATTTGTTCATTCGTCCGAAAAATGCTTTTAAGCGCATAAAAACTTACACTCTTGATTGCTGACTAAATAAAAGATGTTGCAATGATATTTCCATGCTGAACTGAGTTGTTCTGGGTCAAATATGAAGGCAAACCCACTGTCCTTTCAGTATTTTGCTACAATTGGCAGAAATCAGCTCATTCGGCCTGAAAATGGTTTTAAGCGCATAAAAACTTCCACTCTTGATTTCTGGCTAAATAAAAGCTGTTGCAATGATATTTCCATGCTGAACTGAGTTGTTCTGGGTCAAATATGAAGGCAAACCCACTTTCCCTTCAGTATTTTGCTGCAATTGGCAGAAACAAGCATATTTGCTCATTCGGCCTAAAAAACTTCCACTCTTGATTTCTGGCTAAATAAAAGTTGTTGCAATAATATTTCCATGCTGAACTGAGTTATTCTGGGTCAAATATGAAGGCAAACCCACTTTCCCTTCAGTATTTTGCTGCAATTGGCAGAAATCAGCTTATTTGGCCTGAAAATGCTTTTAAGCGCATAAAAACTTAAACTCCTTATTTCTGGCTAAATAAAAGATGTTGCAATGACATTTCCATGCTGAACTGAGTTGTTCTGGGTCAAATATGAAGGCAAGCCCACTTTCCTTTCAGTATTTTGCTACAATTGGCATAAATCAGCTCATTCGGCCTGAAAATGCTTTTAAGCGTATAAAAACTTACACTCTTGATTTCTGGCTAAATAAAAGCTTTTGCAATAATATTTAAATGCTGAACTGAGTTGTTCTGGGTTAAAGATGAAGGCAAACCCACTTTCCCTTCAGTATTTTGCTGCAATTGGCAGAAATCAGCTCATTTGGCCTGAAAATGCTTTTAAGCGCATAAAAACTTCCACTCTTAATTTCTGGCTAAATAAAAGCTGTTGCAATGATATTTCCATGCTGAATTGAGTTGTTC
This sequence comes from Channa argus, assembly GCF_033026475.1. Taxonomy (NCBI): domain Eukaryota; kingdom Metazoa; phylum Chordata; class Actinopteri; order Anabantiformes; family Channidae; genus Channa; species Channa argus. The sequence continues at coordinate 298,513 of NW_027125229.1, forward strand.
TGGGTCAAATATGAAGGCAAACCCACTTTCCCTTCAGTATTTTGCTGCAATTGGCAGAAATCAGCTCATTTGGCCTGAAAATGCTTTTAAGCGCATAAAAACTTACAATCTTCATTTCTGGCTAAATAAAAGCTGTTGCAATAATATTTCCATGCTGAACTGAGTTGTTCTGGGTCAAATATGAAGGCAAACCCATTTTCCTTTCAGTATTTTGCTGCAATTGGCAGAAACAAGCATATTTGCTCATTCGGCATGAAAAACTTCCACTCTTTATTTCTGGCTAAATTAAAGCTGTTGCAATGATATCTCAATGCTGAACTGAGTTGTTCTGGGTCAAATATGAAGGCAAACCCACTTTCCTTTCAGTATTTTGCTACAATTGGCAGAAATCAGCTCATTCGGCCTGAAAATGCTTTTAAGCGCATAAAAACTTACTCTCTTGTTTTCTGGCTAAACAAAAGCTGTTGCAATGATATTTCAATGCTGAACTGAGTTGTTCTGGGTCAAATATGAAGGCAAACCCACTTTACCTTCAGTATTTTGCTGCAATTGACAGAAACAAGCATATTTGCTCATTCGGCCAGAAAATGCTTGTAAGCGCATATAAATTTACACTCTTGATTTCTGGCTAAATAAAAGCTGTTGCAATGATATTTCCATGCTGAACTGAGTTGTTCTGGGTCAAATATGAAGGCAAACCCACTTTCCTTTCCGTATTTTGCCACAATTGGCAGAAATCAGCTCATTCGGCCTGACAATGCTTTTAAGCGCATAAAAACTTAAACTCCTTATTTCTGGCTAAATAAAAGATGTTGCAATGATATTTCCATGCTGAACTGAGTTGTTCTGGGTCAAATATGAAGGCAAACCCACTTTCCTTTCAGTATTTTGCTGCAATTGGCAGAAACAAGCATATGCGCTCATTCGGCCTGACAATGCTTTTAAGCGCATAAAAACTTAAACTCCTTATTTCTGGCTAAATAAAAGATGTTGCAATGATATTTCCATGCTGAACTGAGTTGTTCTGGGTCAAATATGAAGGTAAACCCACTTTCCCTTTAGTATTTTGCGACAATTGGCAGAAACAAGCATATTTGTTTATTCGGCCGAAAAATGCTTTTAAGCGCATAAAAACTTACACTCTTGATTTCTGGCTAAAGTAAAGCTGTTGCAATGATATTTCCATGCTGAATTGAGTTGTTCTGTGTCAAATATGAAGGCAAACCCACTTTCCTTTCAGTATTTTGCTACAATTGGCAGAAATCAGCTTATTTCGCCTGAAAATGCTTTTAAGCGCATAAAAATCTTCTACTCTTGATTTCTGGCTAAAAAAAAAGCTGTTGCAATTACATTTCCATAATGAATTGAATTGTTCTGGTTCAAATATGAAGGCAAACCCACTTTCCTTTCAGTATTTTCCTTCAATTGGCAGAAATCAGCTCATTCGGCCTGAAAATGCGTTTAAGCGCAAAAAAACTTAAACTCCTTATTTCTGGCTAAATAAAAGATGTTGCAATGATATTTCCATGCTGAACTGAGTTGTTCTGGGTCAAATATGAAGACAAACCCACTTTCTCGTCAGTATTTTCCTACAATTGGCAGAAATCAGCTCATTCGGCCTGAAATTGCTTTTAAGCGCATAAAAACTTACAATCTTGATTTCTGACTAAATAAAAGCTGTTGCAATGATATTTTCATGCTGAACTGAGTTGTTCTGGGTCAAATATGAAGGCAAACCCACTTTCCCTTCAGTATTTTGCGACAATTGGCAGAAACAAGCATATTTGTTCATTCGGCCGAAAAATGCTTTTAAGCGCATAAAAACTTACACTCTTGATTGCTGACTAAATAAAAGCTGTTGCAATGATATTTCCATGCTGAACTGAGTTGTTCTGGGTCAAATATGAAGGCAAACCCACTTTCCCTTCAGTATTTTGCTGCAATTGGCAGAAATCAGCTTATTTGGCCTGAAAATGCTTTTAAGCGCATAAAAACTTACAATCTTGATTTCTGGCTAAATAAAAGCTGTTGTAATGATATTTAAATTATGAACTGAGTTGTTCTGGGTCAAATATGAAGGCAACCCCACTTTCCTTTCCGTATTTTGCTACAATTGGCAGAAATCAGCTCATTCGGCCTGAAAATGCGTTTAACCGCAAAAAAACTTAAACTCCTTATTTCTGGCTAAATAAAAGATTTTGCAATGATATTTCCATGCTGAACTGAGTTGTTCTGGGTCAAATATGAAGGCAAACCCACTTTCTCATCAGTATTTTTCTCTATACATTTACTTGTCACCACTGTATACCATTAATTCTATATCCTACAACCTGTACGATGCTTTGTTGTTGCTTTTTTGTTGTTTTGTTGTTGCTTTTTTGTTGTTTTGTTGTTGCTTTTCTTGTTGTTTTGTTGTTGCTTTTTGTTGTTGCTTTTCGTTGCTCTTTTCTTTTCTTTCTCCACTTTCCACTCACCCCAACCGGTCAAGGCAGATGGCCACCCACCCTGAGCCTGGTTCTGCTGGAGGTTTCTCCCATTAAAGGGAGTTTTTCCTCTCCACTGTTGCCTAGGGCTTGCTCAAGGGGGAGTTGTTGGGTTGCTTCTACATACTTGTGTAGTCTGGACTTTATTCTGTAAAGTGCCTTGAGATGACTTTGTTGTAAATTGGCGCTATATAAATAAAGTTGAATTGAATTGAATTGAATTATTTTGCTACAATTGGCAGAAATCAGCTCATTCGGCCTGAAATTGCTTTTAAGCGCATAAAAACTTACAATCTTGATTTCTGACTAAATAAAAGCTGTTGCAATGATATTTCCATGCTGAACTGAGTTGTTCTGGGTCAAATATTAAGGCAAACCCACTTTCCCTTCAGTATTTTGCGACAATTGGCAGAAACAAGCATATTTGTTCATTCGTCCGAAAAATGCTTTTAAGCGCATAAAAACTTACACTCTTGATTGCTGACTAAATAAAAGCTGTTGCAATGATATTTCCATGCTGAACTGAGTTGTTCTGGGTCAAATATGAAGGCAAACCCACTGTCCTTTCAGTATTTTGCTACAATTGGCAGAAATCAGCTCATTCGGCCTGAAAATGGTTTTAAGCGCATAAAAACTTCCACTCTTGATTTCTGGCTAAATAAAAGCTGTTGCAATGATATTTCCATGTTGAACTGAGTTGTTCTGGGTCAAATATGAAGGCAAACCCACTTTCCCTTCAGTATTTTGCTGCAATTGGCAGAAATCAGCTTATTTGGCCTGAAAATGCTTTTAAGCGCATAAAAACTTAAACTCCTTATTTCTGGCTAAATAAAAGATGTTGCAATGACATTTCCATGCTGAACTGAGTTGTTCTGGGTCAAATATGAAGGCAAGCCCACTTTCCTTTCAGTATTTTGCTACAATTGGCATAAATCAGCTCATTCGGCCTGAAAATGCTTTTAAGCGCATAAAAACTTACAATCTTCATTTCTGGCTAAATAAAAGCTGTTGCAATAATATTTCCATGCTGAACTGAGTTGTTCTGGGTCAAATATGAAGGCAAACCCACTTTCCTTTCAGTATTTTGCTACAATTGGCAGAAATCAGCTCATTCGGCCTGAAAATGCTTTTAAGCGCATAAAAACTTACACTCTTGTTTTCTGGCTAAACAAAAGCTGTTGCAATGATATTTCAATGCTGAACTGAGTTGTTCTGGGTCAAATATGAAGGCAAACCCACTTTACCTTCAGTATTTTGCTGCAATTGACAGAAACAAGCATATTTGCTCATTCGGCCAGAAAATGCTTGTAAGCGCATATAAATTTACACTCTTGATTTCTGGCTAAATAAAAGCTGTTGCAATGATATTTCCATGCTGAACTGAGTTGTTCTGGGTCAAATATGAAGGCAAACCCACTTTCCTTTCCGTATTTTGCCACAATTGGCAGAAATCAGCTCATTCGGCCTGAAAATGCTTTTAAGCGCATAAAAACTTAAACTCCTTATTTCTGGCTAAATAAAAGATGTTGCAATGATATTTCCATGCTGAACTGAGTTGTTCTGGGTCAAATATTAAGGCAAACCCACTTTCCTTTCAGTATTTTGCTGCAATTGGCAGAAACAAGCATATGTGCTCATTCGGCCTGAAAATGCTTTTAAGCGCATAAAAACTTACAATCTTGATTTCTGGCTAAATAAAAGCTGTTGTAATGATATTTAAATGCTTAACTGAGTTGTTCTGGGTCAAATATGAAGGCAAACCCACTTTCCTTTCCGTATTTTGCTACAATTGGCAGAAATCAGCTCATTCGGCCTGAAAATACGTTTAAGCGCATAAAAGCTTAAACTCCTTATTTCTGGCTAAATAAAAGATGTTGCAATGATATTTCCATGCTGAACTGAGTTGTTCTGGGTCAAATATGAAGGTAAACCCACTTTCCCTTTAGTATTTTGCGACAATTGGCAGAAACAAGCATATTTGTTTATTCGGCCGAAAAATGCTTTTAAGCGCATAAAAACTTACACTCTTGATTTCTGGCTAAAGTAAAGCTGTTGCAATGATATTTCCATGCTGAATTGAGTTGTTCTGTGTCAAATATGAAGGCAAACCCACTTTCCTTTCAGTATTTTGCTACAATTGGCAGAAATCAGCTTATTTCGCCTGAAAATGCTTTTAAGCGCATAAAAATCTTCCACTCTTGATTTCTGGCTAAAAAAAAAGCTGTTGCAATTACATTTCCATAATGAATTGAGTTGTTCTGGTTCAAATATGAAGGCAAACCCACTTTCCTTTCAGTATTTTCCTTCAATTGGCAGAAATCAGCTCATTCGGCCTGAAAATGCGTTTAAGCGCAAAAAAACTTAAACTCCTTATTTCTGGCTAAATAAAAGATGTTGCAATGATATTTCCATGCTGAACTGAGTTGTTCTGGGTCAAATATGAAGGCAAACCCACTTTCTCGTCAGTATTTTCCTACAATTGGCAGAAATCAGCTCATTCGGCCTGAAATTGCTTTTAAGCGCATAAAAACTTACAATCTTGATTTCTGACTAAATAAAAGCTGTTGCAATGATATTTTCATGCTGAACTGAGTTGTTCTGGGTCAAATATGAAGGCAAACCCACTTTCCCTTCAGTATTTTGCGACAATTGGCAGAAACAAGCATATTTGTTCATTCGGCCGAAAAATGCTTTTAAGCGCATAAAAACTTACACTCTTGATTGCTGACTAAATAAAAGCTGTTGCAATGATATTTCCATGCTGAACTGAGTTGTTCTGGGTCAAATATGAAGGCAAACCCACTGTCCTTTCAGTATTTTGCTACAATTGGCAGAAATCAGCTCATTCGACCTGAAAATGGTTTTAAGCGCATAAAAACTTCCACTCTTGATTTCTGGCTAAATAAAAGCTGTTGCAATGATATTTCCATGCTGAACTGAGTTGTTCTGGGTCAAATATGAAGGCAAACCCACTTTCCCTTCAGTATTTTGCTGCAATTGGCAGAAACAAGCATATTTGCTCATTCGGCCTAAAAAACTTCCACTCTTGATTTCTGGCTAAATAAAAGTTGTTGCAATAATATTTCCATGCTGAACTGAGTTATTCTGGGTCAAATATGAAGGCAAACCCACTTTCCCTTCAGTATTTTGCTGCAATTGGCAGAAATCAGCTTATTTGGCCTGAAAATGCTTTTAAGCGCATAAAAACTTAAACTCCTTATTTCTGGCTAAATAAAAGATGTTGCAATGACATTTCCATGCTGAACTGAGTTGTTCTGGGTCAAATATGAAGGCAAGCCCACTTTCCTTTCAGTATTTTGCTACAATTGGCATAAATCAGCTCATTCGGCCTGAAAATGCTTTTAAGCGTATAAAAACTTACACTCTTGATTTCTGGCTAAATAAAAGCTTTTGCAATAATATTTAAATGCTGAACTGAGTTGTTCTGGGTTAAAGATGAAGGCAAACCCACTTTCCCTTCAGTATTTTGCTGCAATTGGCAGAAATCAGCTCATTTGGCCTGAAAATGCTTTTAAGCGCATAAAAACTTCCACTCTTAATTTCTGGCTAAATAAAAGCTGTTGCAATGATATTTCCATGCTGAATTGAGTTGTTCTGGGTCAAATATGAAGGCAAACCCACTTTCCCTTCAGTATTTTGCTGCAATTGGCAGAAATCAGCTCATTTGGCCTGAAAATGCTTTTAAGCGCATAAAAACTTACAATCTTCATTTCTGGCTAAATAAAAGCTGTTGCAATAATATTTCCATGCTGAACTGAGTTGTTCTGGGTCAAATATGAAGGCAAACCCATTTTCCTTTCAGTATTTTGCTGCAATTGGCAGAAACAAGCATATTTGCTCATTCGGCATGAAAAACTTCCACTCTTTATTTCTGGCTAAATTAAAGCTGTTGCAATGATATCTCAATGCTGAACTGAGTTGTTCTGGGTCAAATATGAAGGCAAACCCACTTTCCTTTCAGTATTTTGCTACAATTGGCAGAAATCAGCTCATTCGGCCTGAAAATGCTTTTAAGCGCATAAAAACTTACACTCTTGTTTTCTGGCTAAACAAAAGCTGTTGCAATGATATTTCAATGCTGAACTGAGTTGTTCTGGGTCAAATATGAAGGCAAACCCACTTTACCTTCAGTATTTTGCTGCAATTGACAGAAACAAGCATATTTGCTCATTCGGCCAGAAAATGCTTGTAAGCGCATATAAATTTACACTCTTGATTTCTGGCTAAATAAAAGCTTTTGCAATGATATTTCCATGCTGAACTGAGTTGTTCTGGGTCAAATATGAAGGCAAACCCACTTTCCTTTCCGTATTTTGCCACAATTGGCAGAAATCAGCTCATTCGGCCTGAAAATGCTTTTAAGCGCATAAAAACTTAAACTCCTTATTTCTGGCTAAATAAAAGATGTTGCAATGATATTTCCATGCTGAACTGAGTTGTTCTGGGTCAAATATTAAGGCAAACCCACTTTCCTTTCAGTATTTTGCTACAATTGGCAGAAATCAGCTTATTTCGCCTGAAAATACGTTTAAGCGCATAAAAGCTTAAACTCCTTATTTCTGGCTAAATAAAAGATGTTGCAATGATATTTCCATGCTGAACTGAGTTGTTCTGGGTCAAATATGAAGGTAAACCCACTTTCCCTTTAGTATTTTGCGACAATTGGCAGAAACAAGCATATTTGTTTATTCGGCCGAAAAATGCTTTTAAGCGCATAAAAACTTACACTCTTGATTTCTGGCTAAAGTAAAGCTGTTGCAATGATATTTCCATGCTGAATTGAGTTGTTCTGTGTCAAATATGAAGGCAAACCCACTTTCCCTTCAGTATTTTGCTACAATTGGCAGAAATCAGCTTATTTCGCCTGAAAATGCTTTTAAGCGCATAAAAATCTTCCACTCTTGATTTCTGGCTAAAAAAAAAGCTGTTGCAATTACATTTCCATAATGAATTGAGTTGTTCTGGTTCAAATATGAAGGCAAACCCACTTTCCTTTCAGTATTTTCCTTCAATTGGCAGAAATCAGCTCATTCGGCCTGAAAATGCGTTTAAGCGCAAAAAAACTTAAACTCCTTATTTCTGGCTAAATAAAAGATGTTGCAATGATATTTCCATGCTGAACTGAGTTGTTCTGGGTCAAATATGAAGGCAAACCCACTTTCTCGTCAGTATTTTCCTACAATTGGCAGAAATCAGCTCATTCGGCCTGAAATTGCTTTTAAGCGCATAAAAACTTACAATCTTGATTTCTGACTAAATAAAAGCTGTTGCAATGATATTTTCATGCTGAACTGAGTTGTTCTGGGTCAAATATGAAGGCAAACCCACTTTCCCTTCAGTATTTTGCGACAATTGGCAGAAACAAGCATATTTGTTCATTCGGCCGAAAAATGCTTTTAAGCGCATAAAAACTTACACTCTTGATTTCTGGCTAAATAAAAGCTGTTGCAATGATATTTCCATGCTGAACTGAGTTGTTCTGGGTCAAATATGAAGGCAAACCCACTTTCCCTTCAGTATTTTGCTGCAATTGGCAGAAACAAGCATATTTGCTCATTCGGCCTAAAAAACTTCCACTCTTGATTTCTGGCTAAATAAAAGTTGTTGCAATAATATTTCCATGCTGAACTGAGTTATTCTGGGTCAAATATGAAGGCAAACCCACTTTCCCTTCAGTATTTTGCTGCAATTGGCAGAAATCAGCTTATTTGGCCTGAAATTGCTTTTAAGCGCATAAAAACTTACAATCTTGATTTCTGACTAAATAAAAGCTGTTGCAATGATATTTCCATGCTGAACTGAGTTGTTCTGGGTCAAATATTAAGGCAAACCCACTTTCCTTTCAGTATTTTGCTGCAATTGGCAGAAACAAGCATATGTGCTCATTCGGCCTGAAAATGCTTTTAAGCGCATAAAAACTTACAATCTTGATTTCTGGCTAAATAAAAGCTGTTGTAATGATATTTAAATGCTTAACTGAGTGTTCTGGGTCAAATATGAAGGCAAACCCACTTTCCTTTCCGTATTTTGCTACAATTGGCAGAAATCAGCTCATTCGGCCTGAAAATACGTTTAAGCGCATAAAAGCTTAAACTCCTTATTTCTGGCTAAATAAAAGATGTTGCAATGATATTTCCATGCTGAATTGAGTTGTTCTGTGTCAAATATGAAGGCAAACCCACTTTCCTTTCAGTATTTTGCTACAATTGGCAGAAATCAGCTTATTTCGCCTGAAAATGCTTTTAAGCGCATAAAAATCTTCCACTCTTGATTTCTGGCTAAAAAAAAAGCTGTTGCAATTACATTTCCAAAATGAATTGAGTTGTTCTGGTTCAAATATGAAGGCAAACCCACTTTCCTTTCAGTATTTTCCTTCAATTGGCAGAAATCAGCTCATTCGGCCTGAAAATGCGTTTAAGCGCAAAAAAACTTAAACTCCTTATTTCTGGCTAAATAAAAGATGTTGCAATGATATTTCCATGCTGAACTGAGTTGTTCTGGGTCAAATATGAAGGCAAACCCACTTTCTCGTCAGTATTTTCCTACAATTGGCAGAAATCAGCTCATTCGGCCTGAAATTGCTTTTAAGCGCATAAAAACTTACAATCTTGATTTCTGACTAAATAAAAGCTGTTGCAATGATATTTTCATGCTGAACTGAGTTGTTCTGGGTCAAATATGAAGGCAAACCCACTTTCCCTTCAGTATTTTGCGACAATTGGCAGAAACAAGCATATTTGTTCATTCGGCCGAAAAATGCTTTTAAGCGCATAAAAACTTACACTCTTGATTGCTGACTAAATAAAAGCTGTTGCAATGATATTTCCATGCTGAACTGAGTTGTTCTGGGTCAAATATGAAGGCAAACCCACTTTCCCTTCAGTATTTTGCTGCAATTGGCAGAAATCAGCTTATTTGGCCTGAAAATGCTTTTAAGCGCATAAAAACTTACAATCTTGATTTCTGGCTAAATAAAAGCTGTTGTAATGATATTTAAATTATGAACTGAGTTGTTCTGGGTCAAATATGAAGGCAACCCCACTTTCCTTTCCGTATTTTGCTACAATTGGCAGAAATCAGCTCATTCGGCCTGAAAATGCGTTTAACCGCAAAAAAACTTAAACTCCTTATTTCTGGCTAAATAAAAGATGTTGCAATGATATTTCCATGCTGAACTGAGTTGTTCTGGGTCAAATATGAAGGCAAACCCACTTTCTCATCAGTATTTTTCTCTATACATTTACTTGTCACCACTGTATACCATTAATTCTATATCCTACAACCTGTACGATGCTTTGTTGTTGCTTTTTTGTTGTTTTGTTGTTGCTTTTTTGTTGTTTTGTTGTTGCTTTTCTTGTTGTTTTGTTGTTGCTTTTTATTGTTGCTTTTCGTTGCTCTTTTCTTTTCTTTCTCCACTTTCCACTCACCCCAACCGGTCAAGGCAGATGGCCACCCACCCTGAGCCTGGTTCTGCTGGAGGTTTCTCCCATTAAAGGGAGTTTTTCCTCTCCACTGTTGCCTAGGGCTTGCTCAAGGGGGAGTTGTTGGGTTGCTTCTACATACTTGTGTAGTCTGGACTTTATTCTGTAAAGTGCCTTGAGATGACTTTTTTGTAAATTGGCGCTATATAAATAAAGTTGAATTGAATTGAATTGAATTATTTTGCTACAATTGGCAGAAATCAGCTCATTCGGCCTGAAATTGCTTTTAAGCGCATAAAAACTTACAATCTTGATTTCTGACTAAATAAAAGCTGTTGCAATGATATTTCCATGCTGAACTGAGTTGTTCTGGGTCAAATATTAAGGCAAACCCACTTTCCCTTCAGTATTTTGCGACAATTGGCAGAAACAAGCATATTTGTTCATTCGTCCGAAAAATGCTTTTAAGCGCATAAAAACTTACACTCTTGATTGCTGACTAAATAAAAGCTGTTGCAATGATATTTCCATGCTGAACTGAGTTGTTCTGGGTCAAATATGAAGGCAAACCCACTGTCCTTTCAGTATTTTGCTACAATTGGCAGAAATCAGCTCATTCGGCCTGAAAATGGTTTTAAGCGCATAAAAACTTCCACTCTTGATTTCTGGCTAAATAAAAGCTGTTGCAATGATATTTCCATGCTGAACTGAGTTGTTCTGGGTCAAATATGAAGGCAAACCCACTTTCCCTTCAGTATTTTGCTGCAATTGGCAGAAACAAGCATATTTGCTCATTCGGCCTAAAAAACTTCCACTCTTGATTTCTGGCTAAATAAAAGTTGTTGCAATAATATTTCCATGCTGAACTGAGTTATTCTGGGTCAAATATGAAGGCAAACCCACTTTCCCTTCAGTATTTTGCTGCAATTGGCAGAAATCAGCTTATTTGGCCTGAAAATGCTTTTAAGCGCATAAAAACTTAAACTCCTTATTTCTGGCTAAATAAAAGATGTTGCAATGACATTTCCATGCTGAACTGAGTTGTTCTGGGTCAAATATGAAGGCAAGCCCACTTTCCTTTCAGTATTTTGCTACAATTGGCATAAATCAGCTCATTCGGCCTGAAAATGCTTTTAAGCGCATAAAAACTTACAATCTTCATTTCTGGCTAAATAAAAGCTGTTGCAATAATATTTCCATGCTGAACTGAGTTGTTCTGGGTCAAATATGAAGGCAAACCCACTTTCCTTTCAGTATTTTGCTACAATTGGCAGAAATCAGCTCATTCGGCCTGAAAATGCTTTTAAGCGCATAAAAACTTACACTCTTGTTTTCTGGCTAAACAAAAGCTGTTGCAATGATATTTCAATGCTGAACTGAGTTGTTCTGGGTCAAATATGAAGGCAAACCCACTTTACCTTCAGTATTTTGCTGCAATTGACAGAAACAAGCATATTTGCTCATTCGGCCAGAAAATGCTTGTAAGCGCATATAAATTTACACTCTTGATTTCTGGCTAAATAAAAGCTGTTGCAATGATATTTCCATGCTGAACTGAGTTGTTCTGGGTCAAATATGAAGGCAAACCCACTTTCCTTTCCGTATTTTGCCACAATTGGCAGAAATCAGCTCATTCGGCCTGAAAATGCTTTTAAGCGCATAAAAACTTAAACTCCTTATTTCTGGCTAAATAAAAGATGTTGCAATGATATTTCCATGGTGAACTGAGTTGTTCTGGGTCAAATATTAAGGCAAACCCACTTTCCTTTCAGTATTTTGCTGCAATTGGCAGAAACAAGCATATGTGCTCATTCGGCCTGAAAATGCTTTTAAGCGCATAAAAACTTACAATCTTGATTTCTGGCTAAATAAAAGCTGTTGTAATGATATTTAAATGCTTAACTGAGTTGTTCTGGGTCAAATATGAAGGCAAACCCACTTTCCTTTCCGTATTTTGCTACAATTGGCAGAAATCAGCTCATTCGGCCTGAAAATACGTTTAAGCGCATAAAAGCTTAAACTCCTTATTTCTGGCTAAATAAAAGATGTTGCAATGATATTTCCATGCTGAACTGAGTTGTTCTGGGTCAAATATGAAGGTAAACCCACTTTCCCTTTAGTATTTTGCGACAATTGGCAGAAACAAGCATATTTGTTTATTCGGCCGAAAAATGCTTTTAAGCGCATAAAAACTTACACTCTTGATTTCTGGCTAAAGTAAAGCTGTTGCAATGATATTTCCATGCTGAATTGAGTTGTTCTGTGTCAAATATGAAGGCAAACCCACTTTCCTTTCAGTATTTTGCTACAATTGGCAGAAATCAGCTTATTTCGCCTGAAAATGCTTTTAAGCGCATAAAAATCTTCCACTCTTGATTTCTGGCTAAAAAAAAAGCTGTTGCAATTACATTTCCATAATGAATTGAGTTGTTCTGGTTCAAATATGAAGGCAAACCCACTTTCCTTTCAGTATTTTCCTTCAATTGGCAGAAATCAGCTCATTCGGCCTGAAAATGCGTTTAAGCGCAAAAAAACTTAAACTCCTTATTTCTGGCTAAATAAAAGATGTTGCAATGATATTTCCATGCTGAACTGAGTTGTTCTGGGTCAAATATGAAGGCAAACCCACTTTCTCGTCAGTATTTTCCTACAATTGGCAGAAATCAGCTCATTCGGCCTGAAATTGCTTTTAAGCGCATAAAAACTTACAATCTTGATTTCTGACTAAATAAAAGCTGTTGCAATGATATTTTCATGCTGAACTGAGTTGTTCTGGGTCAAATATGAAGGCAAACCCACTTTCCCTTCAGTATTTTGCGACAATTGGCAGAAACAAGCATATTTGTTCATTCGGCCGAAAAATGCTTTTAAGCGCATAAAAACTTACACTCTTGATTGCTGACTAAATAAAAGCTGTTGCAATGATATTTCCATGCTGAACTGAGTTGTTCTGGGTCAAATATGAAGGCAAACCCACTGTCCTTTCAGTATTTTGCTACAATTGGCAGAAATCAGCTCATTCGACCTGAAAATGGTTTTAAGCGCATAAAAACTTCCACTCTTGATTTCTGGCTAAATAAAAGCTGTTGCAATGATATTTCCATGCTGAACTGAGTTGTTCTGGGTCAAATATGAAGGCAAACCCACTTTCCCTTCAGTATTTTGCTGCAATTGGCAGAAACAAGCATATTTGCTCATTCGGCCTAAAAAACTTCCACTCTTGATTTCTGGCTAAATAAAAGTTGTTGCAATAATATTTCCATGCTGAACTGAGTTATTCTGGGTCAAATATGAAGGCAAACCCACTTTCCCTTCAGTATTTTGCTGCAATTGGCAGAAATCAGCTTATTTGGCCTGAAAATGCTTTTAAGCGCATAAAAACTTAAACTCCTTATTTCTGGCTAAATAAAAGATGTTGCAATGACATTTCCATGCTGAACTGAGTTGTTCTGGGTCAAATATGAAGGCAAGCCCACTTTCCTTTCAGTATTTTGCTACAATTGGCATAAATCAGCTCATTCGGCCTGAAAATGCTTTTAAGCGTATAAAAACTTACACTCTTGATTTCTGGCTAAATAAAAGCTTTTGCAATAATATTTAAATGCTGAACTGAGTTGTTCTGGGTTAAAGATGAAGGCAAACCCACTTTCCCTTCAGTATTTTGCTGCAATTGGCAGAAATCAGCTCATTTGGCCTGAAAATGCTTTTAAGCGCATAAAAACTTCCACTCTTAATTTCTGGCTAAATAAAAGCTGTTGCAATGATATTTCCATGCTGAATTGAGTTGTTCTGGGTCAAATATGAAGGCAAACCCACTTTCCCTTCAGTATTTTGCTGCAATTGGCAGAAATCAGCTCATTTGGCCTGAAAATGCTTTTAAGCGCATAAAAACTTACAATCTTCATTTCTGGCTAAATAAAAGCTGTTGCAATAATATTTCCATGCTGAACTGAGTTGTTCTGGGTCAAATATGAAGGCAAACCCATTTTCCTTTCAGTATTTTGCTGCAATTGGCAGAAACAAGCATATTTGCTCATTCGGCATGAAAAACTTCCACTCTTTATTTCTGGCTAAATTAAAGCTGTTGCAATGATATCTCAATGCTGAACTGAGTTGTTCTGGGTCAAATATGAAGGCAAACCCACTTTCCTTTCAGTATTTTGCTACAATTGGCAGAAATCAGCTCATTCGGCCTGAAAATGCTTTTAAGCGCATAAAAACTTACACTCTTGTTTTCTGGCTAAACAAAAGCTGTTGCAATGATATTTCAATGCTGAACTGAGTTGTTCTGGGTCAAATATGAAGGCAAACCCACTTTACCTTCAGTATTTTGCTGCAATTGACAGAAACAAGCATATTTGCTCATTCGGCCAGAAAATGCTTGTAAGCGCATATAAATTTACACTCTTGATTTCTGGCTAAATAAAAGCTTTTGCAATGATATTTCCATGCTGAACTGAGTTGTTCTGGGTCAAATATGAAGGCAAACCCACTTTCCTTTCCGTATTTTGCCACAATTGGCAGAAATCAGCTCATTCGGCCTGAAAATGCTTTTAAGCGCATAAAAACTTAAACTCCTTATTTCTGGCTAAATAAAAGATGTTGCAATGATATTTCCATGCTGAACTGAGTTGTTCTGGGTCAAATATTAAGGCAAACCCACTTTCCTTTCAGTATTTTGCTACAATTGGCAGAAATCAGCTTATTTCGCCTGAAAATACGTTTAAGCGCATAAAAGCTTAAACTCCTTATTTCTGGCTAAATAAAAGATGTTGCAATGATATTTCCATGCTGAACTGAGTTGTTCTGGGTCAAATATGAAGGTAAACCCACTTTCCCTTTAGTATTTTGCGACAATTGGCAGAAACAAGCATATTTGTTTATTCGGCCGAAAAATGCTTTTAAGCGCATAAAAACTTACACTCTTGATTTCTGGCTAAAGTAAAGCTGTTGCAATGATATTTCCATGCTGAATTGAGTTGTTCTGTGTCAAATATGAAGGCAAACCCACTTTCCCTTCAGTATTTTGCTACAATTGGCAGAAATCAGCTTATTTCGCCTGAAAATGCTTTTAAGCGCATAAAAACTTCCACTCTTGATTTCTGGCTAAATAAAAGCTGTTGCAATGATATTTCCATGCTGAACTGAGTTGTTCTGGGTCAAATATGAAGGCAAACCCACTTTCCCTTCAGTATTTTGCTGCAATTGGCAGAAACAAGCATATTTGCTCATTCGGCCTAAAAAACTTCCACTCTTGATTTCTGGCTAAATAAAAGTTGTTGCAATAATATTTCCATGCTGAACTGAGTTATTCTGGGTCAAATATGAAGGCAAACCCACTTTCCCTTCAGTATTTTGCTGCAATTGGCAGAAATCAGCTTATTTGGCCTGAAATTGCTTTTAAGCGCATAAAAACTTACAATCTTGATTTCTGACTAAATAAAAGCTGTTGCAATGATATTTCCATGCTGAACTGAGTTGTTCTGGGTCAAATATTAAGGCAAACCCACTTTCCCTTCAGTATTTTGCGACAATTGGCAGAAACAAGCATATTTGTTCATTCGTCCGAAAAATGCTTTTAAGCGCATAAAAACTTACACTCTTGATTGCTGACTAAATAAAAGCTGTTGCAATGATATTTCCATGCTGAACTGAGTTGTTCTGGGTCAAATATGAAGGCAAACCCACTGTCCTTTCAGTATTTTGCTACAATTGGCAGAAATCAGCTCATTCGGCCTGAAAATGGTTTTAAGCGCATAAAAACTTCCACTCTTGATTTCTGGCTAAATAAAAGCTGTTGCAATGATATTTCCATGCTGAACTGAGTTGTTCTGGGTCAAATATGAAGGCAAACCCACTTTCCCTTCAGTATTTTGCTGCAATTGGCAGAAACAAGCATATTTGCTCATTCGGCCTAAAAAACTTCCACTCTTGATTTCTGGCTAAATAAAAGTTGTTGCAATAATATTTCCATGCTGAACTGAGTTATTCTGGGTCAAATATGAAGGCAAACCCACTTTCCCTTCAGTATTTTGCTGCAATTGGCAGAAATCAGCTTATTTGGCCTGAAAATGCTTTTAAGCGCATAAAAACTTAAACTCCTTATTTCTGGCTAAATAAAAGATGTTGCAATGACATTTCCATGCTGAACTGAGTTGTTCTGGGTCAAATATGAAGGCAAGCCCACTTTCCTTTCAGTATTTTGCTACAATTGGCATAAATCAGCTCATTCGGCCTGAAAATGCTTTTAAGCGCATAAAAACTTACAATCTTCATTTCTGGCTAAATAAAAGCTGTTGCAATAATATTTCCATGCTGAACTGAGTTGTTCTGGGTCAAATATGAAGGCAAACCCATTTTCCTTTCAGTATTTTGCTGCAATTGGCAGAAACAAGCATATTTGCTCATTCGGCATGAAAAACTTCCACTCTTTATTTCTGGCTAAATTAAAGCTGTTGCAATGATATCTCAATGCTGAACTGAGTTGTTCTGGGTCAAATATGAAGGCAAACCCACTTTCCTTTCAGTATTTTGCTACAATTGGCAGAAATCAGCTCATTCGGCCTGAAAATGCTTTTAAGCGCATAAAAACTTACACTCTTGTTTTCTGGCTAAACAAAAGCTGTTGCAATGATATTTCAATGCTGAACTGAGTTGTTCTGGGTCAAATATGAAGGCAAACCCACTTTACCTTCAGTATGTTGCTGCAATTGACAGAAACAAGCATATTTGCTCATTCGGCCAGAAAATGCTTGTAAGCGCATATAAATTTACACTCTTGATTTCTGGCTAAATAAAAGCTGTTGCAATGATATTTCCATGCTGAACTGAGTTGTTCTGGGTCAAATATGAAGGCAAACCCACTTTCCTTTCCGTATTTTGCCACAATTGGCAGAAATCAGCTCATTCGGCCTGAAAATGCTTTTAAACGCATAAAAACTTAAACTCCTTATTTCTGGCTAAATAAAAGATGTTGCAATGATATTTCCATGGTGAACTGAGTTGTTCTGGGTCAAATATTAAGGCAAACCCACTTTCCTTTCAGTATTTTGCTGCAATTGGCAGAAACAAGCATATGTGCTCATTCGGCCTGAAAATGCTTTTAAGCGCATAAAAACTTACAATCTTGATTTCTGGCTAAATAAAAGCTGTTGTAATGATATTTAAATGCTTAACTGAGTTGTTCTGGGTCAAATATGAAGGCAAACCCACTTTCCTTTCCGTATTTTGCTACAATTGGCAGAAATCAGCTCATTCGGCCTGAAAATACATTTAAGCGCATAAAAGCTTAAACTCCTTATTTCTGGCTAAATAAAAGATGTTGCAATGATATTTCCATGCTGAACTGAGTTGTTCTGGGTCAAATATGAAGGTAAACCCACTTTCCCTTTAGTATTTTGCGACAATTGGCAGAAACAAGCATATTTGTTTATTCGGCCGAAAAATGCTTTTAAGCGCATAAAAACTTACACTCTTGATTTCTGGCTAAAGTAAAGCTGTTGCAATGATATTTCCATGCTGAATTGAGTTGTTCTGTGTCAAATATGAAGGCAAACCCACTTTCCTTTCAGTATTTTGCTACAATTGGCAGAAATCAGCTTATTTCGCCTGAAAATGCTTTTAAGCGCATAAAAATCTTCCACTCTTGATTTCTGGCTAAAAAAAAAGCTGTTGCAATTACATTTCCATAATGAATTGAGTTGTTCTGGTTCAAATATGAAGGCAAGCCCACTTTCCTTTCAGTATTTTGCTACAATTGGCATAAATCAGCTCATTCGGCCTGAAAATGCTTTTAAGCGTATAAAAACTTACACTCTTGATTTCTGGCTAAATAAAAGCTTTTGCAATAATATTTAAATGCTGAACTGAGTTGTTCTGGGTTAAAGATGAAGGCAAACCCACTTTCCCTTCAGTATTTTGCTGCAATTGGCAGAAATCAGCTCATTTGGCCTGAAAATGCTTTTAAGCGCATAAAAACTTCCACTCTTAATTTCTGGCTAAATAAAAGCTGTTGCAATGATATTTCCATGCTGAATTGAGTTGTTCTGGGTCAAATATGAAGGCAAACCCACTTTCCCTTCAGTATTTTGCTGCAATTGGCAGAAATCAGCTCATTTGGCCTGAAAATGCTTTTAAGCGCATAAAAACTTACAATCTTCATTTCTGGCTAAATAAAAGCTGTTGCAATAATATTTCCATGCTGAACTGAGTTGTTCTGGGTCAAATATGAAGGCAAACCCATTTTCCTTTCAGTATTTTGCTGCAATTGGCAGAAACAAGCATATTTGCTCATTCGGCATGAAAAACTTCCACTCTTTATTTCTGGCTAAATTAAAGCTGTTGCAATGATATCTCAATGCTGAACTGAGTTGTTCTGGGTCAAATATGAAGGCAAACCCACTTTCCTTTCAGTATTTTGCTACAATTGGCAGAAATCAGCTCATTCGGCCTGAAAATGCTTTTAAGCGCATAAAAACTTACACTCTTGTTTTCTGGCTAAACAAAAGCTGTTGCAATGATATTTCAATGCTGAACTGAGTTGTTCTGGGTCAAATATGAAGGCAAACCCACTTTACCTTCAGTATTTTGCTGCAATTGACAGAAACAAGCATATTTGCTCATTCGGCCAGAAAATGCTTGTAAGCGCATATAAATTTACACTCTTGATTTCTGGCTAAATAAAAGCTTTTGCAATGATATTTCCATGCTGAACTGAGTTGTTCTGGGTCAAATATGAAGGCAAACCCACTTTCCTTTCCGTATTTTGCCACAATTGGCAGAAATCAGCTCATTCGGCCTGAAAATGCTTTTAAGCGCATAAAAACTTAAACTCCTTATTTCTGGCTAAATAAAAGATGTTGCAATGATATTTCCATGCTGAACTGAGTTGTTCTGGGTCAAATATTAAGGCAAACCCACTTTCCTTTCAGTATTTTGCTACAATTGGCAGAAATCAGCTTATTTCGCCTGAAAATACGTTTAAGCGCATAAAAGCTTAAACTCCTTATTTCTGGCTAAATAAAAGATGTTGCAATGATATTTCCATGCTGAACTGAGTTGTTCTGGGTCAAATATGAAGGTAAACCCACTTTCCCTTTAGTATTTTGCGACAATTGGCAGAAACAAGCATATTTGTTTATTCGGCCGAAAAATGCTTTTAAGCGCATAAAAACTTACACTCTTGATTTCTGGCTAAAGTAAAGCTGTTGCAATGATATTTCCATGCTGAATTGAGTTGTTCTGTGTCAAATATGAAGGCAAACCCACTTTCCCTTCAGTATTTTGCTACAATTGGCAGAAATCAGCTTATTTCGCCTGAAAATGCTTTTAAGCGCATAAAAACTTCCACTCTTGATTTCTGGCTAAATAAAAGCTGTTGCAATGATATTTCCATGCTGAACTGAGTTGTTCTGGGTCAAATATGAAGGCAAACCCACTTTCCCTTCAGTATTTTGCTGCAATTGGCAGAAACAAGCATATTTGCTCATTCGGCCTAAAAAACTTCCACTCTTGATTTCTGGCTAAATAAAAGTTGTTGCAATAATATTTCCATGCTGAACTGAGTTATTCTGGGTCAAATATGAAGGCAAACCCACTTTCCCTTCAGTATTTTGCTGCAATTGGCAGAAATCAGCTTATTTGGCCTGAAATTGCTTTTAAGCGCATAAAAACTTACAATCTTGATTTCTGACTAAATAAAAGCTGTTGCAATGATATTTCCATGCTGAACTGAGTTGTTCTGGGTCAAATATTAAGGCAAACCCACTTTCCCTTCAGTATTTTGCGACAATTGGCAGAAACAAGCATATTTGTTCATTCGTCCGAAAAATGCTTTTAAGCGCATAAAAACTTACACTCTTGATTGCTGACTAAATAAAAGCTGTTGCAATGATATTTCCATGCTGAACTGAGTTGTTCTGGGTCAAATATGAAGGCAAACCCACTGTCCTTTCAGTATTTTGCTACAATTGGCAGAAATCAGCTCATTCGGCCTGAAAATGGTTTTAAGCGCATAAAAACTTCCACTCTTGATTTCTGGCTAAATAAAAGCTGTTGCAATGATATTTCCATGCTGAACTGAGTTGTTCTGGGTCAAATATGAAGGCAAACCCACTTTCCCTTCAGTATTTTGCTGCAATTGGCAGAAACAAGCATATTTGCTCATTCGGCCTAAAAAACTTCCACTCTTGATTTCTGGCTAAATAAAAGTTGTTGCAATAATATTTCCATGCTGAACTGAGTTATTCTGGGTCAAATATGAAGGCAAACCCACTTTCCCTTCAGTATTTTGCTGCAATTGGCAGAAATCAGCTTATTTGGCCTGAAAATGCTTTTAAGCGCATAAAAACTTAAACTCCTTATTTCTGGCTAAATAAAAGATGTTGCAATGACATTTCCATGCTGAACTGAGTTGTTCTGGGTCAAATATGAAGGCAAGCCCACTTTCCTTTCAGTATTTTGCTACAATTGGCATAAATCAGCTCATTCGGCCTGAAAATGCTTTTAAGCGCATAAAAACTTACAATCTTCATTTCTGGCTAAATAAAAGCTGTTGCAATAATATTTCCATGCTGAACTGAGTTGTTCTGGGTCAAATATGAAGGCAAACCCATTTTCCTTTCAGTATTTTGCTGCAATTGGCAGAAACAAGCATATTTGCTCATTCGGCATGAAAAACTTCCACTCTTTATTTCTGGCTAAATTAAAGCTGTTGCAATGATATCTCAATGCTGAACTGAGTTGTTCTGGGTCAAATATGAAGGCAAACCCACTTTCCTTTCAGTATTTTGCTACAATTGGCAGAAATCAGCTCATTCGGCCTGAAAATGCTTTTAAGCGCATAAAAACTTACACTCTTGTTTTCTGGCTAAACAAAAGCTGTTGCAATGATATTTCAATGCTGAACTGAGTTGTTCTGGGTCAAATATGAAGGCAAACCCACTTTACCTTCAGTATGTTGCTGCAATTGACAGAAACAAGCATATTTGCTCATTCGGCCAGAAAATGCTTGTAAGCGCATATAAATTTACACTCTTGATTTCTGGCTAAATAAAAGCTGTTGCAATGATATTTCCATGCTGAACTGAGTTGTTCTGGGTCAAATATGAAGGCAAACCCACTTTCCTTTCCGTATTTTGCCACAATTGGCAGAAATCAGCTCATTCGGCCTGAAAATGCTTTTAAACGCATAAAAACTTAAACTCCTTATTTCTGGCTAAATAAAAGATGTTGCAATGATATTTCCATGGTGAACTGAGTTGTTCTGGGTCAAATATTAAGGCAAACCCACTTTCCTTTCAGTATTTTGCTGCAATTGGCAGAAACAAGCATATGTGCTCATTCGGCCTGAAAATGCTTTTAAGCGCATAAAAACTTACAATCTTGATTTCTGGCTAAATAAAAGCTGTTGTAATGATATTTAAATGCTTAACTGAGTTGTTCTGGGTCAAATATGAAGGCAAACCCACTTTCCTTTCCGTATTTTGCTACAATTGGCAGAAATCAGCTCATTCGGCCTGAAAATACATTTAAGCGCATAAAAGCTTAAACTCCTTATTTCTGGCTAAATAAAAGATGTTGCAATGATATTTCCATGCTGAACTGAGTTGTTCTGGGTCAAATATGAAGGTAAACCCACTTTCCCTTTAGTATTTTGCGACAATTGGCAGAAACAAGCATATTTGTTTATTCGGCCGAAAAATGCTTTTAAGCGCATAAAAACTTACACTCTTGATTTCTGGCTAAAGTAAAGCTGTTGCAATGATATTTCCATGCTGAATTGAGTTGTTCTGTGTCAAATATGAAGGCAAACCCACTTTCCTTTCAGTATTTTGCTACAATTGGCAGAAATCAGCTTATTTCGCCTGAAAATGCTTTTAAGCGCATAAAAATCTTCCACTCTTGATTTCTGGCTAAAAAAAAAGCTGTTGCAATTACATTTCCATAATGAATTGAGTTGTTCTGGTTCAAATATGAAGGCAAACCCACTTTCTCGTCAGTATTTTCCTTCAATTGGCAGAAATCAGCTCATTCGGCCTGAAAATGCGTTTAAGCGCAAAAAAACTTAAACTCGTTATTTCTGGCTAAATAAAAGATGTTGCAATGATATTTCCATGCTGAACTGAGTTGTTCTGGGTCAAATATGAAGGCAAACCCACTTTCTCGTCAGTATTTTCCTACAATTGGCAGAAATCAGCTCATTCGGCCTGAAATTGCTTTTAAGCGCATAAAAACTTACAATCTTGATTTCTGACTAAATAAAAGCTGTTGCAATGATATTTTCATGCTGAACTGAGTTGTTCTGGGTCAAATATGAAGGCAAACCCACTTTCCCTTCAGTATTTTGCGACAATTGGCAGAAATAAGCATATTTGTTCATTCGGCCGAAAAATGCTTTTAAGCGCATAAAAACTTACACTCTTGATTGCTGACTAAATAAAAGCTGTTGCAATGATATTTCCATGCTGAACTGAGTTGTTCTGGGTCAAATATGAAGGCAAACCCACTGTCCTTTCAGTATTTTGCTACAATTGGCAGAAATCAGCTCATTCGACCTGAAAATGGTTTTAAGCGCATAAAAACTTCCACTCTTGATTTCTGGCTAAATAAAAGCTGTTGCAATGATATTTCCATGCTGAACTGAGTTGTTCTGGGTCAAATATGAAGGCAAACCCACTTTCCCTTCAGTATTTTGCTGCAATTGGCAGAAACAAGCATATTTGCTCATTCGGCCTAAAAAACTTCCACTCTTGATTTCTGGCTAAATAAAAGTTGTTGCAATAATATTTCCATGCTGAACTGAGTTATTCTGGGTCAAATATGAAGGCAAACCCACTTTCCCTTCAGTATTTTGCTGCAATTGGCAGAAATCAGCTTATTTGGCCTGAAAATGCTTTTAAGCGCATAAAAACTTAAACTCCTTATTTCTGGCTAAATAAAAGATGTTGCAATGACATTTCCATGCTGAACTGAGTTGTTCTGGGTCAAATATGAAGGCAAGCCCACTTTCCTTTCAGTATTTTGCTACAATTGGCATAAATCAGCTCATTCGGCCTGAAAATGCTTTTAAGCGTATAAAAACTTACACTCTTGATTTCTGGCTAAATAAAAGCTTTTGCAATAATATTTAAATGCTGAACTGAGTTGTTCTGGGTTAAAGATGAAGGCAAACCCACTTTCCCTTCAGTATTTTGCTGCAATTGGCAGAAATCAGCTCATTTGGCCTGAAAATGCTTTTAAGCGCATAAAAACTTCCACTCTTAATTTCTGGCTAAATAAAAGCTGTTGCAATGATATTTCCATGCTGAATTGAGTTGTTCTGGGTCAAATATGAAGGCAAACCCATTTTCCTTTCAGTATTTTGCTGCAATTGGCAGAAACAAGCATATTTGCTTATTCGGCATGAAAAACTTCCACTCTTTATTTCTGGCTAAATTAAAGCTGTTGCAATGATATCTCAATGCTGAACTGAGTTGTTCTGGGTCAAATATGAAGGCAAACCCACTTTCCTTTCAGTATTTTGCTACAATTGGCAGAAATCAGCTCATTCGGCCTGAAAATGCTTTTAAGCGCATAAAAACTTACACTCTTGTTTTCTGGCTAAACAAAAGCTGTTGCAATGATATTTCAATGCTGAACTGAGTTGTTCTGGGTCAAATATGAAGGCAAACCCACTTTACCTTCAGTATTTTGCTGCAATTGACAGAAACAAGCATATTTGCTCATTCGGCCAGAAAATGCTTGTAAGCGCATATAAATTTACACTCTTGATTTCTGGCTAAATAAAAGCTTTTGCAATGATATTTCCATGCTGAACTGAGTTGTTCTGGGTCAAATATGAAGGCAAACCCACTTTCCTTTCCGTATTTTGCCACAATTGGCAGAAATCAGCTCATTCGGCCTGAAAATGCTTTTAAGCGCATAAAAACTTAAACTCCTTATTTCTGGCTAAATAAAAGATGTTGCAATGATATTTCCATGCTGAACTGAGTTGTTCTGGGTCAAATATTAAGGCAAACCCACTTTCCTTTCAGTATTTTGCTGCAATTGGCAGAAACAAGCATATGTGCTCATTCGGCCTGAAAATGCTTTTAAGCGCATAAAAACTTACAATCTTGATTTCTGGCTAAAGTAAAGCTGTTGCAATGATATTTCCATGCTGAATTGAGTTGTTCTGTGTCAAATATGAAGGCAAACCCACTTTCCTTTCAGTATTTTGCTACAATTGGCAGAAATCAGCTTATTTCGCCTGAAAATGCTTTTAAGCGCATAAAAATCTTCCACTCTTGATTTCTGGCTAAAAAAAAAGCTGTTGCAATTACATTTCCATAATGAATTGAGTTGTTCTGGTTCAAATATGAAGGCAAACCCACTTTCCTTTCAGTATTTTCCTTCAATTGGCAGAAATCAGCTCTTTCGGCCTGAAAATGCTTTTAAGCGCATAAAAACTTACACTCTTGATTGCTGGCTAAATAAAAGCTGTTGCAATGATATTTAAATGCTGAACTGAGTTGTTCTGGGTCAAATATGAAGGCAAACCCACTTTCCTTTCAGTATTTTGCTACAATTGGCAGAAATCAGCTCATTCGGCCTGAAAATGCTTTTAAGCGCATAAAAACTTCCACTCTTGATTTCTGGCTAAATAAAAGCTGTTGCAATGATATTTCCATGCTGAACTGAGTTGTTCTGGGTCAAATATGAAGGCAAACCCACTTTCCCTTCAGTATTTTGCTGCAATTGGCAGAAACAAGCATATTTGCTCATTCGGCCTAAAAAACTTCCACTCTTGATTTCTGGCTAAATAAAAGCTGTTGCAATAATATTTCCATGCTGAACTGAGTTGTTCTGGGTCAAATATGAAGGCAAACCCACTTTCCCTTCAGTATTTTGCTGCAATTGGCAGAAATCAGCTTATTTGGCCTAAAAATGCTTTTAAGCGCATAAAAACTTACAATCTTGATTTCTGGCTAAATAAAAGCTGTTGTAATGATATTTAAATTATGAACTGAGTTGTTCTGGGTCAAATATGAAGGCAAACCCACTTTCTCAGCAGTATTTTGCTACAATTGGCAGAAATCAGCTCATTCGGCCTGAAATTGCTTTTAAGCGCATAAAAACTTACAATCTTGATTTCTGACTAAATAAAAGCTGTTGCAATGATATTTCCATGCTGAACTGAGTTGTTCTGGGTCAAATATGAAGGCAAACCCACTTTCCCTTCAGTATTTTGCGACAATTGGCAGAAACAAGCATATTTGTTCATTCGTCCGAAAAATGCTTTTAAGCGCATAAAAACTTACACTCTTGATTGCTGACTAAATAAAAGATGTTGCAATGATATTTCCATGCTGAACTGAGTTGTTCTGGGTCAAATATGAAGGCAAACCCACTGTCCTTTCAGTATTTTGCTACAATTGGCAGAAATCAGCTCATTCGGCCTGAAAATGGTTTTAAGCGCATAAAAACTTCCACTCTTGATTTCTGGCTAAATAAAAGCTGTTGCAATGATATTTCCATGCTGAACTGAGTTGTTCTGGGTCAAATATGAAGGCAAACCCACTTTCCCTTCAGTATTTTGCTGCAATTGGCAGAAACAAGCATATTTGCTCATTCGGCCTAAAAAACTTCCACTCTTGATTTCTGGCTAAATAAAAGTTGTTGCAATAATATTTCCATGCTGAACTGAGTTATTCTGGGTCAAATATGAAGGCAAACCCACTTTCCCTTCAGTATTTTGCTGCAATTGGCAGAAATCAGCTTATTTGGCCTGAAAATGCTTTTAAGCGCATAAAAACTTAAACTCCTTATTTCTGGCTAAATAAAAGATGTTGCAATGACATTTCCATGCTGAACTGAGTTGTTCTGGGTCAAATATGAAGGCAAGCCCACTTTCCTTTCAGTATTTTGCTACAATTGGCATAAATCAGCTCATTCGGCCTGAAAATGCTTTTAAGCGTATAAAAACTTACACTCTTGATTTCTGGCTAAATAAAAGCTTTTGCAATAATATTTAAATGCTGAACTGAGTTGTTCTGGGTTAAAGATGAAGGCAAACCCACTTTCCCTTCAGTATTTTGCTGCAATTGGCAGAAATCAGCTCATTTGGCCTGAAAATGCTTTTAAGCGCATAAAAACTTCCACTCTTAATTTCTGGCTAAATAAAAGCTGTTGCAATGATATTTCCATGCTGAATTGAGTTGTTCTGGGTCAAATATGAAGGCAAACCCACTTTCCCTTCAGTATTTTGCTGCAATTGGCAGAAATCAGCTCATTTGGCCTGAAAATGCTTTTAAGCGCATAAAAACTTACAATCTTCATTTCTGGCTAAATAAAAGCTGTTGCAATAATATTTCCATGCTGAACTGAGTTGTTCTGGGTCAAATATGAAGGCAAACCCATTTTCCTTTCAGTATTTTGCTGCAATTGGCAGAAACAAGCATATTTGCTCATTCGGCATGAAAAACTTCCACTCTTTATTTCTGGCTAAATTAAAGCTGTTGCAATGATATCTCAATGCTGAACTGAGTTGTTCTGGGTCAAATATGAAGGCAAACCCACTTTCCTTTCAGTATTTTGCTACAATTGGCAGAAATCAGCTCATTCGGCCTGAAAATGCTTTTAAGCGCATAAAAACTTACACTCTTGTTTTCTGGCTAAACAAAAGCTGTTGCAATGATATTTCAATGCTGAACTGAGTTGTTCTGGGTCAAATATGAAGGCAAACCCACTTTACCTTCAGTATTTTGCTGCAATTGACAGAAACAAGCATATTTGCTCATTCGGCCAGAAAATGCTTGTAAGCGCATATAAATTTACACTCTTGATTTCTGGCTAAATAAAAGCTGTTGCAATGATATTTCCATGCTGAACTGAGTTGTTCTGGGTCAAATATGAAGGCAAACCCACTTTCCTTTCCGTATTTTGCCACAATTGGCAGAAATCAGCTCATTCGGCCTGACAATGCTTTTAAGCGCATAAAAACTTAAACTCCTTATTTCTGGCTAAATAAAAGATGTTGCAATGATATTTCCATGCTGAACTGAGTTGTTCTGGGTCAAATATTAAGGCAAACCCACTTTCCTTTCAGTATTTTGCTGCAATTGGCAGAAACAAGCATATGCGCTCATTCGGCCTGACAATGCTTTTAAGCGCATAAAAACTTAAACTCCTTATTTCTGGCTAAATAAAAGATGTTGCAATGATATTTCCATGCTGAACTGAGTTGTTCTGGGTCAAATATGAAGGTAAACCCACTTTCCCTTTAGTATTTTGCGACAATTGGCAGAAACAAGCATATTTGTTTATTCGGCCGAAAAATGCTTTTAAGCGCATAAAAACTTACACTCTTGATTTCTGGCTAAAGTAAAGCTGTTGCAATGATATTTCCATGCTGAACTGAGTTGTTCTGGGTCAAATATGAAGGCAAACCCACTTTCCTTTCCGTATTTTGCCACAATTGGCAGAAATCAGCTCATTCGGCCTGACAATGCTTTTAAGCGCATAAAAACTTAAACTCCTTATTTCTGGCTAAATAAAAGATGTTGCAATGATATTTCCATGCTGAACTGAGTTGTTCTGGGTCAAATATTAAGGCAAACCCACTTTCCTTTCAGTATTTTGCTGCAATTGGCAGAAACAAGCATATGCGCTCATTCGGCCTGACAATGCTTTTAAGCGCATAAAAACTTAAACTCCTTATTTCTGGCTAAATAAAAGATGTTGCAATGATATTTCCATGCTGAACTGAGTTGTTCTGGGTCAAATATGAAGGTAAACCCACTTTCCCTTTAGTATTTTGCGACAATTGGCAGAAA